>NW_020838054.1:1853322-2014923 GCF_003676395.1 Aethalodelphis obliquidens
GCTGCCGCCGCAGCGTCGGGGCGCTGGGCGCGCGGGCAGCCGCGGACCGAGCGGAGCCGAGCGGGCGGCCAGGCACTTGCCCGCCCGGTGCCGCCGCCGCCGTCGCCGCCCCAGAGCGCAGGACCCGGCACCTCCGGCGCCCGCCGCCGCCGCCGATGCGGCCCGGGCACTTTTAGCCGGGCGGGAGGGCCGGAGAGCAGCGAGCGAGCCGCGCCGAGAGCCGCGCAGACCCGTCGCCAGCAGGGACGGACGCCCGGCCGCCGCAGCCGCCCGGCCGCTATGGATCTATTCGACTTTTTCAGGGACTGGGACTTGGAGCAGCAGTGGTAGGTGTTGATTTTTGCCTTCTCCTTGGCTGCGCGGGTCCCTGGGCCGGGGCTGGGCTTTTCGCCTTTGTTAAGAGGAGCCGGGGTTTGGTGGGGCGCCCGGGACGCCTTCCCACTTGCTCTTGGCCACCTCTGGCCCCGGCCGCCGCGACTCCTCGGTCGGGTGCCCGGGTGGGGGGAGGTGCGGACCGAGGGAGGGATGCAGGTCCCGAGGGCGTCGTTTGACACTCCAAGTCCAAAGAGTTGCGTCTGGCCCAAATCGGATCCGGTGCTGCCCGGGGGCTGAGGCGCGCGACCTCCGCCGGGATTTTCTCCCCGAACGGCTGGCCGGGTGGCCTTCCCAGCGCACCGGATGCTGCCCGCCCGAAATGCCCCCAACTTTCCAGGTGCCCGACGCCGGCGGCCGGCCGCGGGGGGCAGGCAGCGGCGAGGTGCCACCGGCGGCCCTCCGCTTCCTCGGCGGCCACCGCCCCCGCCGCCACCCCGGTCCCCGCACGGCGCGGCGCGCACACCTTCCCTGCCACCCGCTCGGCCCAAGTTCCCCGCACTCGGGCGCCGAGCGGCGGCTTCGGGGGCCACCGAGCGGGGGACACCCGGTCCGGGCCGACCGCGGCGTCTGGCTTTCCAGACTGAGGGTTTTTGAAGTTGGCCCCTAAAGTTGGCCGCTCCGACGTCAACGCACATTTAATTAGCGGCCGGGCCCCCGTCCGCCCCCCACTGGGAGGCAGCCGCAGGTTTGTGGGTTGAATGGGCACCCAGCTCGGATTCACAGGTTTCGTCGGCTCTTCCCCAAATACCGTCAGCTTGTCCCCGAGAGGTTTGTGAAAGATGGTGCAGAGGTGACTGGGGAGCCGGAAAGTTGTTAGTCTGCGTGATGCGCGCGCGCGTGTGTATAAATAGATATGCGTATCTATTAACTTTTACAGAAGCTTCACCTCCTGCACCAACGTTATCACTGTTAATTTGTCATAACATTCTAACGTATCGATTTCCCCCCACAGCCTATGGAATTAGACGGGGGGAAGGCGCGGCGGCAGCGACTTCGAATTGCACTCTTGGCTATTGCCTTTTCAAATGTAGTTGGAATAATGTATAGTAGCGACCGACAGTGCGAAATCTTTTGCAATGTTAAAGTACTGGCAGCCGTTGACGATGAATGCTGTGTATTTTAACAAGGATTTCCCTTTGCTGATGTGATATTTTAGGCAATCTCCTTCTTTAGAAAAGGGTCATACTCTTAGCCAATAGCTTCATCATGTCAATCATGACTCCTTTAGTTGCAAATCCAAGAAAATCAGAAGTTAAATACATTTTATTTTACAGCGATTCCGGGTAAATCCTTGAAGCCACAAATTACACTGTATCAGTATTAATCTGTAAGGCATTTTTGATACCATGCAGGGTTTTATCAGCTCTGCAGAAAAACAGGTTACAGTTTTTAACAACCATGCTGTTGTTATTTAAAAGTAAAGATCACGGTAAAATTACTGCTCAGTTAAATATTACGCTCCTGTATACGGCCTTTACCCTGCTTTGCTAGTTTATTTTGCACACCACTGATAACCACAGCATTACTATTTGCATACAATTTGCCTAATACATGGTGTGGGTAACATCATTAATTTAACAGACGTTATAAGTGATTTTGTGGGTGTAGTTCAAATGTTAAACATATATACAAGGTATTAGGTTTTTAAAAACATGTTTATTATATTGTTTTAATTTCAGTTTAATCTTAGGCACATGCAGTTGCATATTTAAAGGAGGTGGGCTCTTTTAGTTGTGATTTCTTTTTGTCCCTTTTTGGAAACTATCCCTGACTGTGCCACATCAGTTAAGAAACATGCAGACTTGGACACTCCGTGGATATTATGTGAAATACCGATGAATTAGTATAACGCGTCTGCATAAATAAGCTGGCCTTTTCCCTCTGTGCACACGTTCCAGGAAAATTTCTCCTTCTTACTGTTTGATCGTGAGGGGCAAGCTTCCTTGTGCATCTGTGTTTGTAAACATTTGTAATGCGGTTGTGCGCCTGTGTGTTGTACACCCCGACAGAGAAAAGGAACATCAATGTGAATAGTGGATGAACTAAAAAGCTTGCTATTGCCTTGAATGGGAGTGTGTACCTTTCCAAACTCTCTTTGGACATTCAGAGCATGCCAATTACATGTTCATTATATGTTTACTTCCCCTCCTGGGGAGCAAGTAGTTGCTTAGACTGATGGCATCCATTGCTCCCCACCCCTAACTCCCCAGGAGGTCCTAGGAAGAAAAAGGCGCCAGCCAAGTTAAGGATCTCATTTCCATTGGATCTCTTCTCAGCAGTCACTTGTGGAACAGAGAGCTCTGAGCCATCTCTACCGCAACCCTAGATGTCTGACAATAACTGGATCAGGCCAGCTAAAAAACAAACTCATCTTCCAAGACTTAATGAAGAAAGACTTTACAGACACAGGCATCTGTGTCATTTGCAAACACTAGACTACAGTAAGCAAAAAGTGCGTGCCCATTTAGAGACATACACATTTGTCAGGAGGAATGCAAATGGAAAGGATGGGGCACGGGTGACTGCAGTGTGGATGTGCCGAGTCTGGGAGTGCTCGGTGCCTAACGGAACAGAGCCCTGGACTTCACACACCGCAAGAATCTCTTAATGGGTCATGCTCTGGAGTCGATTAAAGGGCCAGAGCTCTCGTTCTTCAAGATTCCTGGGTGAATGAGCAATGTTCACCTGTGTCTGAGTTTAATATGAACCGTTCTGTGAAAGAAGAGGAAGGCGCAGATGGCTGTGTGCACCAAAGACACCACTTGCTCTTAAAAAAAAGAAAAAAAGGTAAAGGGAAAAAAATCAAATTTTATCATTGAAATCACTCCGTAGACTTGTCTGTGGTAACCCAGTAAATGAATTCTTGAGGTGTCTGGAGATCACGTGGCTAGATTTGGACTTGTTTACCAGCAAAATCCGAGGGCCTACCAAGTGCACAGCCTTTCCACCCTGCAAGCACCCCTCCCGTATTGATTAGGTGTTGCTTCGTGACAGGCCGAGGTTTTTTGTAGAGATGCTTACTTATCTTCTTTTTATTATTGAAAAAGAAAGAAGGAAAGAAGGGAAGATAGATACAGCAAAGGGCTCATTCTAAAAAATAAAAAGGGAAAAGGAAACCACTGTGATAGCAAAATCACAATGTTCAAAAGCCTGGTGAAAATTGTAGTTAAGCCATTGTGACAGTGGCCGACTTCTCACAGCGAAGGACGGAGGCCGGCATCCATGGTTTGTAGTTTTTATGTGGTGTCTCACAAGTAGCCTAATTAGAGGCGAGCTTGCAAACGGGCAGTTATACAGGAAGAGACTTAAACTCACTAAACTGTTATATAAATAGAAAGTTCAAAGGTCTGTGTGGGGCCGTCCAGGCTGGGAAGGGGCCATGTGCGGGCCAGGCTTCTCCTCCCCCGGGGCTGCCCCAGCAGCCCCGCTTTCCCCAGTTTCCCTCAGCCATGGGGGGCGGGGACCCTGCTCTCCAGACAAAAGTGAACTGTTTCAGCTCCAGCTGGGCATGGCCCATGCACTGCAGCAGCCCGGCTGCTTCCCCCTGCTCTGCGCACACAGATCTTGGAGGCCTCCTGCGCTGCAATCCTCCGGAAGAGTGGAAGAGGCCTGTTTATGGATGGGAAGGTCGGGGAGAGACAGGGAACGCAACCTTGGTCTACCTGGGGGTGGCAGGAATGTGGAGGGGGCGGGGCGGCGCCTCCAGGTTGCCAGGATTTCTCTTTCTCTACCTCCAGCCATTTATCTTTCCCCCTCCCCCTCTGTTTGTTTTCCACTGCAAGGGAGACAGTCAGTGGTCTTTTTTTTGCTGGTACAATATGCATTCTCCGGCTTGTTTGAGCATTCATTCAGCAAACCACTTGGGCTTGAGTTTCTTAAGGGAGTATATGGGAGGACGAGACTCAAGGTGGTGAAATTAGCTAGTGACGAGGTCTCCTCCACACCCACTGAAACCCCCAAAGATAAATGCTGTCCCCGTAAATCTTAGAAGGCACGTCTATTGGACAAGGAAGAAAATTATCTCACGTTAGAAATCAGTTTAATGATACATGAATTGTTTTGCTAATGATTCAGTCAAGCATTTAACAACTTTAAAATATACAAATCAAGATTGAAAACGACTGCCTCAAATATGAATCTGTCATTATAGACATAAACGAGATTCCAAACATTTAAGCGTTTTGTAGATGGATAAAAATTATATCGTATTTAAACATGCTCATTATTGTTGAATAGGAACGGTTTTAATGTGCTGAACCTTTATTTCATGCCCATTATTCTTAGCTGAGACTATTTCTTGCGTGAAAAATCTGCACATATTTAACAATTTCAGAATCGTAAAAGCCCAATAAAATGGCCATCTCTGGAACAATCTAGAAGCTATAGTCCTATGAGCTTATAGCTCATACCTCAGAAAGGGAAACTACCACATACTTGATTAGCCTGTCATGTAGACAAAACAACTGGTACAGTGACTACATTTTTCACTTTTAATTTTGTCTTTTTCTGATTGCTGTGGGATAAAGAAAGAGATTTTAAAAACTTGTTTACTGATAATGGAAAGAAATGTGTTGCTGATTTAAGAACTCAAGACCACAACCTGGAGAAACCTTTTTGAGGAGTGTGTCGTGTGTGTGTGTGTGTGTGTGTGTGTGTGTGTGTGTGTGTGTGTTTCACCTGTATCTGTAGTAGGACGCATCCTCGTTGTTGCTACTGTTATTTGGGTGTTTACTCTGTGCCCCAAACATGACGGAGTAGCTAGTGCTTTAAATACTCAGTCTCACTTAATCCTTCAGACAACTTTATGAGATGGGACCTATTATGATTTCCATTTTTGGATGAAGAAATGGAGGCAGTAGATACTCAGTGATGCAATTCAGGTTCCAGCCTAGATGGAACTGATCCCAGAGCCTGCACCAGCAACAACTGACATATTGTCTGAGCCTTTCCAACAGGTGGGATCCTTCTCCATACATCATCTCATTCGGTCATTGTGAGTCAGAACGTACACGTGTTATTCCCATTTTACAGATGAGCAAACAGCCCTGGAGAGGTTGACTGACTCACCTAAGTTCACACAGCCTGGTTAGTAGTAGGGCTGAGTCAGGAATCCGCATCTCCCAACTTCCAGCTCAAGTGCCTTTCTGCTCGAACCCACACAGGAACAATATTTAGCTCTCACTGAAACAAACGGATTGGACCGTGTACATGATGCTTGTGTAAAAAAAAGAATCTGTGGAATGACCATGTAATCGACTAGCCATGGAACTCTGCTTTTTTCTTTTAATTGAATAAGGAACAATTTATGTAATGGTACAATCCCTTAGCACTTCTTTTATGGTTGCCCCTTTAATGAAAACGTATGAATGGCAAATTACAATATGTATATTGTAATTTGCCATTCATATATAGTATGTATAATATATATATACATATGGCAAAACTCAAGTCCTTGAGAACTGTCCATTTAAATTCGAATGCCCTAATTTTGAAGATTTGGTACCTGAATTTAAAGAAGACCGTGGTATATTGTCTGGTTAATTGGGAGCCTCAAAGCTGGGCATAGGAGCTTGATAACATTTCTTTCCAAAGCTTTGTAACTTACCACATCTATCATTTGACTTGATCCTCACAATGACCACGTGGGTTTGTCAGGACTGGTCTTACTGGCTCCATTTTGTAGACACGAAAACTGAAGTTCAGAGAGGTTAAGTGACTCGCCTAAGTTTTCACAGTGTGTGGATGGTCTCAGGATTTGTGTTTAGTGTTCTTTTCGCTGCGGCACTGCTGTTGCATTAAGTCGTTTGTGTTCAGACATCCACACCGCTTCCTAGGCAGCCAGGCAGCCCTCTCGCGTCATTCAGCACAGTGCCTTTCCCATTACAGGTGCTCAAGAAACATGTGTTGATTGATATGAGAGCCCCATCAGCTCCAAGAGGGCTCTATGCAAATGCTTCTGTCTTCCAAAGACAGTTGCTTAGATCCTGGTGGTAATACCTCCCCTCTGCCTGCCTGATAGTGTTTTAATTGTAACTTTTTGAAGGTCTCCTAGCCAGTCTGGTCTCTTGCGCAGAAAGTAACGAGAAAGAAGGATGGTAACCGAGAAAAACTTAATAGGGAAAGGCAAAACTCGAACCCCTGTTATTTATCAGCGTGCTTAAAAAAATAGATTTCTAGGAATCCTAAGATATGCTTAGAACTGAGAAAACCAGCTTTGAAGGTAGAGGGGTACAGGACTGGTATTGTGTCTCAATCTGTGCGGAGAACGTTGAAGAAGTATGTGTGACAAAAATCTGAAGAAGAATTGAGTGGTCGGAGGGTTGGGATTCCTCCAGCTTTCCTTGAGTTTCAGCCTTTATGCCTTGTATTTCATCGTGAGAAGCCTGTTTTTCTACTTAACTGTAGCAGATCCACGCCATAAATTATCATGACTGTTAAACAAAGGTCCAGCACTGGGTTCCTCTAATGTAAAACTTTTATGTTGCACTTTAATGAAATTTTATATGCATGTTCAAAGCGAGGCACACTTTATACCATGGAGAGGGCGGTGCTCGCAATTGTTGAATTTATTTTAAAGTAAATCTTTTCGATGACCTTAGCTGCTAACATCCACCTACTTACTGAGCTGAGAGAAATGATCTGAGTGCTTAAATAAAATGGCCTGATTTAAGCAGGGCTGACAATAGCCCTCCAGCTAGAATCTGATCTTGATTATGAATTGCTTAGTTTATGGAATGCTATTCTTCATATACCTGTGCATTTTGCTTCATTTTGAAAAGAAAATCAGCCAGTGATTGAAAGGTATCTTTGATTTGGTTGTTCAAGAGGCTTGTGCTGGTCTAGGAAGGTATAAAGGCCACACATTGGGAAATAAGCTAAGGAAACAGGTTGTGTTTTCATTACAAAGTTAAAATCACTCATCTGTTTATTTTTTTCAATGTTCATTTTGCTGGAGAAAAGGAAAAGAAGAAACCCATCACTTCCATCCTATAAAGAATGGGTTTTTGTTTTTGCTTAGATTTCCAAATAATAGTTCTTTGCATCATCGACCAGCTTCAGTGAAAACCAGGTCTCAGTAGCAGATACTGGTGGCCTTGATTAAACCATATTCCTGGAGTCCAGATTTTGTGTTTTGTAGGCCACATATCTCCTGGCAATAGCATTGAAATGGTTTCTTTTTATATAAATAAAAAAATAAAACCCTACTCGTCTTGTAGTGGTGCTGCATTGTAACCTGGCCTTTAACAGTCAGTGGGAGAAGTTTCTTAGGAGTCTGATGTCTCCTTGGTCTTTGGGTCTCTAGTGTGATTTGATCAAACCAACCCACCAGAAGGAGCGTGTTATGAGGACACTTTAACCTTCTGACTGTGGCAATATGTACACGACGACCTAACTGTCCAGTGAACAACGAGAAATGCAATCGCAGAGGCTTTATTTCTCCCTCCAGGATGTCAGTCAACTAATTTTTTTTAATAAATTAATATTCCAAAGGGACTGGTGGTTCCACGCCAGGTCGGCACAGCCACAGTAACTAAATTAAATTCCAGCATGATGGATGTTTTCGATGGAGTGCCGTGGAATCCTGGAGAGGTCTCATCAATTAGCCATTACTTATTTGCTGGCAAAAGCCTTGGCTCAGGTGTGTAGATATTCGTCAGTTCCTCCAACCCAGTGTTTCAAGACTGGAGGGCCCTTCACCATCATCTGGTCCAGCCTCCTCTTCATACAGATGTGGAGACCAAGGCCCAGGATGGGAAAATAGCTTGCCCAAGGACGTACAGTCCATACGTGACAACGCTAGGTCAGGTCCGGAGCTCTCGTGTCCTGGTTCAGTATTTGTCACCCTCTCCAGAACTGTCTGCACTGTGTACCTGCTCTGTGCCCAGCGCTTTGCTCGGCAGTCACTTTTAGGGGGAGATAAAGGAATGTAGAAGATGACCTCTGGCCCCACTGACTTGACAGTGGAATGTAGACCTGGATTGGGGGGAATGGTGTGGCATGGATGTAAGTAAAATAGGAATTTAGGGAGAGAGAGGGAACGTGAGCTAGAGGAGGAGAAGCAGTCCTCCGCAATGCCCAGAGCGAACTGGAAAGCCAGAAATGGGGGCTGTTTAGCAGACCAGGAGCAGCCGACACTTGCTGTTAAACAGTTGCCTTTGGACCCGGAGTTTACTGCTTGAATAGTAGCTCACGTTCATCACATAGTTGCTGAAGTTATGTTTTGCTGTGTGAGTGGAGTGTTCTCATTACCACTGACCACCATTTGCTGGGGAATAGCCACAGAATTCTGGACAATTATTTGACTGTCCGAATTATGTAAATATCGAGGCAAGCATTCTTGAAAGAAATACCAAATGAGAGTTTGTTTTCCTGAATCAGTTGAAACAAATGTTTGTAAGTTGGCACCATTGCTGGCAAAGTAGCGATTTTCGAAAGAAGCGTATATCACGGCTCTTGAGATGTACCCAGATATATCTGTTCTTTTGTTCTTTCTCCTTTTTAAAAAAAATTATGAGCTCATTTTTGTGGAAGGTGTGTATTGATGTTTTTCCTTTAGTCTTTCTTTTTCCTAAAGCGTAAGTTGATGCCTTCTTACCATCTGATTGGTGTTTACATCTGTGTTTATAATGAATTGTTTCGGCCACCAAATAATTCTTCGTCTGGCTGTCTCATCCTTCGAATCTCAGCTCTGTCTCTGGGAATCCGCTAGCTACAATCCTCCTATACCTCCTGCGTCCCCAAACTCACATACTCTTGCCCCGTCGGGTTAGACACCCTTCCTCTGAGCTGCCATACTGCCCTGAACAGGCGTCCAATGCACCTGAGTTGTTTTGAGGGAGGAGAACATGTCTTTTATTGGTGTAATCCTAGTGTCTGGCCCGGAGTAATAGCCTAATGCAGCCAGTTCAGAGTGCAGCATCGTCGGCTTGTCCGATTCATTCAGGCGCCATGCTAGGTCTTCAAAATATTACCTCTAGGTGGGAAGCCATAATGAATCACATTAATAATAATGAGTGAAAATAATAATTAGAGCTTACATTTCCTATGTGATGGCTCTGATTTGTGTTATCCGAGTTCCCTATTTTACAGGGCAGGGAAACTGGGACAGAGGGGTTCAGCGACTTGCCCAAGGTCACACGGATAGTATGCTGCAGAGCTGCAGTTAACGCACAGGCTGTGAATACTTAGCTGAGCTGCTAGCCCGTGATGATGCCCTGAGAGAGATGCTAGAATAGTGGCAAGCCCTGTGTGCTTCGGGGCTTGGCAGCGGACTGGGCTGATGAGGCCTTTGGCACTCATCTTTAGTACTTACAAGCCAGCATTGGGTTGGAGTCCATAACCATATATGAGGTGTAACTGCCCTGATATCTACTCCAACAAGAGATGCTCGATTCGCTCCTCTTTGGTGTAAGCACAAGATTCGGTGCTCGGGAGGAAGATGCATTGAACGTGGGCTCAATGAGGGGGGAGTTCTTGGGGGGCGGCATTATTTACCACTGCATCTGCAGTGCTTAGAAGAGTGGCACACAGTAGGTGCTCAGTTACTTTTTGTTGACTAAATCAATGGGTTGATATACAGTAACCTGCTTAATGCTTTGTGTGATCAGATTTGTGAAGAGATAGTTCAGAGGTGCAAGAATGAGGTCTAAGAGAAGATCTAAAATCATGACGGTCAGACAGGTAGGTACAGGTAGACGTGTTCAACAGCTAGGCTCCTAGTTTTATAAAGTAAGTCTCTCTGTGCGCACCTGCTTGCTAGGAATCCTGTGGGGAATTCTTTGTTGATGAGCGTAATCTCTCCTAAGCAACCCTAAACTTATCAAATTTGTGATTTTAGATTGTTACGCATAGCGGTTTCTTTTTGCGAGGTGCACCTGCATTTAGTATCTATGACAATGCTGTAAGGGTAATTTTGCAGACTTTTTTTAAAAAACGTGTCTTAAATTGTTACTGTCATCAGAATGGGGCTTTCATGTAGTACAAAGGTGGAGGGGAGAGCATGCCTTCAACGTTTGCTGAATATTTGTCTCCATACTTTGATAGCATTTTTTCCTGTGAGCCTGCTGCCTTGTTCGTGTTTCTTGTTTGTCCTTCCCTCCCTCCCTCCCTCCCTCCCTCCTTCCTCCCTTCTTTCTTTGTTTTAAAAATAGCTCCTGCTTTGGAGGCTAACCTAGGATTTGGGTTTTCCTAACGTATTTTTAGACCGAACACATATTCTATTTATGCCTCTGGAGGATTCAGATTGCAGTTTCATCTCAAGGATGTGCAGAAAAGTTTCCCTATGTGTTCATTTTGCAGCACTCTGTAAGATGGTTTGAGAGCCAGCGTAAGAGAACTCGTATTTGCCAAGCACTGTGTTCCATGCTTTACACACACCACCATATTGAACGAGCACCCCAGCAGATAGGTGTTTTTCCCCACTGCCTTCACAGAGTTGGACATCAGCTGTATCAGAGTTGATGGGTAACTTAAAACTTCAAGATGAATTAAAATTAACCTTGGGAAAAAAACTCTCTAAATATTATTTTTTTGTTTTTACAGTACACAGTTAAAGGTCATGAGATGCAGGTCAAGGAAGACAGAAAGATAAAAGGTGTTGAAGAAATCTAGGACATTTTAGTGGAGGTAAAGCGCCCAGTTCGCTAAACTAACCAGGCATTAAGTACATATTTGGAGGAGGAACTGTAGATACTTACGGGTTTTTAATAAATTAGGTCTCATAATCAGAAATGAAACATATCCAAGTATTAAAGATCCAGGAGGAATGCAAGAGCCATGATGATCTTTTTTCAAAAGTTAACTACTAAATATTAACCATATCCCTTTTGCTACAATTAGACATTTTGGCCAATTCGTTTGTTTTGCAGTTCTGTAACAGTTTAAACTTTAAACAGTTCACATGTATTCAGACCGCGAGTGATAAAAGTTCCTATCAAGAATGATGAAGATGATTATGGTTGGATTCTGTTAGCATTTTACCCTGAAATGACAATGAAATGCCAATGCACGCTCTAATGCCATTGAAAACAGACACCAGTGGCAGACTTCTACCACAGGCTTTTGTAAACCATCACAGTTACTCATATATTTTGAACAAAAAAATGGAAATTTGATGAACCTATTTCAAGAGGCTTGAAAAGTTAAAGTGAATTCTAACTGTAGATTAGTAGCAAATGATGACAGCAGAGCCAGTATTACCTCGGTTGATTAATTTATAAGGATACTGGTCAATGATTTTAACCAACAGCTATGCATAGTAAAATCCTAATGGGATCTGTCTGTTAAAATTACATAAAGTAGGGCATTTGATTTATTTCATAGTTTCTCAAAGCTCAATTTTAACTTCATACAAATAATGCATTAGTCACCCGGGATAAATGACACATTGAATAAAGTTGTGATTTTGTCTGCTTCACCTAATCTGATTTAGCACAGGATTACATCTGGCTTGCCTCTGGGTTTCTGGGGTGTGTAAAGAATGCCTTCTGGTTTGGGTGTAGCATTAAGAACTGCCATAGCTACAGCTAGGCAGCAAAACGGTTTATAGACATTGCCCCTCTTAATACACGATTAGCTGAAAGATGGGGTTGGTAACGAATCTGAGATTGGTTAAGTATTCAAGCCTGTAATATGTATTATGAAAAGTAAATTTAGCAAAATAGCACTGAAATCACTAAAATTCACTCTACCAAGTTAAAATGTGGGAGGACACCAAACTTTGCCTAGGTGCCTAACTGTAGCCCACCATTTCCAATGCCCTTGACCCTGGGGTTGGGGAGTCTTTTCCTTGGGCTGTGAATGCTACCGTGACTGCTCCAGGCAAGTACCTGCCTCTGAGTCTTACAGTGTCACCCATCCGGTTTCAGTGCCAAGTCTTGACTACCTTGTACACTCTGATCACCATTATTGCCATCTTTCTTTGGGTTCCTTGCCTCAATGGAAGATGGAAAGGTGAGTTTGTCCAGCAGAGAACCTTCGAAATCTGGTCGGCCTGCAATTGCATACCAAAATTGGAAGAAGGGGGGAGATTTTAAATTCATGGCTGGCTGGAAATACGTAGGCTTATATTTTTAAGATTTAAAAAACATGATTAGTAGAAAGTCCATAGAACTTCATGGACGTCAGATAACTCTTAAAAACGAAGGCAAATGATGAAGTATGGGGTAAGTTTCCTGAAATTGAACATAATCATAAAAATTCAAGGAAAAGCAATATATTCTGCAAAATTTATGAGTTTTTTGGTGGGGAGAGTTTGCAGAGCTTGACAACCCCCAGTGCATCTGGCCTGGCAAATTCCTGTTTGTAATGAGAACCTTATGGGGTGCTGGGCCTCGGTTTTCTTAGGCAGGCCCGCTCCCCAGGGGTATCATAAATGATATGCGAGTCAGAAACTTCATGGCTCATGGCATTTCTCAGAGATGTTTTAGTTAAGCGGCCTCACCCAGCTACAGGGGCAGAAGTTGGGAAACGAGTCCCCTCATAAATCTTCGTTGAGCTTTAATTAATTAATTATTTTTTTTGCTGTCGTTCGTAGGAATTAGAAAGGGGGAAAGTAACTGAATGAATGTGCCTATATGACTCCACGGAAATGGTCCAGGGTCTTGGGTTCGTGTGACACACATTCATTTAACAGCAACAACGACACTAGCAGAAAACCGCAGGGGTGTAAATACTGGTAAGGAAAAGTTGAAGCTACAGAGCCAGAAACGGAAGCAAAAGGTGCAATGCCAGCGTTAGGGCTACTTTTGCAGTTTTCTTGTGTCTCCTCTTTCCTTCTCTTTCCTTTTATTCCCCACGGGCTGGGGAAGTTTGGAATCCATCACGGTCTCACTTGGGAACGTGGGCCTCACCTTGTGGGCTGTGCGGGGTGGTGTGCCTGCTAGGTCATGAAATGGGGATTTGTGAATGCGTGTTTGTTCAAACGTGTGCCAGCACCTGGATTTCCTGAATGAAGTTCTGATGCTACTTTTTTCTGAAAAGGAGTTCCAGCTATTTTAGTGGTGGTGATCGGGGGCGGGACAACCCCACGTTGAATGGGCTTGTGTAATGTGGATCCTTGAACTCACTTCGCCTCTCCTGTGACTTCGGGCTCCTCTGTCAGTGTGCCCGGAGCCCAGCCAGACCTCAGCAGCCATGAGGAAGAAGCCTGACGCTACTTCCAACTCCGCAGCGCTCCGCGCTCTGTCACCACCCCCCCTCTCCCATCTCTGTCTTTGGGTTCCTGACATTTATTCCTGTAAACGGCACAGTAGTTGCAGTTTTATTCACTTCCTTGGGTAGGTCTAATGCATTGACAACAGGACTGCCCCTCGCATGAGCATCACTGACCTCTTCAGTCCTCCTTTTAATCATACCTGTTACATGTGATAAATTTTCGGACTTGTTTACCCTTTCTTAGTGAGCTGGGATACTTACGGCAGTGTTTCGAAAGGGGAAAAACAACACTGCTTTCTGGGAGCCGTTTAACTAATTTCTCCTAAAGACTGCTTGTGCATTTTATGAGAGCAATGTTTAAAAGGTTGTAGTGAATGAAGCAGCCTACACTGGAAAAAAAGAAAACATATTCTGGGGACAGAAGCCTTTAATATCTTGCAAGCTGTTTCATTGAATTCCAAGTTTCTGGTCCCAAACTGTTGCGGCGTCTTGAATTTAAACTGTCAAGTTATTAGACCTTCATGTTCAACAGAATGGAAAGACATTGGAAATCCTAGCCGTTTTGCTTTGGCGAATTAAGCCGCACTTGTTTACGTGGCCGGCGTTTAATAATAAGGCTGAATTTTCATAAATAGACAATGGGTGAGGAGGCCTTCCTAGAGTCAGTACAGATACTCTGTACCCCTCTGGAACTATTAAGAGGAGAATTAAGGCTCTCTGTGAGCTACAGTCTTTTTTTCCCATAACGATAATCTCCCGTTTAAAACCTGAACTTTAAGAATCAGAAAAGCTATAAAAATCGAAGGAGAAATAGGAGCAATTTTCATGAATCCACGTGAACTACGTAGAGTAGTTCTCACGAAGGTGGAGGGGAGAGGAGAGGCGCTGGCTGCTTCTCCGGAGCGCCTCCTCCCAGGTACGCGTCCCGGCGCTTGTGGAGAGCCTTAGAGCTTCAGACCTTAACGGGGATCGGAGCTACGCCAGCTCCTTGGTCATCGCCTTCCCTCACTCTCCCTAGCAGTGCTTACCCAGCTTCTGCTGGTCCAAAAGCAAAAAACAAAACCAAAACCAAAATGGGAGGAGAATAAAACTCCCTCTCACGGCAGCCAGTTCCTTCCTATCTGGGCAGTTCTGCTGCACATTCCATCATCTGTGAGAAAGGGCCACACAGAGGAAGTATAATGTCTTCTGCTCTCGTCAGCCCTCCCCGGCTCTGAGGGCAGCCCTGCCGTGTTCACTGTGTTCTCATTTCTCAGGGCAGGACGTCCCAGCACTGGGATAATGGCCTGCAGAGACTCACGGAGACCCTGTCTAGATACGCGTGTGGGAGGTGGCCAGGCCTGGAAGGCTCGAGCTCTATTTTTAGGGTAGATGGAACCAAGCGAGGCCTCGCCGCCTGGTCCACACACTTTTTCAGAAGTTCGGTGCAAGAGCAGATCCTTACCAGCCTTTGCCCAGGGAAACCTCCCTCTGGGTATCTTTCCCTTTAATTGCCACAATATGGGAACCTCAGAGGATCGAAAGGCTAACAGGAGCTTTTCCAGAAGGAATCAGATAACTAATGTTGAACCCCGGTGCCTCCTGGGAAACTGCATCTCTCTCCCTGTGGCCATGTTGGCCTACACTTGGGAGATGACCATGGATCCCGTGTATGGAGTGGTCGCTGCACCTCAGGCAATCCTCCGAACGCCTTCCACATGTAAACTCTTCAACCTTCCGTAACCCTGTGAGGCAGTAGTCGTGTTCATGATTGCCATTTTGATGATGGGGGAATTAAGTCACTTGCTCAAATCACACAGGTAGGTAGCGTAGGTAGCAGCAGAGCTGGGGTTCGAACCCTGGCGCCGTAGCACTGCCCTGTAATACAGCTCCTCAGAGGCAAGGCTTGAGCTGTTGCTCCGCGCTGGCCACCTCTGCACAAACTACTACTCGGATGGCGTGAAAAGCCCCTCTTCCTCTGACTGTGACCACGGCTTCCTCTTGCAAGATGGAGATTGGATCCGAATAGCATGCCACTCTGACACAAAATCCTGGAGTGGTCCCACTCTCCTTGCAATGCGTACGAAAGCCATCCTTGTGATGGGTGAAATTCTAAGTGCTGTATCTGTCTCCTGAAGAGAAGAACGGGCGTTCATCCGTTCCTTCATTCATCACATATGTGGTAGGTGTCTACATGGGCCAGGCACTGGGGATCTCATGGTGGCCATTGCATACATGGCCACTGGAGCCGGATCATTAAATGCTTAAAGTAGGATGAGAGTTGGGCAGAGGTCCCTCCAGTCGCAGGGACTGTGGCCCTCCTTAAGATGACAGAAACAGATACTCTCTGCCCACCCTTGAGGACCACTGCCCTGTTGATTCCTTCGGGAGATTTATGGGAAGGAGATCGACATGACCAAGAGGATTGGCCGGAGCCACAGCAAACCATTTCCAAAGACACTATTCTGAAAGGGCTTGAGTCATCAATCATAGGTGAAACGCATGGCACAGGGCATCTGGCTTTCTTTGTGGCTGCCAGGAAGCTAGACTGACCCAGCACTGCCTTGAATAATTTCTTCAGTGTCTAGTACTCATTATTTCCACCTGCTGTGCGAGAGGGATCTTAAGTCAAAATATAGCCCCTGTGACATTGCACCGCGTTGTTGATTACTGCAACCTTTCCGTCCGTATTCAGCAAACCACTTCCTGTACTGTACTATTGATGAGTTATTGTAAACCCCTGAATTCAGCTGTACGGTATGAAGTCTTTTTGCTAAAGGGACTCTAAACTGGAAAAGAATGTTTTCACACATCTTTGTCGTAGGGCATGCCCGTAGCTCTTCACAGGCATCCTAAGATGAATAGTTTCTTGCTACCAAATGCTTTTTAGAAATATTTAGTTTAGATTCCAGACTAGAGACTCATCTTGACTTGGGCAAATAGTCTATTAAAGAGACTTTAGATTCCATTTTGTCCTGGGCGAGTCTTGGCCCTGGAGTATGGATTTTGCTAATAAGACCAAACAGAGCCAGCTGTGTTCTTCCAGAGAGCCACCTTGAGTATCAGCATGGGTGACAGATGACAGCCTTTGCTTCAAGAAGTTGATTGTACGTAATTGGGCAGTGGTCTGTTGTATTTTCAGTGCTTTGTCGCCGTGGCCCGTTCATCCTACAAGAGGAGTTAATACATGACTGCCCTGAGCAATGACCCCACATATGACTGAGCTTTGATGGGGAGGGGAAGGGGTGGCCTGTGGTGTTGGGTCACTTTCCACTTGAGTGGATGTTACCTCGTGGAGTTTTAGGTAGAGGAGTATGTATGTCTGGCGTTTAAGCTAAGACTGTATGACCCTTATCAGGAATGTTGTAGAGGGGATTCCAGCATTAGATAAAGGTTGAACTAGACGACCTTTGAGGTTGTTTCAACTGCTGAGTTTTTATGACACTTTAAAATTCCTCAGGAGAAAACCTGCAGTAGAGGGCATTGGCTGTGAATCTGAAGCTTGCAATTGTTGGAAAATAACGCTCAAGTCAAATCACATTAAATTCACTTTAAATTTTAAAAGTATAGAGCTCACAACGTTTTGCCTGACTTTTGGGGCGTGGGGTGTAAAGGGGAGAACAGGAAGATTACTGCCACATAAAATGCAAAAAACAATGGAAACAGCATCAACGGTCCAAATTTTAAAAAAAATTTGTTTTAATTAAAAGGATTGGGAATCACTGACATATATAGGCCTTTAAAATTTTTCTTGGCCGATTTGCGAGCTCGACACACGGAGCCTATTGGCGTTTTAACGGAACCTTATCTAAATAGAGGCTGTGCAGCCAGTGTCTTCGTGCGGGGACCTGACTCCCTTTGGCTATTGACGGGCTTGTTACAGAATGCGGTTGACTATTCTCCAGGTCAGGAGTGAGGTGTCAGCATCTCTCACAATGGAGAATGGATATTTACCTCCCTCTTCTCCACTCCCTTTCTGTGTGCTTCTGAAATAAAACCTAAGCGTCTTTTTCATCTTTGTTCGTAACATCATGGACTAAATATTGCAGTCTTTAAACACATCTTTAGGTGAAATCACTCATAGCAATTTCTGGTTCAGTTCGGCTGGTAGTGAATGTCTGTCCTCCACTCATGTAGACGGAATAATACAAAGTGGAAGAAACTACAAATTCTTTTTAAAAATGGGAAAAAGAGAGCCTGAAAATTCAAAGAGGAATTTGAACCGTTCCTCGTGTCCATGGGCACATACTCCGCGTGTGGCAGTAAAATGGGCCATTCAAGACCTGAGGAAATAAGTTAATGATAATGTTTACCTGTGTGGGTATATACGTAGGTACTTATGTCCGCATGTATAGATACACATATCGGTACACCACATACATGCAAGCGTACATAAGCTAGCTGTAGATTCTAGGCTTTCGTGAAACTTGAACTCTTAAGATGTGTGCTCCTGATACCCTATCCCACCACCCTCTGTTCGCCTTTTTGTCTGGTTGAGGGCTGTTTTGTCTAAACAAATTATGCCATTATTTTATTTTAAACACTCTTTTTTTTTAAAGAAGAAAATAATCAATGCCAGATGCCCTGAACACTTGTGCATTGAAAGGAAAAAAAAATCATATAAAACAAGCTTACATCTGAGATGCTTCAAAGAGGGAACTTTAACTCTCCAACATTTTTCAAACTTATAAAATCCATTAGCGTCCAGGATGCATTCTGGGCCTGCTGCCTGTCTAGAAGTATTTTCAATCGCTTTTGGATTCAGCCCTTTTTCCCTCTTTAATTTTGAGACCCCTGTGTGTTTGGAGGGAAATGTAATCCATATGTTTCTGATTCATTTACACTTAACTCATCAAAACGTTGTTTGTAAGAGCCATTTGATGTTCTAGCAGCGTCTGTGCATTTTAAAAAGTAAGCTTTTTAGAACCCTCCCAGCAGCCCCACTCCCACTTGCCGCGAGAAATGCATGTTTGGCCGAGGGGTAAAACTATGAGGCATAAAGGTCCGACCAGGTCGAGTTCAGTTCTGAATCCCTTAGTGTGCCAGGGGCCTCCAGGTGGCAGGCACTGGGCTGCCATGTTTCTGTGCTGGGTTGACTGGACTTGCTAGGTCACAGGACTCTTTCGGTCCTTCTTAACACTGGCTCAGCTGCCTCTGTTTTGGACGCGATAAAATGACTTTCTGAGTATATTTAAACTGAGCAGGGAATTGACTCCCCTTAAGCAGAACTTTCATTCAGCTCTTCACAGAGGGCAGGCATTTATCCTAATTCGTCATCTGAAATTAAATGTCTTAAAGTGGAAATAACTTCCATGCCTCAGTTATAGTATGTCTGTTACTTTAGACATTACAGCTTTTGCAAAAATGATTATCGCTTCACCTGCAGTCACTTCGTTTTTTTTTCTATTTAATAAGGAATCTGATATAAAATAATCGGAAACAGTCTTGACAAATCTCTTTGATTGCTGCCGGTGGCTCTGGCCTTTTTCCTAAAGTAATTTGTTTATGGTTACAATTACAAAGCCCTCTGACAAGCCCATTCTGTAATGACCCAAACAGTGCCCCTGAGAAGAAGTCTTTGTGTGGAAGTCAAACAGCTGAGTGAAGCATAAAGGCATCATGATGGCTAAGGGCGCTGCAGTCATTGATCTGTGTGTGGCCTCTACTACGCACTGGAGATGAACTTGGAATAGTCTCGGCCCTAACCTGCTTCCTCCTCACTGGCCGTGGTTTGAGAGAAGCAGGCCTAGGAGCCTGGAGGCAGATCACCAGACCAGGTACCATCCCAGGGGGCCTTCCGATGGTGCCACTGTCACCATCCCTGCCCCCTCTTACAAGGCACAGGACGCCTAATTGCAAACCCAGCGCAGCCTCTAGCAATCACTCCAACTTAAGGTACATTCAGGTGTAACTCACTAAAGTTCTGCAGCCCGGGGGCAGTGGGGAGGGAACACTTTTACCTTCCTCTTGCTAAGAAGTTCCCTTAAAAAAGAGCATGTCTGCTTTCAGAAATTAACACTGAACATATTTCATATGAGATCGTTTTTGTTATCAAGACGTGTTAACTCTCTATCATAAACATTAAGAAGTGCTTAGAACCAAATTATATATTCCTCTGTGTGTGTGTGTGTGTGTGTGTGTGTGTGTGTGTGTGTGAGTGATCTTCAGGGATTTCCACCCCTGCTAATGCCAATCCTTGGATTTGTCCTGATGTGAAAGCAAGGGCTGCGTGACCACCGAGGTTCTCAGTTGGGGCCACGTGGAATTGCACGTGAATATTTCAGATCAGGTTGGACCTGATCGTAAATTCTCATTTTTCTACTTTTGAGCATGTGGATTCAGTGTAAAAAAGGAAGAGAGCAGTGAAATGAGTTGTGTCCAGGCCTCCCTCGCGCAGAGGTTGAGAATGGCGTCCCTGGACCAGGCCTCGCTCCCTCCATGACCGCACTCCACTCTCCCCCGTTGCATCCGTTTGCTGCGGAGTTCATGTCATTGCCAGGTCAGGGCAGTAAACAGGGGCAGGGAGCGTCCCACGCAGCTTCTGCCAGGGCACCTTGCCCTCGGTGCTGAGGGCTGCCCAGGCCGCGCAGCTGGCTTCCTTTGGGCGCCTAAAGCCTCCCCGCGCTGTTCTTTTCCTAGGTGTGCCCCGAAAAAAACTAATGCAAAAGAGTCAAACTGTGGCTGCTGTTTGCTGGCCACCTGCGTCCTGATGACAAGAGGAAATCGGGTTACCCCCGCTGGACCTCAAGTCTTCACTTCTTCTCCAAAAGTTGCAGGTGCACGGTGCGCTATCTTTAACCCCGTGGGCTGTCACAGGGGCCCTTGACAAGGCGCCGCTCGCATTTGTGTGGGGCAGGACGACCAGCTCGTCTCCGGCCCATCTGCTGATGGGGACAGTTTCACATTCTGTGTGTTTTCTTGGGCATTTTGTATGAGGAGGTGGGCATGCACTCTCTTGTTTATGGAAACAGGCGTACATCATATCTACAAAGGACTGAAAAAAAAGGCTTTGAGGGGGCTTCCCTGGTGGCACAGTGGTTGAGAGTCCTCCTGCCAATGTAGGGGACACGGGTTCGTGCCCCGGTCCGGGAAGATCCCACGTGCCGCGGAGCGGCTGGGCCCGTGAGCCATGGCCGCTGAGCCTGCGCGTCCGGAGCCTGTGCTCCGCAACGGGAGAGGCCACAGCAGTGAGAGGCCCGCGTACCGCAAAAAAAAAAAAAAGGCTTTGAGGGAAAATTTCAGTTCCTTACTGCTGGGGGACCATGCTGCATGCTGCAGGGACCTTGTCAGTTTCGTATTCACTGTTTTACTATTTGTTTTAGGGCTACAGCGAGGGGGGTTCAATTTTAAGTGCACATCAGGTCTTTCAAAAGACTTTTAATGTACAGTGGCTGGTGCAGTTCCTTTACATTATAAAATTGCACAGTTTCTTACGATTCATGTGTATTCGAGTGACTCAGGCTAGCAAAAAAACCCTCAGCAACCCTATTTTATTAAGATGTTCTTATCTTGTTGATATGATCATGTTTATATTTTCATTTATTGCAACTTAAGCCTGCTGGCACAATACTCATTTATAAACCATTCCAATACCTTAGTGTAAAGAACCGGGCTATATGATCTCACACACACACACACACACAGAGGCACACCCCCTAATGAAAAGAGAAACTGAGGCACAGAGAGATCATGGAACTTTCCTGAGATCAAATTTTGTGTCGGTGAGAGCACTGAGAAAACATCCCTGAAATTGGAATTCAACTCCAGCCACTAAAACGCTCGCTCCCGGCAGCATCCTTGTGGAATGCAAGGGTGATGTATACGCATATAAATCTTCATTAAGATGGAAGTGAGATATTATTCTGTTAATGTTAATATATATTTTCAACATTAATAACCAAATGAGCAAAATGAGGCCAATAGATCTAGGTTCTGTATGTGATTAACATGATTTATATTCATTTTAAGTGAAAATGTTAAGTCAACTGCATGGATTCCTTTGGATTTGTGATAGTGACATTGTAAAACATACACGTGCACACGTACCCCATTCACGTAATTAAACCGATTCATCAAACATATTGTTGGAGAATCTCAGAAACGTGTGGGACAGAGGATTATTTAACTCAGAAGCATGTAAACTTGAAAAGTTCGTCAGTCTATTTTCATTATACAATATATGCTCCTCCATGTATGATTTGTGACAGTGTAAGGACAGATGGCCCAGTGATTTACAACTGTGACTTCCATTATATACCGTGTAGTTCTAGTGAAAATAGCTCTCTTGCAGTACAGATAGAGATGTTAGCAACCATTTATAAGAAAGGTTCTGAAATTCGGATCAAAGTTGAAGCCTACTTGGTTTGATTTCATGCAAAGAAAAACAAATTGGATCGCCTGTTTCTAAAATAATCCCCCAATATTAATCTCTGTTCCTTGGCGGCTTTAAAATTGTGCAAGTTTAGAAGTGAATTATAACTGCTTTGCTTTTCTTTCATGTAGTTCATAGCAGATATTTCAGCTCTGTCACTGCTTCAGAAAAATCCTTGGATTCAGTTCCTCCAGATTGAGAAAGAAATGACAAACTTCTCAGGGTCATCATCTGGGCAGCAGGCAATTCTCAAACCATCACCACCACCAAGACCTCACACACACACACACACACACACACACACAGAGAGAGAGAGAATTCTCCTCTGTGTACCGAACGCTTCGATTTTCAAAGTGGCTCTTAGCTGTCAGGCAGTGTGATTCTCATTCAAAGCATGGGACACCACAGAAGAAAACCCTTCTCTCTTGCCACTTAAACTTACTGTTAGCATTTCAGTACTGATCTACAACTTGGCTTAAAGTCTGTGTGTGTGTGTGTGTGTGTGTGTGTGTGTGTGTGTGTGTGTGAGGTCTTGGTGGTGGTGACGGTTTGAGAATTGTCTGTCTCCCTCCTGTACACTCTAACCTAGCCTTTCAATTCAAGGTGGGAAGGAGGGTAAAAAAGTACATAAATGCCCCCCAGAGAGAAGAGGAGTCATGTATTTTTGCCTTTCCATTTTTAATTTGCCCATTTTATAAATATTGTTCCAGAAGGGTTTGTATGACTTTATACTTTCCAGAAATATTCTATTTTTGGAGGCTAATGGTTCAGTTTACTTCTCATTTCTTCATTGCCTTTCAGATAAGTACTTCCCCAGGAACTTAGTATTAAAATTTGCCTTTCCAAATGTACCATATGGAATTCCCAAAGGAAATTATTTTTAAAGTGTCAGTCTCACTCATGAATTCGGCTGTAGAATTGAGTTCTTTTCCTAGCACAACCCCCCTCCCCAATTTAAAACATTTTCATAAATAAAGATACAGAGGGACTAAAAAAGGATCCCCGGGTAGTTGATTTTCATGCACATTCAGTCACGTAGAGTTTTCCAGAATATTTCCACCATAAAGGGAATGTAGAGACAAAGTCTGAACTGATAAACTTACGACTACATAAGAAGCCAGGTGTACAGAGCACTTTCTCATTCTCAGGGCTGTTTTCATACGGAAACTCGGAGACATTTTATACCCAGGCAGCAGGCAGCGTGTGTGTCTTCTTGACTCCGGGCTGTGGCTGCCACATCACCATTTGGAGCCACGACTTATGAAGTACTCAGTCTACTTGTTGACAACTGTTGTGGGCACCTCTCCCTTTTAAGTGTTGTTCTAAAGTAACGAGTTTTGAGAAATTAGGTCAGTCGAATTTTCTAGTATTTTTGGAATGCAAATTACCCGTACAGAAAGCTTCAACTGCAGTTGTAATTGTAGCTTGTTAAAAGTGAAAAACAGAGATGTCAGAATTCTGTTAGGAAGAAATAGTTTGGGTAATATTTTCCTGCTATATTGGCCATGCTAACTGTATAAAGGCAAGTGAGTACAAAAATGTCATTTGTGTGTGTGAGAGAGAGAGAGAGAAAAGAGAGAGAGAGAGAGAGAGAGAGAGAGAGAGAGAGAGAGAGAGAGACAGGTTAGCATCACTGGTTTCTTTTTCTTTCTTTCTATAACCAAACATAAGACATTAAAAGAGCTTTGATTTAAAATCTAAACTACAGCCAATGTCAATATTGTAGAGCTAATATTGACTTTAATCAAAAAGGTCTGGCTAATGTTAAAGCTCATAAAGAACAAACAAAATTGTGACACTTATCACTAAACTACCACTATACAAGTATGTGGGTGATAATCTCAGCTCAGTGAATGAGCTGACTTTCAGAGATAGCAGCGACATTAGTCAGATTGGGGCATTTACCTTATCTATATTATATATAAATAGTTTATATTTAAGTAATCAAAATGGAAGACTTCATAAATATACGTTAGGTTTTTGGCTATAGATTTCAACACCATCTACCTGTAGATATATAACTATAAAGAGATGGATGTAGTAAGTTAACACTTAAATGTTTTTTAGTGTCACTGAAAGGGATCACATCCGAGCCATAATTGTAAAGATTTTAAATGTTAGAAAAACAAGTGAATTGTGAAATCCACAGCCAAAGACAGGAAGACCATTCCGAGCAGTTCATCCAGTTGGGAGGTGAATTAAGGAAGCAACAGCACTTTATTCCGTATGCGTGTATGAGGACCCAGAATTAGTGGGCTTCTTAAGATGGCACGAGGATCTGGAAGTCCTGACTGCTCTGAATGCTCAGAACCTCCGCAGAGCACCAGATCTTGGTTGCCAAGTTCAGGATTTCCATGACTCTGAAATTGCCAAGACACACCAGTCACAACTCACAGAGACAGACCCTTAGATCTAGGGACGTCTGCAGATGTTGCGGAGAGCAATCCCGGTAATCGTTTTGATTAAATGAAATGATCTTCAGTAAGCAAGAAAACGTTGGCAGGAATGGATTCTGATTTTTTTCAGTGAGTTATAATACATTACTATCATGAGTTATATTTATTTATTTTAAAATTTGAGATAATTGTAGATTCATATGCAGTTGCGAGAAATGATGCACAGAGATTCCACGTACCCTTATCCAGCTTTCCACGTGGTAATATTGGGTTGGCCAAAAAGTTCGTTTGGGTTTTTCCGTAACGTCTTACGGAAGATGTGAGAAGTTACGGAAAAACCCGAACGAACCTTTTGGCCAACCCAATAATATCTTACAAAACTATAGTAGAATGTCACAACCTCATGTTTTAGTTTGATGTGTAAGTTTTCTCAGACTTCACCCATGGGGGCACCTTCAAGTTGGCTCCTGTGTCCTTTTGATCTTTGAGCACTTAATTTCTGGCATAACAAAATAGCTTGAGGCTCCTCGTGTGCTTCTCGGCTACAGCCCTGGAATCGGCCGTTTCTCTTAGAACCCCTAATTCCTTTTATTGGAAAATGGTATTTACAGAACAAGATGGGGGGACCAGGTGTGCTTTCTACTACCAGAGTGTCATTATTTCTAAGGCACTCTGCAAACAGAGCTAGGAGATATTTACGTATGCATATCCACACACCTACATACGTACTCACACATCTATATCTCTTTCTGTATATGTCCATCTGTATATATACTAAAATACCATGAGGTCATAGGGATACCACCTATTTCAATCAAACACCACCGCATTGCAGTCTTCCCCCTTTTCTTACTGGTAGCTCCCTTCTCTGAAAGTGAGAAACTTAGCTCTCATTATCCACAATACACTTACTTATTTGTTCAGTCCAGATGTGCTAACCAAGACCACTGTGAAAAATTGATTCAGGCAAGAGTCATTGTTGGAGTCTAAAGACAGTGGATGAAAGTAGGAGGAGTGATGAGATACTTACATCATTTCTAAGTACTTCCCCATAAAACGTTGATTAATTGCAAGAGAAAGAAATGGTAACTGACAGTACAGAAACCTGGGAGATAACCATCTTACCCAAATGATCAAACGTGCCGTACCGTGCCTTGTATTAAGACAAGTTGACTTCATATGCCTCCTGATGTGAGGTATTGAAAAGGACACAGCATCACTTCTGCTAAACGTGCGTCACTGGAATCTAATCCTGAAGAAACCTCAGACAGCAAACCCAAATTGAAGAGCATTCTACAAAATAAGTGACCTACATTCTTAAAAAATGTCATGGTCATGAAAAACAGAGAACAGAAGAACTGGCCCAGGTTGAAGGAGACTAAAGAGATATGACAACTAAATGAAAGGCATAAACCTATATGGGCTCCTGGATCTTTTTTTTTTTTTTTTTCCTATAAAGGATATTGTTGAGCCAATTGGCAAAATTTAAATAAAGTTAGTAGATTCGATCTAACAGGGTATCAATGTCTACTTCCTGATTATTTGATAATTGTATTGTGGTCATTAAGAGAATGTTCACATTTTCTGGAAATAGACACTGAAGCACTTAGAGGTAGAGGGCCATCGCGTCTGCAACTTCTGCTGGGTGAAGGATGCGTATGCATGGGCTTCTGTTGAATATTCTTGCAACTTTTCTGGAAGCTTGAATTTTTTTCAAAATAAAAATGTTTTACAAAAGAGATGAGAAGTGTTGTTCTCCCTCCCTCCTGGTCCACACATTTGCCTCTGTTGTTTTCTGGAACGTTAATAGGGTCCTTTCTAAACCTATCTGAGGCCGTCTCGACTGCTTGCCTTTTGGCTCAGACGAGTTGGCCTCCAGATCCCATTTCTCTTGTTGATTTCATGCCTCTCCTGACTGCAGAAAAACAACTGAGGGACAGTGTACACATCGACCCTGTGCCTACCTCTCTACCAGCTTTTCAGTGACCACTTGCCTCTAGCTGGCCCAAAAGTGATGATGCTGCAAACCATAGGTAGTCCTGCAATTACAGATTTCACCTTCCTCAATATGCAAGTAACAGTTTTGCCAGGGGAGAGAGCAAAGACCATGGTAATTCACTTTGCTTCTTAAGTTCACCTCTAGGAAAGGAAGAACAAAGGAGCCAATAAAAACTGGAGAGATTTGTTAATTTGTTTATTAGGTATTTGCCCTCACAGGTATATCTCATTTTATGTATTCTCTCAACTTTGGGAAATCTTCAGCACATTAGTAAATTGTATACTATTTTTAAGTTATTGTGTTGGGCTTCCCATTTAAAGTGGAACTGAGATAAATACTTTTGTAAAATGAGTCATCCCTTCCTACTTTTGACAAAAGAAATCCTCATGGAGTTCTTGGTGTCCAGCCCGAGACCTTAGACAAACTCCTGGTCACAGGTCTTGAAATGTAGAGAGTGGAGAAGTTGGTGCTGGGCCTGATGTTATGGGAATCGTCTGGATCAGGAAAGCTTCTAGAACTGGGCGGTGGGGGGAGGGCAGAGCCTTCCCAATAACATTTTGGATTCCTTTCGGTTCATTGTTTTTTTTTTTTCTAAGTAGCTATAATTGTTTAAAATAATGAATATTTAGAAAAGAAACCATTGGTCCTCGACTCACTTAAAGCAGTGTATTTAAAAAGCCACATGGATGTTATTTTCATTCAGAAAATTACACAGCTGGCTATGGAATCTGCTTCAGCCCCAGCACATTGAACGCAAGTGGCCCCGATTTGTTTTAGAAGAGCATTGTCTTTTGGGTAGATATCTAGCACATCCATACAGATTCCATTCAAATGATTGAAGTGGAAAATACCACATGCTGATAAATTCTTTTAAAGGCTTTCCTTCTGCAGCTTCTTCAGTTTTCTTTCTCTGCTCATAAAGTAGAAATTCATAACCTCAAGTTATATGGATACAAATTTTGTCCGAGATTCCACATCTGAAATCCCACTCAGTATCAAGATTTCCACACAAGCCACTGAAAAGCAGCCGACCGGCTCCAAGGGTGTCAGAAAATCCTCGCTAGCCCAGGGCTGGGGGAGTGAGGGCCACGGCCAGCCCCCAGACTCTCGCCATTTCACCGAAGCTTTCCTTCAGTCTCCCTTCATCCTTCACCGATGACAGGTGGCCGCGTCGACTAGGAGTCATGAGGCTTCGATGGATCGTAGCGATGAAGCTCTGCCACCCGCCGGCCCTGGGCCTCAGCTTCTCCTGGAGGATCAGAGAATTTCTCAGGCACCTTTTCTGTTTCTGTGAAATGGGGCCTTTGTACACAAACACAAGGTACAGATAAACACAGCCATGGCAACTGGCTGATGAGGAAATGAGTAGACTATGGCTGTGTTGACATTTCTGTTTTCAAACCTAATCATTTGTTTGTTTAACTGATGGTTGTTAACATATCAGAACGGAGCTTGAGAAAGTGATAAATCAGGTGCGTGTTTATTCCGTTGTCTTTGATGCGAACTGATTTTTGAACATCCACCTTTTGATGCGCACAGATCCTCCTACGGGGTGCGAGGAGGAAATGAATTATGCCCCGAGTAGGAGGGGTCCCACCACATGGCAACGTGCTTTGAAGTTTTGGGCACCCTCACGACCAGGTTTCCAAACCGAAGAATGAAGCATCTTGGAAACCCACCGAGATGTTCCTAAGCATTACCAGGTGGTCTCAGAGATTGTTAAAACAAAATTGGAACGTCTTCCTTCACCCGCTGCTTCCCCATCACTTTCATTCCTGGCTCATGGGGTGCATGTGGCTGTTGAACAGGTTGATACGCAAAAGCGCCAAGAAACGTGCCCAGCAGGTGGCAGTAGCCGGGCCTTCCTCACAGGGCTTTGGGGAACATTCGATGAGTTCACACATGTAAAGTATCTCGAACAGTTCCTGGGTCATACTGTGACTGTTCTCAGGTCATCTGCGGGCAGGTTTGCTGCTCGTTTCAACGGAAGGGTAGATGCTCGATAAATGGTAGCTATAATTATTCTATAATCTTACGCTTAGCACCTAATAAGTCTTCAATACGTATTAGCATCATTACTGTTACTGCACTATGGAAATAGCAAGGAATCTCCCATTTGGTTGGGCTGAAAACATTTTCCAACGTAGATGACCGGGCAAGTGTCGCCAGTATATTTATTCCCCTCCCACGTCTGCCTCTTTTCATGAGAATTCACTGTCTGCATTGAGGTCTCCTGGCTCTGGTTGCCCTTCTTGGAAATTAGCTCCCCTTTTAGCCTGCTTGCAATGTCTAGCTGCATTTCCCTATGTCGCCAGCAGGGGCTGACGACTAACACTCGGCTTTCAGCCTCAACGTTTTTAAGATTAGAAGCTTGGAATTCAGGGAAACAAATGACTGCCATACTTAGCCGATGATGGAACTTGTGTGAAATGAATTGGCCCACGACAAGGAATGCCTGTAGGTGTGCTACCCTGCCTATTTCTGTGAGAGTATTTAAAGCGTAAAGCCTCCTGCTCTTGTTTGTTCGATCACTTAGCAGATGTTTGAGTGCCTACTATCTTCAAGGTGCTCAGCTGAGTCCTCTGGGGACCGATGATAAGGAAAAGTAGAAAATAGACGTTAACTTCACCCCGGGTTTTTCCTTTGCTATAGACACACACACAGGAAAAATGGTTTTCATGGTAGTTCATTCAGAAAAATAGAACTTCTGTCTATTAAAACAGACTTTCTTTATTAAAGGTGTATCAGAAAGATTAAAGCAAAGATAGTAAAAGTCTGAACATAACACTCAAATGGGCCTTGGGATGACGAGGTGGCAGTGAACCCAGATGCCACAATGTCCTCCCATCCCCCATGTGAAACAGTCTTCACAAAGCACTGATTTTTCTAGGAGGACTGAATATTCAACTTCACAAAAGAAGGCAGAAATAAAATGACCAAATAAAATGAACGATCTGAATATTTTCCTACTGTATCTTCCACGTAGCAGTGATACACGTCTCATTTTTCTAACCTGTCCGTTACCTTGTACCTTAAATAGAAAATACAGCATTCATCAGCCTCACCAGGAACGCTCCCATGAATTCCACTGGGCCAAGAGGAATGTGAATATGCATTCATTTGTGCATGACCACTTTCTATAGGGAAAGCATGACATAGAGGGAGGAGCGTGGGACCTCAGTGCGCCTGAATCTTTTCATCTCTGTGATGGGGTTGTTCTGAAGGCCCTAGGAGTGTAGGTGGAAAGGGCACTTGTAGACTCTGAAGCAGCACACAAATATAGAGGGGTGGTTAAGGGGTAGTGTGCTTTTCCAAGTATTGGTTTTATATTTGGAAATATTATGGCCATACAGCATCTGTCCATCTGTATGAGTTGGAAACATTTGTATTTTTATTACCAGGGATCAGATGTTTGGTTGCTTTAAGAGCTACACAACTCAGCTAGATTTCCTCAACTTTTAGTTTTATTTATTTTTTATAATGCCTGTGTACCCATGTGGGAAGAATAAGTATTTACAAGAGGTCACGAATTGCCCTTTTAAAAAACATAAAATATTGGACTGGCGTCTGCCTGTCTTATTTGTTCAAGTGTTGTCAACACTCTTTGAAGGTGGTTTTTAATCAGTCCACCATCATCACCAAAAAGTGCATCACTGAAATCTAGATCTAGTAACACAGCAAGGCAGGACATACAAATTGACATTTGTACGTTTTTTTAATTCCCATTTTGTACAAAGCTAACTTAAGATGCCAGTGACTCACAAAACATATTGTTTAAACATGTTCAGATTACTAACAGACCATACTGTTATGCCTTTTAGATTCCAATAAACCATATGAAAATGCTAATTATTGAGTCTACATTAATTTGTATAAATTATGCAAATTGAGTAGCAATTAAACACTACTGTGGTTGAGGTGGATTCCATGCTATTTTTTAACTTAATGTTGGACTGACATAGACTCTGTTCACTAAAATAAATTGTTTTATTGTTGAGTGTTTACAAAGCAATTGCTGATGGTAATTGGCTATAGATGACACTATTGTGCATTTCAGTAAGATTTATTTCACCATATGCACCACAAGCAAAACACATACAGGAAGAACGGTCAAGGATGGATTTATGGCATTCATTCAGAAAAAAACAGAGCTTCTGTCCATTAACGGAGGCATTCTTTATGAAAGTTATTTTACAAAGATGAAAACAAATAAAGATAAATGGAGAGTACTTAGAGAGATGTCGTTAAGAATATTTGAGAGAAGTAGAGTGTAGCAAGAGGTCAAGGCATCTCATTCAGTCTTTCGAGTAGAATATTAGGAAGTAATTGTAATTTTGGATGCCTCCTAGGTATGTGGATGAGAAATTCAGCCCTGATTTGGTCAAACCAGTTGTGTGTGCTTTTGCTCTGGTACACAATGGTTTTTCCCAAATCACTTAGAAATAATTTAACCCGATAGCGTGCCTGGACGTGCTCGTGTGTGTGTGTGTGTGTGTGTGTGTGTGTGTGTGTGTGTGTGTAGCAGTGAATGGCACACCATCATCGTACTCCATCAAACATGAGTTAAATTAAGTGTCGGTGTCTTGGGAGCAGCTTAGCCAATTTTCAGTGGTGGTTCCCAGAAGGCTTACTCTGGAAAACCTCATCTCAGCCCATTTCTCTGGCAAACAGGAATCTGCAGTCATGTTCTATTACTGCTGAACAGAACTCAAGGCCAGCCATCCTTCTGTCTCCGAAATTCAGGTTGTGTTTTTCAGATGCAAAGGTTAAACACGTTGGCGTGATAATTATGAGAGGAAAATAAATCCTTCCTTTTGCCAAAAATTATTGCGGGAAGGAGTGTGTAAATTATGATTTGCAAGTGTGGTAATGGCTGTAATGTTGAAAGGTGGCATTGTGGTGATGAGTAGATCATGTCAGCCTTTGGTAATGTATTTCACTTTAGTTTCTCTAATCGGCAATGAATTGGGGGAATCTAGATCCACAGCGAGTGATCTTCCTGAGAGTTTAACCAAAATAAAGAGAATAAGTTATGGATTTTCCACTAAGGTCATATTTATGCCATTATTCTAATAAGAACTTTAGTAAGACAAATCGCTTAAAATACATCAGCGCTCTGAAACATTTGAAGAGTAAATCATTACCTTCAGTATTTGTTACTTAATATCTTCCTAATGAATGATAAATCTCCTAAGGATTTTTTCAGTTAAAATTTTGTGGTTTGACATACAGCTCAGTAAGTCCTTTGGTTTTCTTTTACAAACCGCACTTAATTGTAATCCCTGTTGTTGCTTTTGCCAGATTTCCCTTTGTCCCGGCTAAATCCAGTGGGGGGAAATGAGGTTTTAGAGCAAGGTAGGTCTGGACTTTGAACATTTCATTCGCACTAACTAACTAGATCATGACGAGCCAGAGGATTCGAAAAGAATTTTACCTCCAGCGAAAGAGGTGCAAATCGGGATATGGGTCAGAGCTTTGTTGCATCCCTCAGATAGGATGGCTGGGTGCAATGGTGGGCCAGCCCTGAGCCAAGAGACCAAAGACCTCTGTCCAGGACCAGCTTCCTGGGTTTAGGCAAGTTGTTCAAACTCTCTGTGCCTGCGTATCCTCATCTGTGGCTACCGTGATGATCATGTGATACGCATATGGGAAAGCTCTTTGGAAACCTGAAAACGATGTGTAAATGGCATAAATTATGACTTCGTTAACAGAGCAAGGTATTGAAAAGCTGGCATCACGTGTTGGTTCAAGGTCAAACTCTAGTGCCAGTCGGCACTCCCCCCGTTGAGATGTGCAGCCATGGATGTGTCAGTTCTTTTTTTTTTAAAATTTATTTATTTAATTAATTCATTAATTCATTCATTTTTGGCTGCCTTGGGTCTTTGCGCACGGGCCTTCTCTAGTTGCAGCAAGCAGGGGGCTTCTCTTGTCGTGGAGCACGGGCTCCAGGCACGCAGGCCTCAGCAGCTGCGGCACGTGGGCTCCGTAGTTGTGGCTCGTGGGCTGTAGAGCACAGGCTCAGCAGTTGGGGCGCACGGGCCTAGCTGCTCCGCGGCATGCGGGATCCTCCTGAACCAGGGCTCGAACCTGTGTCCACTGCGCCGGCAGGTGGACTCCCAACCACTGCGCCACCAGGGAAGCCCGATGTGTCAGTTCTTTTGGCCTCACTTCCCGCATCTGTGAAATAACAGAGTATCCACCTCATAAGATTGTTGTAAGGACTGAACCAAATGTTGTCTGGCATGTAAAAGGCACTTAAGAGAGGTTAGCTGTTACTACTGGGACACATGGTATTAATGATGACAGAATAAAATACTTCTCGTTTGGTAGGTGCTAGATGTCTGATAAAGTTTTATTTCTTTTGTATTCATTGTCTACTTACCAGAAGTTTAGATCCTCACAACTTGATCGAATTCTCTCGGCCATCCTGGACTGGCCAGTGTAGTTCTGTTTTGTTTGTAAGTCAGGGATCCCATCTCGTGACCTGCTCACTCAGTGGCATAGGACGGCCCCGCCAGTGACATCCTGAGAGGTTGTGTAGAGAAATGATAAAAAGCGTGGCTTTGTGGTCAAAGAGACATGGATGCAGACGCCTACTCTTCCACTTGCTGGCCAGGTGGCCTTGGAAAAGCTGCTTCATTTCTTCGAGCCTCAGTTTCCTCATCCATAGAATGGAGGTAACTCATGGTACCCAAGTCATGGGGCTCTTGGTTGCGAGGTAATTGACACAGGGACTTGCCATAATACTGACTTTATCATGATGGCTGCTACCGTCATCACTGGTTGTTCTTCTAAAGGTAATGTTATTTTGATTAAGAATGACATCCATACTCTGGAGACTGGCATTTAAAAGCCCTTCATAATATGGTCTAGCTCCATCCTTTCTTTCTCTATACATCGACATTTTTAAGTATAATTATGTCCCAAGTATCGCATGGAACATACTTATACTGCTAAACAATAATTTATTGTTCATCTGAAATTCAAGTTGAACCTGGCATGCTGTACTTTCGTTTGCCACATCTGGCTCCCTGACTCGTACGTGTGCCCTTCCCCCACTTCCTCACCTCCGTCCGGGGGTGGAAGGACCTCTGGGAAGGCAGAGCTTCCCCACCTCCCCAGTCTCTACTTAAGGAGCTTCTCAGGCTCCTCATTGCACCATTGTGGCAGAAATATTTTTTATTCTTTTCCTTTATTTCTCTAGCTGAACATTTCTTTCTTCTTGCTTCTCGAAAGTGCAGTCTATAGAAGATCAGAGGCCCCCCACCCAGTTTCCCCGGCTGCCAGCCTCAGCCTCCAGCCCGCTCACTGCCCTGCCCTGCCCCACAGCCCTGGAACTCTCTCTGCGCTCCCCGACCCCCTACCGCCAGCGCATCCGCTTTTCTGGTGGTGTGACCAGCATCGGCATGTCAGAAAAGCTCCCCTGTGTGATGCCCATGTGCAGCAGGGTGGCAAAGAATTGCTAGGCCCCTGCTGCCAGCTGTTCCTTCTGCCTGGAGGGTCCCCCTCATTCCCATTCCCACGTTTTTTTTTCCATCCCTGAAGACCCTAAATCATCTCCCAGAGACCCTCATCGCCACCTGCCTTCCGTGGGCTACTTCCCCCGTAATTTGGGGAAGCCTGGAGGTCCAAGGGTGCCAGCTGGGATCAACTGTCCCTTCCCCCAGTGGATGCCCCTAGCACAGTGCTGTTGGCATCACTGAGGCCCCAACCCACCAAGAAGCTACTAGAGACAGAAACTCGGTATAACTTCTCTCAGTATTTTTTCATGAAGAAACTACTGCAGATGTTTACTAATCCTTTTATCTCAAACTAAAAGAATTTTTAACAACCTGTATTAACTTTATTATAAAGAGAACAATAAATATCTTCATCGACACCATTAATTCATATCAGGCTTTGGTTTTTCATTTCACCTTGTTACCCCAGGTCCTATAAAAGCTGTTTGGAAACCAAAAGAGAAGACATTGACCTGGCCTAATTATTTGCTTCCCTTCTGTGAACTTTGGGAATTGTAGTCTCTGTATGTGACTCCTAGATACCCACTATGATATCTGCACTTCTGTTTAAAACAGACTAAGCCAATAGAAAATAAAAGGATCTTTACCCATCTTAGTGCGCAGTGAAATCTGAATCTATAGCTTGCAGTTGAACCTACTTTTTTTCCCCAAAGCCTTTGAGGGCTGTTAGTCTGGCGTAAACAATTTATTGTTAAAGTCTTGGAATATTTGCATTTTAATGAAAGAAAAATTTAAGCTCGAAACTTTGCTCAGAAAAGACGAGTTTGGGCAGCTAGCGCCCTTGCATGCTAAGGTACCTCTTCAGAGACGACGAATACTTCGGGAATTCTCTGTTTGCTACCATTTAAATAGTAAAATGGCATATGTGTCTGTCTTGCTAACTTGGGTGAAAACATCTCCGCCTTTGGGGACCCTCAGCCGAGGGAGGCTGGCCCCTGAAGGGCTGCAGACTGGCTGGGGGCTGAGATGTTTTAGAAAGACAGACGTGGAAATGACAGATCAAAATATCCTTTGTGTGTGGGAGGTTTTTCACATAGTGAAAAGGGGAGCTGTCTTAATAGAAATATTTTAATACATTTACGCCCACCTTGACCATGAGAAATAAATTTAATAGTCCTGAAATTAAATGTTTTTGCTAACTAGCCTCTTATTATAGCACCTCATCAGCAGTTACTCCGTGTGACCTGGAGGCGTGGAAGTAGCCCAGGACCTCTAAGAGTGAGAAGGCTACATTCGGGCCAAGGTTCTGCCCCTGAAAAGCTGTGTGACCTTGGACGGGCCCTAGAATAACGATGGCAGAGCTCGCATCTCTCTGGACCTCAGTATCCCGAGCTGTGAAATGCAAATGATAACCTTTGCCCTGTCTACCCCACAGAGCTTGTATAATGCTCAAAGGATATCACGTGTCTGGAGAACCATGCATACACAAGCATGGGTAAGGTGCGCTACCACTTAAAAAAAAATATTTTGGTAAGATGTCTGAGCAAATTTAACGTAAAGTACAAAAACAGTGAATTATTCAAACGTTAGGGAGAAGTTGATTTTGTTTCTAAAGGTAGTCATGGAACTGAAAAGGCTTGTGAATATCCTGCAAGCAAATTCAGTAGAAATGGCAACAGATGTCAAAGAAGAGGTTTGGTGAACTGGGGAGGGACAGTGCTTAGGAGAGAGGGACGTATAAACAGGCACAAACGTTTTCCGAGCACCTGGACCCTAGGTTACGAGAGATCAAAGATAAGGCTTTCCGAGATGATTTACACGGTCCAGGCGTAAGCCGCTGAGAGCCTGGCCTGCGATGGTAGTTGTGGGATTCGAAGGGAAAGGAGGAGAAGGAGATTTCTCAATTCTGATTTGCCCAACGTGTTCTTTCTGGCGAGTGCTTACGTAATCGGACCCCCTTGGATCCTGCCATGGCGCTCCAGGGAAAATAACACGCAGCGGCGGTTCTTGTTTATTTCCAGGAGCTTTTACTGAGGTCCGTGCGCCGACCGTCCACTGGCGGGGGCCTTGCTTCTCCTCCCCGCTGCTTAGCCCACAGCTGCATAGAGAGCTCGGCTCATTTGGAGACGTGGGGATAATGAGGGTGCCCCTTTGTCCTGTCCTCCTGAAATGAAGCGCTGAGAGCAGAGGCGGAAAAGGCAGCGGCTTAGTAAGGAGCAGAAATGGCCCCATCAGTAGCATCGGGATTAAACAATCCTCTCATCTAATGGTAGGAAATGAGGCATTTTCAGCGAGGCAAGCTCTGATAGCTGTATCCTTGAGGTGCCTCACAGGACGTGTCGGGGTGTAGGTGGTTTGTAATGAAGTAAGTTAAGAAATAGACCCAGACGTGGACCATCTTTCTCCTCCCCAAAAAGGTGGCCTGCACTGTGATTAGACCAACCTCCCACCTACTGTCAGAGTCTCTTAGACAGAGACAGTGATGGACATTTGACTCAACCCAAGAAAAATTACCCTTTCTAATATAGGACCTGTTTACCAAGGATTGAAATCAAGCAGATGTTATGGAGCATGTATTGAATGCTTGCCGTGTGGAAGGCACTGGACCTCACCCAGTCCCCGGACAGCTAGAAACATGCAGATTGCCGGGCCCAGCCCCAGACTCTCTTGATTCACTGGGTCTGGGCTGGGACCCTGGAAGCTACATTTCTAACCAGCTTCTAGATGAAGCCCATGCTGCTGGTCCCTGGATGCACTTGGAATAGCAAGGCTGAGGAGCCCCTGAGTAGCACCGATGTGCTTCTCAAACTTTGTGCTAAACAAATGCAGGTTGCGACTCAGTAGATCCTGAGAACTGTTTAAGCAAAGGCTATTGATGTGCTCACTAGAACAGTCTGATCCGTCAAGAATAGCATTGAAAAAGAAAACCAACCCCCGATCCCCAAATCGCTACCACTCATGAATCCTTACATGGGCAAGGTCTTGTGCTAACTGCCCTGCATGCCTTATCCCATTTAGTCCTGACAAGAACTTACGAGATGAAGACAATCCCCATTTTACAGATGAAACAACTGAGCCTCAGAGCGATCACTCAGGTCACATAGCTAAGGAAATTGTCGGCTCCAGATCTGAACCCAGGTGTGGCTGACTGTGAAGTCCCGTGACTGCTCTCTGATACCATACTGTTTCCTTTAATAGCTACTCAGTATTCGCTCTGAAGACATTCATTTGATATTCAAACTATCTGCCCTCTGTCAGTCATGTCCCTTTCTGGTCCCTCTTTGACATGTTCTCTGCTAAGCAGAATCTTTATGGCTCCACACAGATAAACAGACAGCCTCTGCCAGCTAGATTTTTTTTTTTAATCCTCCAATAAGCATGCGGTGGATTATAGAGCTGTAATTTTTCTTAAACTCTGGGCAGTCTTTAAATTTAGTTTGTCTTAGGAAAGTTATGGGCAGACAAAACAGTATCATTTATTAAGCCTTATTATGTACCTTGTGCTTTCCTATCTGTTTTCTTTTATAACTCTCTTTACCACCCCGAAGGTAGGAATTATCCTCCCCATTTTACAAATGACAACTAGAGACGTTACTGACCCGCTCAGCGTCATACAGCTAGAGAGAGACTGAGGTGTGATCGGAAGCCAGCTCTGTGGGATTCCAAGGCCGTGCTCATTCCATTATGTCCTACTGCCTCTCAGTTTCCTCATCTGTGAAATGGGTAGAATAAGAGCCATTACACAGGCAAACCATAATACCTGGCATTCACGAGGTGGTCAATACTGGTAGCTACGTATTGTTTTTATTATTTTGATGAGACTCAGCGTGGACTGGAAGCAAAATAGATCCACAGAAATTCTCCACCACAGCCCCCACTCCTTCCCCCACCCAAGATTCTCTAAGATTGAAATATACCCTACCTAGCCTACAGTTTGGACATATGTGTCTTCAGGTTAGTAGCTTTCACTCTTGCCCTCACAATTTCGAAGAGTACCATTTGCTTCCCATTAATGAAGGGCAAATGCCACATGTCACTTTGAAAGTTTCAGTGTTAGATTCTGTCTGTACTCCTGGTTTAGAAGGACAGGATCTGAGTCGCTAGATATAAGACATCGTTTCTTTCCTTCTCTCATAGCCCTCCACACCAGCTTGTTTCAATTAGAAATAACTGTAAGGCATCTGCCAGAAATATGTGCACTTTCGTTAATCTGGGGTTACTCAAGAGAATGGCGAAGCGGTTTATATATTACATTTGCTAATAAAGAGAAATGTTAAATATAAACAGTATTTCAAGACGAGGACGAAAATGAAATACCTGAAACCTTACCAGGTCCAGCTGGTTCATATTTACATTGCCAGAAGGAGGGATTAGGGAAGCACTGCAAACGCACAACACCTTCTGAATTCTTAAAATTAAAGGGACAAATCGTTATCTGCCACGAGCTGTGTGCCAGAGGGGGAAACGCTGACAGTGTCAGCAGGAACAAAGACCGTCACTGACCAGCTGAAGATTGACTTGTTTTCTCATTTTCTCTGAATTTAAAAAACGAATCCCATTAAATTGCATTATAAAATAGGACCAAAATATAACAAAGAGAAGCCGCTGCAGTCACAGATGCTAAGTTTATACTCCCCACAACAGAGATCGTCCTTGAGTATAATTCACATCAACCAAGCCCCTATCCCGGAGTAGACACCACTTCCTGGGAGCTTAAGGAAGCATTTTGGGTAGCTGCTCTCCCCGTTGGTCTCAGGCCACTAGGGTCCCATTCAGTTAGTTATTGCTTCAGGACACTTAGGGGTGCCCTAGTGAATGAATGCAGCTTCTAAAACATCCTAACTTCCAGGAGTAGCTTGTGCACCAGGAAAATCGGCTTCATCCTAAGCCGTGCCAAACGCATGCCAAGAGATGCTTTGGAAACTTCCAGAATCTTGTTACTTGCAGTGTAGAGCTGGGAAGCAGCCATACTTGGTACGTTGGTTAGTAAGAATCACTGACATCCCTGACAAAAGCCACACTGCCTTCTCACTGCTAGTTTCCCTCTCCGTAGCCAAGATGTGCAGGAAAAAAAAGGCGGGGGGGGGGGGGGAAACACCCAAAGAAGAAGCCTGGGGATTTGACTACATAAAATTTAGGTCCTTCTATGTAACTGAAATTAGAGACAGATAAAACGAGGAAATATTTGCAAAGAATGTTACTTTGAAAAACCGCAAAATGTGAAATATACTATATGTTAAATATGAAAAAAAGGTCTGAAAATTTAAGATCTTTCAGCTACACCAGATGCTTTTGAAAAGAAAGAACTCAGTCATTCAAACAGCCTGATTTTATGAAGTGACATTTTAGATTATGATATGACATTGCAGATCTGACATGATTGTGCTAATTGTGAGAAAATATGCTACTTTGATCAGAGTAGAAGGAAGGAAATAAAAAGACATTGTGGTTCAACTTGTAATAAAGAGCAGCTCATCCTCACAGCTTTTTGATTGTTGCCATAGTTATCTCTTCAACATGGCACGTACAATACAGTTAACGTGGCATTACCAGTAGCCTGTTGCGTGCTTATTGTTAAAAGGAATTTAACATACAAGCTTTCGTATGGGTGGTTCTCCTGATTCCGATTCCTCGCGCTGACTGGCATGAGACAGGAAGCTGGACTGTATTTAACTGGTTTTATTGTGACGTGACTATGATGGATGTGACAAGGGTCTCTATTATTCGCTGGGGAGCGTGGCCGTTAATGAAGCCATTAGCTGAGCTAAGGGAAGTGAAGAAAATAGGGAAATTACCATTATTCTGAAGCCATTAAGTTGTAATCCACCACTTTCTCTCCTTACTGAAAAAGGCATCTTCTTTTTAAGGCCTTCCTGACTGTCCTTTAAAGATTCATTAATTCATTAACTTTCCAAGGAGATGGGGGTGGATGCCAGAGTTCACATTGGAAGCAGTCCGGCAGATCATATTACCATTATGCCGGTGTCTGTGTTCATTGCTGGACCACATCAGGTTAATTTTAAACAAACCGCAGTGCGGCAGATGTCGTTCAGTTCCGTGGGTAACAGAAAGAGCTGCCATTTGTAGAGGATTTCACGGAGCTGTTTCATGCTCAGGACATGACCTGACCACAGGACAGGCACTGTGGTCCCCTCTTTTACAGACAAGTGAACCGAGGCTCAGTGTGCCTGAACCACCTGAGGAGTGGCAGCCAGCTGGGCGGAAGTGGGTTTCACACATCCATTCTCGTGGAACTTGTGCCTTATGACTTGGGCTTTCCCCGTGTATATTCTTTACCGGAAAAGTGAAACTAACCTCCAGTGAGCACAGCTCTTTGGAAAATGAATGACTTGTGTCGTATTCTGTGCTAAGTGTATGCCACCAGTCTTTAGATCTCTCTGTAGCTGGAGCTAACCAGGGCTTGGCATATTTTGTTAAACAATGGTCGCGTGCTAGTTCTGGCTCCGTGGGGCATAGTCTGCTACTTCTGCGTTTATTTTGAGAAGAGGCATTGCTGTGTGTGCGAGTCATATATGCAGCACCAGGAAGCATGGCCTGTGGGTTGTTTTCAGTTGCCTCCAAAAACGTTTTTTTTTTTCCTTTCTTTTTTTTTTTTCTCAGTCAAATTGAGTGAAGTCTACTTCTTGGCAAAGCAGAGTGTCCTTAAAGGCACAGGCCTGGGTCCTAAGCCCTTAGTAAGTCACCATTTCCCAAGCCGCATTTAGAACACTTTCTCCTTTAGAGGGACGGTGCAGTCAATTCCATGCTCAGTCCTTGACGTACTAAGGACGTTTGCCCCCCGGAACCTGGGTCTCGGGTCACTGATCATAGCATGCCCCCAGATGGATGCATCTTCAAACCCATTAGCGAAGGTGTGTTGCACATATAGTGATTACACACTTTAAGGTATGACTTAAGCTCCTCTACCCTGGGGCATTGTTCTTTAGATCTCCTAAAAGGGAGGCAGATCTGCAGCGCCCCCCTTTGGTTGGCATCCATCCGTGCACACACGTGCCCGCGGGCTGAAGGGCCTCATAGGACGGAAGGAAGTGGGATGGGAACTGAAACTCAGAATATTTCTCATCTTATTTTTATGAGTTTCCCTGGGTGGGAGGGGGCGGGGAGGCGAGAGCCTAGCCCTGAGTAGAAACTTGGTACGTATTTGTTAAAGGAATGCCTGAAGAGGAAAGGGACACTGGTGAGAGTTCATTCAGCTGTCGGTGGTCTTGGGGGCCATTCCCACCTTCTTTCACCAGTGAGTCCACACATGGAAATGGAGCTTGGTCCCCACATCACAAGGTGGAACACGCGGGGTAGAGCTGTAATGAAATCTCCCATTCCTCTCAGGTGTGAACCCGGCCACCTGGCCTTGGCATTTCTGTGTGAGTTAGCGAATGCTTTCCTGACACCCTCCTGGCAAGTCTTCATACTATGCATGGCAGAGCCGGGGCTGGAATGCAGGCTTCCTGGATTCTAGACCCTCGTTATTCAAAGCGAGGTCTGTGGACCAGTGGCACCAGCCTCGTTCGGTGTAGCTTGTTAGAGATGCCCAGCACGGGTCCCGGCCAGACCCCTTGAGCTGCCGGCAGTGCACGAGATCCGCAGGTGATGCGGACGCTCGGTGCTTTAGTGCACGTTGGTGATAAAGCTTGACGTCCATTGAAACATAAATCTTATATCAAATGAGCAGATTATGTCCTTTTGCTTTACTTTTTGAAAAAGAAGAGAAAGGGAGCTGATCTTTTAAAAACTTTTATTTTGTATCAGAGTATAGTTGATTTACAATGTTGTGTTAGTTTCAGGTGTACAGCAAAGTGATTGTTATACATATATCCATTTAAAAATTTTTATTTTATATTGGAGCATAGTTGATGAACAATGTTGTGTTAGTTTCAGGTGTACAAGAAAGTGATTCACTTATACATGTATCTACATATATCCATGCTTTTCCAATATAGGTTATTACAGAATATTGACTATCGTTCCCTGTGCTATACAGTAGGACCTTGTTGGTTGTCTACTTTATATAGAGCAGCGTGTAGATGTTAATCCCAAACTCCTAATTTATCCTTTTCCCCCACATTTCCACTTTGATGACCATAAGTTTGTTTTCTATGTCTGTGAGTCTGTTTCTGTTTGGTAAATAAGTTCATTTGTATCTTTTTTTTCAGATTCCACATGTAAGCGATATCATATGATATTTGTCTTTCTCTGTCGGACTTACTGCACTCAGTATGAGAATCTCTAGGTCCGTCCATGTTGCTGCAAATAGCATTATTTCGTTCTTTCTCGTGGCTGAGTACTATTCCACTGTATATATGTACCACACCTTCTTTATCCATTCATCTGTCGTGGGACATTTAGCTTGTGGGAGCTGATCTTGACTGAGCCCCAGTACCCGAACGTGCTTGGTGTGTTAGAGATGCACTTGCCAACCTTCCAACTACCCTGCAGGATAAGCAGTGCCTTTCTCATTTTATAGACAGGGAACCGAGGCACAAAGCAGCATGCCCATGGTCCCAGGGGAACTGGCAAAGCTGGGGTTTGAACCCAGTTTGGTGAGATACGGTTCCAAAGCCTTCCCAGGACAGCACGCCATAGGAGGGAGCAGAGAGAGGTGATCCGGAAAAGATGGAATCACCTAGTTCTTCAGGGGACATCTCTGGAGGAATGATGTCATTATTGTTATTTACTAGCCCTAATGATTAGAGTGATATTTTTTATAGCAGCTTTCAGATCTGCTGATAAACGTGCAAGAATTGTTATTTGGTGGTGTTGTGACATATCGCATTGGGCTCTAAAGGTGTTTTAAGGTTAGATGCTTTGGCTGAGCGCTCAATTATCTGCTTGTCTTACTTTCCACTCTTTATGAACAGGGTTAAAGTAACAAGGTTAAAGTAGGTGATCAAACCCTTTGCTGCCACCATCTCTATCACTTATTTGTTTTTGTCCCTCCATGTTCCGTGAAGGTAGAAGTCTTTTAAGCCACAACATCTAATTACCTCCCCTGGGAGGGAACTGGAAAGACAAAAGAAATCGCAAAGGTCAAGTCTGTTTAAGCTGATGACTTGCCACAGTCTGAGGTGAGGTTGTCACTTTCGAAATTGGAGTGAATGGTCACTAAGCAGGGAGCCTCCCAGGGCTACCCTCTGCATCAGGCATTGTGTTTTATTTCATGTCCTACCTGCCCAAACTCATTCTACGGTTACATTTTTCCTGAACAAAATACTTATTGGTTTAAATATAAACCCTTTCCAAGTTCAAATAATTTTGGGATTCCGTGTTTGCATTACCCACATGACTTCTTTCTTATACTTCTGACTATTTCTTAAAAGCATCTCAGGTGGGAAATGACTTGATGCCCTAAGAAAATAGGTGGGTTTCTATCCTCTCTTTTTTGGGGGGGACGGTTTCTTCCTCTGGGACCGAGAGTCTCACGATGGGTGCGTCTGTGTGTGGGTGCCTGTGTGTGCGTGTCTACATCTCGGTTCATCTCTGTTTTGGGCTTTGGGGCTGCTGCAGAGCAGACTGTAGTGGCCAAGTTTCGCTACGTGTTTATCGCTCATGAGCTTAGTATTTTCTCCTGCACGATGCAGGGCAGTTCTGTATGAACCAGCTATTGTTTTTTTTCTTTTGTACTTTGAGGCTTTGCCAACTGCCATGCCATCAGGCGTAGGAGTTTCTAAGAAGGCTTCTTCTCACAAAGCCTTTAGTGAGAAAGACGTGAGACTGGGAGTCCACTGAGCTCAGTTCGTATGGCCATTGGCAGAGTGGATGGTCCCATGGGACAATCTACACGGTCAAGAGTAAATTAGGGAGGAGATGCTTTGACGCTATGGAAATACCCCATTGCTCCGTAAAGGTGCACCCACTAATTTCAGCATTCCTTCTACCTTTAGTAATTGGAATTCTTTTGTAAATGAGGGTTATCCTTTCTTCCCCTTGATTTCTTCAATCGTTTTTATTTATATTAGTAGGAACTTGTGGGTGTTTATTGTATTCAATGGCTATCATCTAATACAGTTTTTATTTATTTCGTTGCTCAAGTCGATCCAGCTTTAGTCACTGCAGCCCGTTCATCTCAGCCCGGGAAACAGGCTGGAGAGGGGAATGCCCTGCCCCAGATCATGCCGTGACCTTGGGGCCAGCGCCGGCGTTAGAACACCATCTCCTTGAACTCCCGGCTCAGGCCTCTCCATTATATTGTGCCACTGTGTGAAGCACTGTGCAAAGTATCTAGGTGCATTCTCTCGCCCTGCTGTGCTTTTTGTTTATCTTTTGAATAACACAGTCTTGATTGTACTTCATAGTTGGGTACGGGAGGGCTGTTGGTGTCCCTGCTGTGTTTAAAAGTCTTTGTCAAATACACAGGACTCCACTAGCGTGAGCCATTGTAGAGTGGAATTGAAAATAAGACGGATGTACCTTGTATCCCTTTGAAGTGGATACCCCATAATAAGGCAGCATAGGTAAGGTGACCGTGCATCCTGGTTGGCCTGGGATTGTCCCGGTTTGTACCTGTTTTCCAGGTGTAATTGTCAAGGGTGTCCCCTTTTCCCCTAGGAAGTATGCAGATTGGGATGATCGTCAGGATCACCTGGAGGGCTTGTTAAACCACAGACTGCTGGGCCCCACCCCCTCGGGCTCTCTTTCATTAGGTTTGGGGTGGGGCCTGGGAATGGGCGCTTATAACAAGCTCTGAGGTGATGCCAGTTCTGCCTTTTGGGGACTCCACTTGGAGAACGATTGCCCTAAGTGTTGGACACACGCTCACAGGGCAGTGGACGAATGGAGGGATGAAGGGTGCCCGCTATGCGACGGGAACTGTCCTGGTTGGAGGGGGGCAGACAGGCAGTTAGGCCGGTGAACAGTGACAAGGGCAAGTGCAAGGTGCCCTGTGTGTGGACACCAGAGGCACCTGACGTAGACCTGGGGCCTCTGTGCCTGGACTCTGAGGGCAAGGTGGTATTAAGGTTTTTGTACCTTATTAAATCATTTTTTTTTCTAGTCCATTCTACAAGCACAGTAATGATGCAGTTAATTGGACACCAACCAACGAAGAATCTACATCAGCATTTTTCTACTCTTTTCTTTAAATTCAAGAGATGAGGAAACAATTGCTGTCAGTGTCTCCCTACCCGCAGCATGCAGTAGTCATCTCTGTTCTAAGCACAATAAATAAATACATAGATGCTTGCTAGGTTGAATTGGATTAAATTTCTCAGTTATGTCATGAAATGAGGCTAGATTCCTTCCATTCTGCTACCATCTCCATATACAGAATGGTAAGTACCTTATTACTGTACTTATTAAGGCAGGAAAGCGGAAGGGACATGACACATTTTCAAAGGAATTTTAGCAATAACAGATGAAATAAAAAATTTTCAATGAACCCTTCACTTAACCAGAGAGTGCACTTAAAACAGCCTATCCTTCAAACACTGTAGTAAAATTAAGTTTCCTTGGGGCCTCATAGCTTGTATATAGTGAAGGGGGTGTTTTTTTTGTTTGTTTGTTTGTTTTTTTGCGGTACGTGGGCCTCTCACCGTTGTGGCCCCTCCCGTTGCGGAGCACAGGCTCCGGACGCGCAGGCTCAGCGGCCATGGCTCACGGGCCCAGCCGCTGCGCGGCATGTGGGATCTTCCCGGACTGGGGCACGAACCCGTGTCCCCTGCATCGGCAGGCGGACTCTCAACCACTGCGCCACCAGGGAAGCCGGGGTGTTTGTTTTTCATCATACCATCAGGAAGAGTATTCCACAGGCCAATCACTCTAGTCGTGTGCACTTGCCAGTAAGAGTCTACCCTTCAGGCTTTATTTGCAACAGAGTTTACATTTGCTTTGGAATCTGTCAGTGAACATGGTTTATCCTCATATCACCTGGTTTGTAGATGCAACGATAAGACTTCAAGCCGACGGCATAGTTGTTGGGTATCTAGGCTCTTGCGTGGGGTTAGGGATATTGCCCCACTTTTTCAGGGCTGAGTGTTTGGCATGGGCTCCATCCATGTCATGTTGAACCACAATTACCAACAGATTCTCTCTGCACTGGGCCTATTTTTACAGGTAAGATGCAAACAGAAATGTTGGGACTCATCACCTCCAGAGCTCGGGACATACTGTGTGATTAATATGTTGATTAACATCATGAAACTTTTCACTTGTAGGTATTATTAATGTTTGTTACTAGAATGTAATCTTTTCTACCTTGGCGTGATACCATGGGATAGATTTATTTCAAAAAATTCTTCACTTTTCCCATCTAGTAAATTATGTTTATAGAGATGTAATTAGTGGCACAGGCAAGATAGTAGTAACAGCACTGCTAATTATATTACTGTACATAAAAAGTGACATCAGTATTATCAAGTACCATTAATAGTCCTAAATGCTGGGCATATACCCAGAGAAAACCATGATTCAAAAAGACACATGCACCCCAATGTTCACTGCAGCACTATTTACAATAGCCAGGTCATGGAAGCAGCCTAAATGCCCATCGGACAGACGAATGGATAAAGAAGATGTGGTACATATATGCAGTGGAATATTCCTCAGCCATAGAAAGGAACGAAATTGGGTCATTTGTAGAGACGTGGATGGACCTAGAGACTGTCATACAGAGTGAAGGAAGTCAGAAGGAGAAAAACAAATATCGTATATTAATGCACATATGTGGAATCTGAAAAAAACTGGTATCGAAGATCTTATTTACAAAGCAGAAATAGAGACGCAGACGTAGAGAACAGACGTGTGGACACCAAGGGGGGAAAGCAGGGGTGTGGGTGGTGGTGGTGTGATGAATTGAGAGATTGGGATTGACATATGTACACTAATAGGTATAAAATAGATAACTAATAAGAACCTGCCGTATAAAAAAATAATAAGATAAAATTTTAAAAAAGTAGTCCTCAATGGTGTCAGATGCAGCAATCTTTGCTTTGAATATAGCTTGTAAATCTTGCTAAACCTTTTTCTCCCCCGCAGACTTTCAAGTTTGCTTTGGTTCTATAGTTTTTATTTAAAGGGAAACAGAACCACTTAGAAGGGTCAGCCTACCCCCATTTATAGCAGTGGCTTTGGGGTCACAGTGGGCACCTGCCCTCCTAGATGGCCCAGGTAAATGGCTGTTCTGTTTGGTTTGCTAAAGGCATAAATTGATCTTGTGCCCTGTTTCTTCGTGTAAAGGAGACACAAAAGATGGATGTGTATGCACACACACCACCAACTATGATAATGACCGCACACTTAGGAGCCGTCTTTCGTTTTGCTTTTTCTTGATAGAAGCCAGTGTTCTACAATGGCATCTCCAGCTTTTAGGTGGCTGCCATATGTGGTCTGCATTGCTCCCCATGTAGGAGAGGAATGTACAGGAAGAAAATAATGCCAGAACTGATTCTGACATCCAGTGTCTATTGTATCATGCTGTGTTTCCATGTTGTTGTTTCCCTGACATTTCCTCCATGTTTGACTGCTTCAACAGCATTCTAAACATAAAAGGTATTCCTCTTTGCCTCTGAGGGGGAGAATCCCTTGGGTGGGATAGTTCTAATCAGTTCATCGGTCATATGACAAATCCTGAGGATTTGTGCCCTTGTTTTCCTTCTCTGCAGGCCAGGTATGCGTAGAGTCTTGGTGGGAGCATCGTTGAGACGTACGACACTGTTTAGTTTGCCAGAAGATGTTAACACTTTAGCGCTGATTGGGTCTCGCTCGTTGTTTGTGTGTTACCAGACGTATATTTATTGAGCAGCTAGTAAGCACGAGGGGCTGTGAAAAATAAACTCGTGACTAAGACGTTGACTTTGCCCTCAAGGAATTTACAGTCTGGTTGAGGATGTAATACAGCCCACAAACACATAAAAAGTAGACAGGGTTAAGAGCTGTGAGGGGGGGGGAGCCTGCTGGGAATGCAAAGGAAGGGCAGCTCCCTTCCCACGGTGAGAGTGGCCTTGAGACTGGCTTTGTCCATGAGGAGATAAGGAAGGACAGTCTAAGTGGAGGATACAGGGAGAAAAGGCAAAAACAAAAAAGTATGTCCAGGGAACCGTTTGCATATTCATTTGGCTGGCTGCAGGGCAGGCTGTAGCGGAAGGTGAGGGTGGCACACTGTGTTGTGGCCACACTGCTGGCAGCCTTGGCTATTCGGGCAGGGAATGCGGACTCTGGGAGCCAGTGCAAGTGAGCAGGGAGTGGCATTAGAGCTAGGGCAGTTTCGTTGGTGTCCTGGGCCGAAGGGATTGGGGCCAGGAAGTCCAGTTTGGTGACCAGTTGGAAAACAGAAGGTGATGGTTTTAGCAACCAATGTACTTCTAAGCATAGGCATTTGGACCCTCCTTGTCGTTTTGGAATGAGCCATTCCTCTTCAATGGATATTTCCATTTGAATATAGTCGTCTGAAAATGTAAGATCAATGATCCGGAACAGGGAACTGTGCGTGTGTTTAGGATCCATCCTGATCGAATGGGTCTCAAACCCTAGTGGGCCTAAGGATTGCCCTTGGACCCCTCAGCAGAATTTTAGATTCTGTAGGTCTGGGATGTGGCCCAGAAATCTGCACATCTGCTAAGTGCTCAGGGTCATTCTGATGCAGCTGCTCAGGCCCTGGCACTTTGAGAAATACTGTGACTGGCCGCTGTGAAGGTAAAAAGGCATGTGTCTCTGCCCATCAGTGACCTGCCTACCACAGAGGCCGGAGAGACCAGGACACATGGAAGGGACCAGAGCCCCTGCTATGGGCCCCTGACTGCGGCAGGCGTCTTCTGTACCTTCTCTCATTTGAGCCCCGCAATGGCTCTGAGGAAGGGAATTCTTTTATTCTCACCTTTCAGGAAGGCCTGTGAATATTTTTCAGGAGCAGAGCTTCCAACATGCCTCCAAGAAGGATGTGGGGGAATTAGGCAATGAATGACCCAGGAAACTGAGTTTCCATGATTTGGGTCTGGTCCCCAGGCTCCTCTATTAAGTCAGAAGCTGTCAAGACAGAAGTGTTGACTTTCCAAGTGTCCAGGTTTAATCATATTCAAACAAGGAAAGAGCCCTTCCTTGGAGACAAGGATTTTAGCCGGAGGTATCACCTTCTCTTTGGCGCTACCCGTCTGGCTAGGCGTGTCCTGAGAAAAGAGTCCCATCTCCTCTTCATCCTCCATCTATCACTCTCCTCTGCTCTCACCGCCGAGCTCTTGTCCCTGGACAATTTACTCACGATTCGACAGAGGCCAGGCCACGTGCTAACTAAGCAGGACATGGTGGTGCTGTATGGCCAGTATGACTCAGCCATCTCGCCACTGCAAGTCCATTGTGGTTGCCTGAAATAGCTCAGCATGTCATGCTGTTGGACACTCCTCAGTGGGAGGGCCGAGATCAACTCCTGTGCTCCCACTGCCCGTGGCCATCGAGCTGTGCCCTCTGCCCAGTGGGTTTCACCAGCAGACATTCTGTGCTGGGGAGATGGGAGAAAATGTTTGATGTCCAGCCGCTACTTCCTGATGATTGGCCACACACAGAGTTCTCAGCGTTTGCATTTTGTCCCTGTCTGCATCTGCAGTGTTCATCCACGTCTAAGGAGGCGACCGTGTAAAGCAGCCGTTTCCCACTTCCTTTAAAACATGGTCTAGTTGTTCCGGTCAGCATCAGCATAAGACGGGGATACCTTTAATGGAATGGATTCTGACCAATCAGCTCACAGACTCAAGAGAAGGCTCAAAATGTAATCTTTTTACGTATGTGTGCCTTCATATACACTGGCTAGATAGACCTTTTACCATTTTTTTAAAAAGACTCCAAATATAATCTGTCATTAAAAACTGATTGGTATAAAATATTTGGTGTTTCTGATTTTTCGGTTTTACTTTGTTCAAAAGTAAGGATCATACAGCTGAAAGAAACTTTTAGAGGTTATCTGATTTGTCCTCACGATATAGGGATTAACCATTCTAGGCAAATGGACGTGTCGTTTGCTTCCAAAGGTGTCCTGAGAATTCGTTTTCACAACCTTGAGGGCGGGGCGGTGTCAATGACTTCTGTATTTCCTTCCTTAGCTGAAAATAGCAGAGGCTTAACGGACACTCGTCAAATACATGAACGAGCCTTTATTGGAACCACATTGAATTGGCTAGCGAGTAAGTTCCGAGCACATGTTTGTGGAGTGGATGCCCAGATGAAAGAATGGACAGACAGCCACTAGGACATTTGCCACTGTAGCTAAGGTAATTTCCTCATGTTGCAGGTAAAATTCTTTTCTCGGTCTACTCTTCTTGTGGCTGAATTATCACAGCCTCATTTCCCTTTCCTCATAGGCTCATCTTTCCAGGCCTGTAAGAGTGTCTGGGGCTGTCTGATCCCCGGGTGCATTGTAATCCTGTCTCTGTTGTGGATCCCAGGCCTGGATATGCCAAAGTGAGATTTACAGAGGATTAGCAAGCATTTTGTATCTAAACCTGGATGATGACAATGGAGGTTTTGTGATGAGTTTTTTAAAAATCTGGTTTGACCACTCTCGGCTCTTCCTTCCCCCAGTTGCTATTTCTAGAACTCAGGATCGTGATTAGGCAGCATCAGAAAAGGAGGCTACTGCATCTCCCTCTTGGTTATTGAAACCGATACGCTTAATAGTTTATTAAGCATCTTCAAATAGCTTCCTCTAAGGACTGGAGGAAGATTTTCCCTCTCCCATATAATTCTGTGCCTCCAGGATGGTCCTTCAGGTTGAAAATATTGATTCGCTATTGTTTAGCCCCCAGTGGATTGCTTCTCATCTCCAAGAGTGGATTTTTGTTACAATGAGAGTTGACAGAATTCAGATTTAGCCAAGTGAAGTCTGTCAGCGTCGGTAAAATGTTAAAGATTGAGAACAAATGGGATATTAACCCAGGACATTTCGTGTGAATGTTGTGAAAAGAAGTTATATCAGGAATCAGGACCTTTGTGGTGTACATTTGTAGAAGATAATTATTTAAATGCCCAAGTCTCCTTGCGGAGGTAGGGAATGGATTTCCATGCCTACGTTTAAACAGGTTAAGTCATAAAACGGACCTAAAATGGGAAACAGTCCAAAGTTTCAGCAGCAAGAGAAGAAATGCATCAAATTCGGTACATCCACATACTGGGCATTAATTTTTCTTCTTTGGACTTTATTTGAAATTTCCAGTGTTACTTGACAACAACTGTGTGTTACTTCTTTACATACTCATATAATAAGCGAGTACATTCTAGCGAATGCATCATTGTACCTGAGGCTGGTCTCGGGGACCTCGCATCCAGCCACATGTCCTCTAACTCATAGACAGTGAGGGGGAAGGTGGGCGTTGAATTGTGGTATGAAGACCCCAAATCTGTGGCCTTGCCCGATGTGTGCCAGCTCTGATTCGATGGCCGGCTGGAACTGGCCATTTGGCCCTTGAGGAGTCAGGCTCTTCCCAGGCCAGAGGAAAGGTGGAACCCATGCCTCAGATTGGAGCGGGCTCCTGGCCAGTGCCCCTTTCTTTCCCGTGGAGTCAGACACGAGGGCGCATTGGCCAAATAGCCTTTGCCAGGCAAGCAGAGCAAAAGTGGGGCCTCTGACTGCCTTTGGTTCTCAGTGTGCTCTGGGCGGTGTTCCTGAACGACTCGTTGGTTCTGCTCACGTGGCTGTTTCGTCTTTGAGTGGAGAGACCGAGTAGAATATCACAAAGCGAGTCCCGGCTTCACAGCGCAGATGCTTTTGCATGAATGAAGAAGTCATATGTGGGAGAATGGAAGACTTGCTGGTTTTCGATTTTTCTCTAATATGTTTTGCTCAAAGCCTGTTTACCTCTAGATGTGGAAATCAGGACATCCCTTACTCATGACCTTTGTAGGGACAACTGCTAAGTCAGTCAGGGTCCTGGCTCCATTCTGAGTATTTGTTGCTTTGTGGCAGGTAAAGCAAAACAATAGGAAATGGGAGGGTTTTCCCGCAATAGTTTGAGCTTCGTGGTGAGGCAGGGAATTGCACCGAAGACCTGACATCTAGTAGGAATTAAAAGATGTGCGGGCTTCTCTGGTGGCGCAGTGGTTGAGAGTCCACCTGCCGATGCAGGGGACACGGGTTCGTGCCCCGGTCCGGGAAGATCCCACGTGCCGCGGAGCGGCTGGGCCCGTGAGCCATGGCCGCTGAGCCTGCGCGTCCGGAGCCTGTGCTCCGCAACGGGAGAGGCCGCAGCAGTGAGAGGCCCGCGTACCGCTTTTCCCCTTTATGTCAGAATAGTCTTTGAGGATGAAAAAGGATGAAGACTCTTCTGTAGCCTTCTTTCTCTTTCCTGCGTGTGTGTGTGTGTGCGTGTGTGTGTGTGTGTGCGTGTGTGTGCGTGTGTGTGCGTGTGTGTGTGTGTGCGTGTGTGTGATTTTATAAATTGAACTATAGCACAATAAAATGCACAGGTCTTAGGTGTTCAGTTCAATTTTTGACAATTGCACGCACCCAGGTGACTACCACCCCAAACAAGATGGAGACCTGTTCTGCCCAACAGCAATCAAAGCAAGCCACACGCGTCATTTAGAATTTTCTAGTAGCCACATGAGAAAAAGTAAGATATAGGTGAAATTAATTTTGATACTCTATTTTGAACCCAGTGTATTTAAAACATTATTATTCCAACAGAAAATTAATGTAGAAATTATAATAAGAGATTTTACACTTTTTTGGTAACAAGTCTTTGAAACTTGACATATAGTTTATGCTTCTAACACATCTCAGTTAGGATGCTAATTTTTAAAAAATGGTATTAAAATACACATAGCATAAAATTTGTTGTGACCTTCTCTGAAAGGGGTATAATCAAGTTCTGGAGCTGCGTGATTAGGGGCTGCTCAAACAGAATGCTCTCCCTGGATTTCCATTTTCCAGTGACACTGAATTTGGAATCCTGTGGACAAGAGGCAGACAGGTCCCTTCTGTGACGTGATCTGAAGACCCAAACTGTACCTGAGCTTCGAGCTGTTGTTGTCCGTCCTCACCCCTCAGTTTCCTTCCACTGGTATTCCTGAGTGCTTCGTAAGTGCAGCGCATCTACAGAAAACTGGCAAGAGAAAAACAATGACATTGTCCTGGCCCTGGAGCAGCTCACAACCCAGTGGAAGAGGATACTTCCAAGCACGATTTCAGAGAAATATGACACAGCCCTTGGGTTAGAGGAAACTTCTGGAAGATGAGGCCTAACCTTTAAAGCATGGTTAGAAGTTGATGAGGCAAAGGGACCAGCAGAAAGAACAGGGACTAAGAATGAATAGAGCACGAGTTAATAGTCAGGCTGATGGCCAGCTCCACCATTTACCGGCTGTGTCACCTTGGGCCAATTGCTTCACATCTCTGGGCCTCTTTTCCATCATCTGTAAAACAGTGATAATGATACTTACCTACCAGAGGTGTCAAAAAAAGTGTATTGCAGTGATGGCTCATTCATTCATTCGTTTGTTCAGCAGATACTTTAAAAACTCACCCTGTGCCAGGTGCTAGGCTAGTTGCTAGGGATACTGCAGCATGGTCAGGCTCCCAAAGCTTCATATCTGTATGAGGGGTTTAGTGAGCAGTAGCTGTTTTCTTAGGAGGAGAGGCAGACCTGAGAAGTGCCATGGGCTGTTGGGGAAGAGCGAGAGGTGTAGTCAAGTTTACGTGTGCCTAGTGTGTGTGTGGGCTGGGGATGAGTGGAGGGAGATAAGATTGGAGGGGAGAATGGGGACCCCCTCGCAGTCTCACTCCTACTGAAAACATTTTGAAAATCCTCTTCAGTATTTACCAATATTTGGGATTATTCAAGTATTTAAATAAAACCGGAATAGACTGGTCGCTTGTTGGGTTGAATTTGCATTTACCACATTTTACCGTCCTGATTTCAGACTCCGTGAGATTAGGGGCCAGGCCGTATCTCAGTCTTTCACCCCATTTCTGTACTGAGTCCTTTTGCAGTTCTGCTCAGGCTTCAGTTTTTTATTGACTTCACTGAATGCGTAACTCCTGGCACCAGGCCTGGCACACGATTTTTGCTCCACAATGTGTGTTGAGTGGCTAGATGGGCAAATGGGTGGACTGGTGCCTGCGAGCATCGGCAGAATGAGTGCAGCTCTTCCAGGGCGCTCCCCTGAGTCAACCCCTGCAGAGGCGAGGCATCTTGCTGCCCAACAAAAGGAGCCTCGGCCCAGAAGTTAAGATATCTGGATTCTAGCCCTTTTTCTGCCCTTCATTTGCTTCGTGACCTTGGGCAAGGTCACTTAACGCCTCTGTGCCTGTTGCCCAACCTGCAAAGTAATGGGTTCGCCTCCATGAACCTCTGGGATCTCGTTGCACATTCCGTGATCACCTGGCTTCTAGGGTTCATTTCTTTCACTGTTCCAGCCTCTGTCCCCCACACATGGTGTGAGCTGCTCACTACCCTGCAGTTTGGGGAACTGAACTCACACCAGTTAAAAACAGGGCACATTAACAAGAGTTTTGGTGGAGATGTCTGATTCCATTGTTGCTACAAAAGGTAGTGAAAGGGCAGCGAGAGGATTCCAGTCTCTTTTGGAACCTGTGTTTGGTTCTTTGTCTTCTCGTCATCCACCCACTGAGGACTTGATCGTTGCTGTGCATGATGAAGAGGAAGAATTAATCCTCATCTGACCTGTATTTAAAAATACATATTCATATTGTCCTAGACCTAGACTGAGTCTAAGTTCTGCCCTGATAAGGCAGTTTCGACCACCTTTTCCATCTATAACGTGTTCTGCTTCCTGATTGGAGCACCAGACTTGGATTTGTCGAGATATGCCCTTCAGCAAGATTGGCATTTCCTTTGGGGGACAGTGACTGTTTAATCCCCCAGCACTGGGGAGATGAACATGGAGAAAGAACCACAAAACATAAAGATGACAGCAGCCAATGACTTTGGTGTCCCATCCCAGTCAGTCCTCCCATACAAAAGTAACATCACCAAAATAAAAATAAAAATCTTTCTGCATATGTAAGAGGCTGCATTTTCATCCCTGGAATATTCATTCAGTTTTTATGCATCAAATTATGCACATACCAATAACCTTCTAATTTATGGATGCTTGCTGTTAGGTTTTGTTTAAATGAGTTCCTTCCAAAAGGAACCAGCTTCTGTTCTGAAAAAATGAATAAACCACACAAGGTGAACTTTCCTACAACTGATTTTCTACGTGGAGTTTCCAGGGTGTAATTTAGACATAGCTGTGGTGGTTTATGAGCATAGAAAGTGTAGGAGGCTACACGGATGTACCCGTGAGTGACTGGAAGCCAGAGGGCAGAGGGAGAGATCCAGGGGGTGGGGGTTTCAGCTCAGTTTCACATCTCTACCCTAAGGCATTAGATGCTGCTAGTTCTTCAAAAGCCAAAGATTTGTTTTCCAGAAGAAATTCTGATTTGATTAAGATATTGCTTCCAGACCTAATGTTCCCTTAGCAAATCATGCCTACATCCATGATTGGAAATAAACTGCATGTTATCTAAGCATAAAAAAGCCACATGATTTGGAACTATTCTACAGAAGTAACATTTAGTGTAATTACAGTACATTTAGATTAATTATAGCGCTGGTTCTGGGCGCCACCATACTTAAGGTCATATCAGCATTTTCGTTATTAACCCTGTGTGGAAGAAGTTTCTCCTCTGGCTGCGTAGTGTTTCCTCTTAAAATATTTGCGTTCTATAGCTGGCTAGATCAAAATTGAATGGCCTTTCCACTTTTAGGGTAACTTTAAAAAGATATGATTTCAGAGGGATTATTATTGCTAAGATTGCTGTTTTTGTATAAACCTCAAAATAGGCAGAGAATCATTTTCAAGAAGTGGAAATGGTCACAGCGTTTCATTAGGAAATAGACTTGCTATAAATGGCTGTAGGCTTCCTACCGTTGACCAGAAAGTGGCTGCAATTTAACAACCATGTCCACAACAGCAGTACCCATCCACCCTGTCTTTGTGAGTGGCTTTTGGAATCTTTGCGTCATTCTTTCTGAATATCATTCTAGGCCTCGGGTTTTTATCTCTTGAGAGCAATGGTGTTTGTTTGTTTGTTTTCTTTTTCCTGAAACAACCAAAAGTCATTTGGAGCCAGATTTGGTGAGTAGGGAGGCTGATAAGGTCGAATACACATTTTACTGAAGGATGAAATAGCTGTGCCTGGAAAATAATGAGCCTCATTTTCATGCCTGGTTCATAACTATAGCTGAAGGTAATTCCCTCAGAGGAATTCCAAACTCGGTTGAGCAATGTCTGTCTCCTTGAAAACAGGGTACAGTTTCCTCATGGGCTGCTTCGAAGGTGCCGGCATTCATTTGAATGTCAAATGTCTGCTAGTTTGTTATCTGAAGAGTCTCATTATTTTATGGTTCTACTCCATTTAAATAAAATGAGGTTTCTTAAAAATTCTAAGCTATTGACCGTAATGACACTAAAACTCATTCTGACCTGTTGTATATGTTAAGAACAGTCCCTAAAATGTATCTTAATATAAATGAATGTAAATATTCTCAAAAATATCTGTTGAATATTTACCGTGCGTCAGGCAGTGTGTTTGCTATGCTTTCACTCATTCACCCATGATTTTTTGAGAACGTTAGGCACCCATCTTTTCAAAAGGTGCCGAGATTAAGTAACTTGCCCAAGGTTCAGAGCTCGTAAAGGGATGAGGTGAGATTTGAACTCAGGCTGATCTGATATTTCACCCCATCCGATGCTTCACTGCCTTTGATAAACACATGGGTCTTGGGTAGAGTTGTAGATTACTGGTCCCCAGCATTCTAGCTGTTCTCTTGGAGGATGAAGGGAAAAATCAGGGCTGTTCAAGCCAGTTTTACAGAGCAAGTTGTAGTAAATGAACAAAGAATCCGTGCAAGAGCAGTGATTTTGTCAAGCCCTCACCTGGTTTGATTTTTCCTTTCCCTTTCTATTTGCCCTGCTAGGTTCTATTTCACCTTTTCCTGGTAGAGTTGTGCAGGTGAGTAGTTCTTATCAGGAACAAATGATGCCATAAATCTGGACTGGAATCAATGAGGTTACGTAGCCCTAAGAGTGAGAGGCAGTTTTGTGGGCCTCAGTGTTTTGCCTGCTCACCATGCTGTATCTTTGAAGCCAGAAGCCATAGAGGCTCATTCAGAGACCTATATATATATATAGCGGCTCTGTCACCAAGCTGGGTTCCCGATGCCCACCTTTCCCTTTTAAACAAGAGGAATATTTAGAAGAAATAATAGAGAGCACGTATGCTCTCATGTCTGTCTCCAGACGTGTAAGAAAAGAAACGGAAAAGGATGTGCTAAACAAAACCACCTCTTGGTAATAACACTGTAATGTAGAAATTATAGCCTGGGATTCTTGGAAATGGCTCCGTCCCCCCGCCCGCCTTCTCGGAGAGACTGGCACCAGCTCTTTAGCTTTACTCAGCGGAGGGGAACTTATTTACCGGTGCCAAATGCATTACTTTAGTAAAAGGGAGGCAAATAGCAATGGATGCCATTCGGCGCTCTGATGAGTGGGGACGGCCATTTTTTCTGAAGTACTGACTTCACTTAGAGGAGAGCCATTGACAGACACCAGAAACCCCGGGAGCTGGTAGGCCAGGGAGCTGCCTGTCGAATTCTGTGTGCTCAGTTCTTGCTGCCTTCCGTGTGCTAGATAATAGAGGGAAAATGGGAGTGACCAGTGAGGTTTCCACTTGAAGAAAACAGGTATGACTCTGAATGTTTGAGGTAATGCCGGGGAAGTTAGTCTGGCAGTTCGAGTTGGTCTGTTCTAGTCGACTGGGTGGGAAAATGGACTGATCGTCTACCCCCTCGTCACATAGATTGCCTGGCCTAGGGAAGGGCTACAACTAGGGTGAGGCAGGTCAGACGCCCCAGCCCATCATTTCAGGCGGCACCAAAAATTCAGTCATCAAGACAAATAATATTTTAATGGGGTCTTTGTAAAAAATCAAAATTAAAAAAAACCCACAATGAAAAAAAAATCTAATTTTTAAATGCAGACAGGATCAGTAATGGTACTGTTCTCAGGGACATTGGAGCCTGAGGCAAAAGGAAAAAATGTTCCATTAATTTTGATTTAAAAAAAAATTGCCTTAAAATTCCAATTCACTTGATGACTGGGTTTTTTGGGCACCTTCTGCTCACCCTGAAAGCCCAACTCTAATACTCTCTCTCTCTCTCCCTCTCCCTCTCCCTCGCTCTCCCTCTCCCTCTCCCTCTCCCTCTCCCTCTCCCACTCCCACTCTCGCTCGCTCTCTCGCTCTCTCTCTCTCTCTCTCCCTCTCCCTCTCTCTCTCCCTCTCCCTCTCTCTCTCTCTCCCTTTCCCTCTCTCTCTCCCTCCCTCCCTCTCTCCCTCTCTCTCTCTCTCTCTCTCTCTCCCTCTCTCTCTCTCTCTCTCTCTCTCTCTCTCTCTCTCTCTCTCTCCCCCTCCCTCCCCTCCCTCCCTCCCTCTCCCCCCCTCCCCCCATAGGCTTCTTAGGCAGAATGTATTTTACCTCTGGGCTTCCCCGGTGCTTTCTGCAGCTCTGCTGACAGCGCTTGCCATGCTTGTCTGTCATTGTTTGTTTGCAGTGTCTGCCTCTTCCGGAGCGCTATGGCTTCCTTGAGGAGCAAGCCCACATCTTAGGCTCTTTGTATCCACTGTGCCAGCCAGACATTCAGTAGGTACTCAGAAATATTTGCTGGTTGTTAAAAACAACAACCAAGTGCATAAAGGAGTTCAATGAATAAGTGAAATTAGCCTCTGAGTCTTTTAGAACTTGATCTGCGGATTGACGTTTTCCGGTTGTTCCTAACCACACCGCTGGGTCCGTAGGGACCCTGGTTGGGAAACACAAGTGCTACAGAGGGAACTGCTTCTAGAGACTCTCCCTCCTGAGGGCACTCAGGGAGTCAGGTTCGCCAAGTGGGTGATGACGTGCCCTCGGTGACCCCGTCCCCGCACCCATTTTGCTTCACGGCCTGTGCAGAACCCCAGAAGGATTCAGTCCCAGCTCAGCAAAGCCCCGGGGCAGAGGATGGTTTGCCGAAGGTCAGCGTTCAGCGGGCACTTCCAGAAGCCCTCCTGGCTTTCTCCTGGGGCCCGGGCCCTGCCTCGCCTCTGCCTCGGCACCCTGGGGTGGGGAGCACTTCCCCACCGTGCCAGGCACTGCCAGTGCCCCGGCTCGCCCCGCTGAACCAGAACCTCCAGGGGGTGATGCCCTGATCCTCAAGGGCCACGGAATACTCCAGAACACGTGGGAATCTTGCCTGGGGGTTCTGTGTGGCCAAGCTTTGGGGGGCTGCTTTACTTTCTTAGAGAGCCACGTTCTTTAACATATTTTTATGACAGTGGCTCAATGGCGAGTTGCCCTTAACTGAGCTGGTTCACCCTAGGGCACCCACTAAAAGAAAAAAAAAGGTGGAGCAAACTATACAATACACATGATCACTTCAGAGACGCAAAAGTCAGTATTGAAATGGCCCCTTGCACGTGGAGCTCATGTGATTAAAATTCAGGGTCCATGAGTTTTAATCCTAGTTGTAGACACTGGGAAATTATTGAACTTACTTATGGGAAAGTGTTAATGAAAGTGGCGAGTTCCCCAGCCTCCAGTATTGTTAATTTTTTAGCAATTTAAGACAACACGGTCGTGCCAGCTCGTGCCAGCGTGGCTCTGTCTGCATGCTGTCTACATGATGTTGAATCTGTCTACCTGACTGATTTCTTTTTTAACCGCATCTAATCAATTGGCAGGTCGCTTTGGCATCATGTAGACACAGCCAGTGCTGTCCTGGGGGCTGTGTATTGATTTAGTGTTCAGAAGTCTTCGCTGAATGGTGAGTAAAAGACGTACACTAGCATACAAACCCATGGACACAGCGGAGAGTCAGCTGCTTAGAGCCTTGCGAAGTCCCTCAGGAAGGCAGCACCTTCGGGGTATCTCCCCTGGGCTCTTTGACTCATGCAAGCAACTCTCAGAAAGAGCCCAAGCCTCACTCATCCTCACAGGTAACAGGCCACCCATGGGCTGGAGTCCTGTCCTCTCACCTGAGTCAAAAGAACAATCTGTCTCCCATGCTCCCTTCCCTGTCCCAAGCCCTATATAGGCAACCAAAGCTACAGACAGGCCAACTCAATCATTCAAGAAAAACGAACCTGAAAACAACTGCACTCAGGTCGGAGGTGATTTCATTGCTATTCCCAAGAATAGTAGATACCACACTTCCTCCCTCCCTTTCCTCTCCCATCCCCTTCCCTCCCTCTCTCCTTTCCCTTCCTTCCCCACTTCTTGCAAGGGATCCACTAAACGCTAGGCCCTGAGCTAGGTGCTGAGGGGCCAGGAGGGAACTCGGTGCCAGTTTTCACAGAGCTTACATTCTAATTGGAGTGGGCAGATGTGAAAAAATCAGCAGTCTCATTTTTGACTGCAGTAAGTGATTTGAAGGAAGTCAAATCGGATGACGTGATGCAGTTACAGAAGTGGAAGAGGCCGAGTTTAGCCTGGGTGGTCTGAGAAGGCGCTGGTTGAGCTGAGACCGGAATAACGAGAAGAAGCTGGTGAAGCGAGTATCTTGGGGAAGCTATTCAAGGAGATAGCGGCGGAATACAAAAGGCCCTGAGGCAGGGGCATGCTTGGCTTGTTCAAGGAACAAAATGAGGCTTGTTAAGGAGGGTAACCTTACAGGGGCCGAGGTCATGGAGGTACGCAAGGACCAGATCAGTGGGTACTTCAGAGGCTGAGAGGAGCAAGTTGAATTTTATTCCACTTGCAGTGGGAAGCCATTGGAGGAGTTGAAGTGGGGCAAATCATGATCTGATTTACATGTTACAATGGCACCTTCGGAGAACAAACCGTAGGGAGGTGAAGAAGGAGGCGAGGGAGGCCAGCTCTTGGGGCCGTTGCAGTGGGGCAGGCGAGTGATGACGTGCATGGATGGAGAGAAGTGAGTGGATGCACGAGATATGTCGGAGGTGGAGTCAAAAATAGTTGCTGATGGAGCCAGCGTGTGTATGTGGCGGGGAGAGGGTGAGTGAAAGGGAGGAGCTGAGCGTGTCCTCTCAATTTTTGTCTTGAGTGGCCAGGCAGATCGTGGTGCTTTATGTCTATGTAACTAGAGTCTCTTGAAATGGTTTTTCTAAAACAAAGGACTAGTCTTTACCAAAGAGTGATTGAAGTTTTATCTTTGGTGAGACAAGAGCAAAATAAAACTGCAGCATGCCACTGGGAACCTTTTACTCCCCGTTCCATATACTCATTTGTAAGCTTGCAAACGTCTTGGGACTGAATTTCAACCTGGGCTGTCTCCCCAGCGGGACTGTGAACTCCTTGAAGGTAGACAGGGCACTCTATCTTATTCCTTCTGGTGCATCTAGTGTCAAAGTCAGTGTCTGGCACATGACAGGTGTTTGGTAAATACTTGGAGAAAGGAAGGAAGGAAAGACAACGGACCCTCTAGAACTCGTCTACCCTTTATTTTCAAAGGTTAACCTGAAAATGAAGGGGGTACAAAAAAGGAAATAACGTAAGGGAATCTCTGCAGCGTGAGAAGGAAACCTCAATACACCCAGAAAGGAAAAATACGATAGAACAACAAATATGCTGTAAATAACACCTCCCTCACTGTGGAAAGATTTAGTAAATCTACAGCGGCGCTTTCCCGTCTGGCAACGTCACAGTGTTTAGGACTAAATTTCAACTCTATGTGATCATTTGAATTCAATCCCAGATACGTTTTAAATATATCTTTTGTTCATGTCTAAGACACTTTGGACGACAGATATACTATCGTTAGACTGTATTCAGTAACTAATAAAGAAATTATTAAGAAAGTGAAGTCCAAAATGCCTGGGTAACTATAGAGGAGCTGCCTCATTCATCTGATACAAGAGAGGCAATGAACTGTCTGGAAGAAAGGTATTTTCCTCCAAAGCCTTTGGTCGTTCCTTCCTGATTAGAGAAAAAAGCATCAGGATTACTCAGTGTACTACTTTGGAGGCATCTTGATGTGGCCTTATCTCAGCACACCTTCTGCTCTGCCTTTTTTTTTTTTTTTTAAATTTAAATTTATTTATTTATTTATTTGCGGTTTGCGGGCCTCTCACTGTTGTGGCCTCTCCCATTGCGGAGCACAGGCTCTGGACGCGCAGGCTCAGCGGCCATGGCTCACGGGCCCAGCCGCTCCGCGGCATGTGGGATCTTCCCGGACCGGGGCACAAACCCGCGTCCCCTGCATCGGCAGGCGGACTCTCAACCACTGCGCCACCAGGGAAGCCCTGCTCTGCCATTTTACACCATTTAACATTTGTAATTACTTATTCTTCATTCTTTCCTTCCTTACCTATTCCTTTACTCTTGCTCTTCCAGTGGTCAGGAAGAGATGTCCTTCACCTTCTCCATCACCAGTACCCTATCCTTCAAGTTCAGCTCAAGTGCAACCTTCTCTAAGCAGCCTTCTTGGATTTCTCCAGGGTGACTTTATACGTTCCTCTATGTTTCCTCTGGTTTATGTTATGTTCAGAATTATGTCAATGACTGGCCAGTTGTTCTCAACCCAGGAAACTGTCAATGCTTGACTTTGTGACTACAGCCTAAGATTTTGCCATAGTATATAGTTGAATATTTCTCTGCTTGAAGGAGCATTACGTAGTTCATCATATATATGATAAAAACACATGCTGTATCCCCTGTATTTTATTTTCTTGGTTGTAGGAAACTGACTGTTTCAAACACTTTACTCAATATTCCCCTAAAGGCATCAGCAGCAAAAATTTATGAACATATTTTTATTAGAGATGATTTGGGTTTTATTCCTAGGAAGTGGAGCTAGAAAAACTTTAAGGTCATTAGCCATAATAATTGAAAATACATAGTTGTTTGAATATGTTAGCTTTAGCTTTTAGGTTCTCTGCTATCTTTAGCTTCTTCCATTTTATTTTAATGATGATAAAAATAAATCTCACATTTGTTAACTTTTTCCATTCTAAGGTGTTTAACAAACCTTAGCGGTGCAAGTATAATGAAGTGGTCCATGTGCTTGCGACTAGGTTTATGACCCTGAGAGCATTTGATTACAGTTCTTTCTATTTCATTGATGTTGCTCAGAGTCAACAGAAGAATTGGGTTCAAACTTATTGGAAAAGTACAATTAGAAACCCTTGTCAACCAGTTAACATGTCTTTGAAAACAGCATGTTAACACAGAACCTCCAGATTTTTTAACTCTAAAATGTGCTTTTATTTCTATTCTCCCTTCTTCCAATAACCATTTGTTGCATAACAACTATGTTTTGGGTTCAGAACTCAACCCTGGGGATAAAAAGAGCAGCAAGGCTGTCAGAAGTGTATATATATATAGATAGATAGATAGATAGATGTGTTTATACATCAGTAAGGTAGGTTGTATGTATGTAGTGTCAACCGTAAAAATAAAATAGCCAGTTATTTTACCGGCAAAATGAATTTATTCAGGAATCACAGAGGAATTGCAATTTGGGACAAGCAAACTATGGCAAGCTATAAGCAAGTCCAGAGAACTAAGGAAAGGAGCCTTCTTTATAGAGGAAAGGAGGCAGTTGGGAGGGGCTGTTTTGAACAAAATTCATTGGAGGAGAGTAGGAGTTCAGGGTGGTGGCAGCTTCTCATTGGCTGACTGTGGTGGTTTCTCATTGGCTGGGCTGTTGCTAGGCAAGCAGAAAATCTTTCTTCCTCCTGCTGGGGTGTGTAAAGTAAGCTTCTTCCAGCTGGGGAATGCAAGGTACACTTCTTGGTGGGGTCTGCAAGTGGCAGAGAGTGCTGGTGCATGAGAGCTCCCCCTTCGGGGCTTCCTGACTCCATTTTCTTTATTTTTTTCACTTTAATTAGTTATTATTATTACTATATACTAGGCTCCCTGCTACATGCTCTACTCCTATAACTGCATTTTTTTTAACTTTTTATTTGTTATTTTGGAGTATAGCCGATTAACAATGTTGTGATAGTTTCAGGTGCACAGCAGAGGGACTCAGCCATACATATGCATGTATCCATTCTCCCCCAAACTCCCCTCCCATCCAGGCTGCCACATAACATAGAGCAGAGTTCCCTGTGCTATACAGTAGGCCCGTGTTGGTTATCCATTTTAAATATAGCAGTGTGTACATGTCGATCCCAGAATGAGGTTTCCTTTATTTATTTTTACGTTTCCCCTTTTGATCAAGGTCTTTCCTATAAAGCATTGCTGATCAGTCAGGTTTTGGTGGGTTTACCCCTTGGTTCCAGGAAGGACCTTTTCTGGTTGTCATGTCCCACGTCTGACAGAAAGTACACAGAATGGAAACCACTGAGGCTGCATTTGAGTAACAAGAAAGGGTAGGAGGGAGAACTCTCAGGCACCTCTCACTTAAAGTCTATATCTTATCAAAGTCATAAGTGTTGGAGGTCATTTTGAAGCACTGAGCTAATATCACTCTATCTGGTGCATCACTTCTGCAGAGATTTGACAGGCAATAGGTATAAAGTTAAAAAATAATTATGCAAAACAGAGTGAAAATTAACGTGACAAATCCAGGTTGTATGATTGTTCTGCACCATTTACCTAGGCCTGAAGGTAGCCAGCTGAACAAATCAAAGGACCGCGGAGAGTTGCGTGACATTTGTTTGTAACCAGTATGCTTGTTCCCTGATCTTGTGTGGTTGAATATCTACCTTACCAGAAGCGTTTATCCATGGGCAACAGGTGGTATTTGCTATTACACAGACACCTCCTGTTCAGCAAGTAGATAATCAAAGGGCTGTACAGTTGTCCAAAACTACTTTAGCCAACGAGTCAGGTGATCATTTGGGGGCTGCTACTGCCTTGGCTGTGGAGTTGGCTAGCTAACCTAATGTTAGGGAGAGATTTCTGATCCGACGTTCACTGGCATTTACTTGGACCGATGGGAGAAGGGCTTTCCCTATGGGGCAGATCTGGAGTCATGTGCGCCTCCTAGAAGTTCCCATTTAAAGTGGCCATGGAGCTTTAATGCGGGGGACCAATGAGAGGCTTCTGATTTGTCATGAATGGTGACTGGGACAGTTAAATATCCCAATAAGCATTGATCTCCAGTTCACCAGCTATCTAAACATTCATATGCCCGTGAGAAATGCCAAGCACCACAGGCAAAAGCAAAGCCAGGTGTAGCGCAGAGGATTCCAGCTAACATATGGTTATTGGCTGCTTTGTTGGCTGGAATTTCCTGATTGACATTTCCAAGCCCGGGGTCAGAGGAATTGGGATGACATTCTGTAAGGTACCATCCCAGCCTAGAGAAGTCTTTTCTAAAAGCCTTGAAAACAGGAGTTAGCTTGTTTGCATTTCCCTCAGGTGCAGGGTAATGGATCGTATTTAACTAAGAAAAAAGAGTGCCAAGGTTGAGGTGCTCAGCTGAACTGGTATGGTTATGGTTGGAGAACGTTTGAAACAAGGTATGGGAACACCTGGCTGTAATAGCCTAACCAGATAGTTAACACCAGTAGGCTTATGCGTATGACTGACAGTGGCACTGGGGACTAAAGAGAAATTGGTTACAGGTAAAACCAAGGGATCTCCAACACCACGAACAGATCAGAGTTTCTGGTGACAGATCCAACAGTCGGAAAGGTTTCCTGCTTTCTCAGGAGATTGGGAAATGCAGCTAGGAGTATTGTCTTTCCGGTAAAGAGAAGGAGAATATAGGGTGAGAAGCAACAGTGAGAAAAGGCATACAGGCCTGGTCTGGTTCTGTTGGGAAAGCTGTCTCCTTCAGAGGCTGTGTCCACTTCAGTTCCTGAAAATCTTTATTTTCAGGTCACCAGTTTGTGTGCAGGTCCAGCCAGGGTTTGGTGTTTTCTTTAGATGTGACACATGAATCCAAGAGTCTGTTCCTTGGAGTTTGGCAACACAAGGGTTGGTTAATGGTACCTGATAGGGGCCTTTCCAATGAGCTTGAAGGGACTCTTTCTGGAGGTGTCTTGTCCAACAGGTGAAATCTCTAGGTGGTAAGGAATGATGTTTAAAGTCTTCGTGTCCAGAGAAGATGGGAGACACTGAGAAAAGATTGCTCTACTAGAGCATGGTTATTTTCAACAGAAGCAATTAAGCCTTTATAATTTTGAAGGATGACCTCCTTTTATCAGTTGTGGGTCAAAAGAAGCAGGTGCCAGGTGTATTGGGCATCCTGTGATTATCTCAGAGTGAGAGTTTATCACTTCTAAAAGGGTTTAGACATGAGATTTAGAAGGACTAATGGCAGTGCCTTTGGCCAGGATACTACAAATGGGAGGGTTTCTACAAATTTTGCAAATTGAGTCTCTTTTTTTTTTCATTAAACTTTTTTAATGGGTCTCAAATTCTGTGACTGATATTTGGTCAAGTTGTTTCCATTAAAAATATTGATTTTAGGGCTTCCCTGGTGGCGCAGTGGTTGAGAGTCCGCCTGCCGATGGAGGGGACACGGGTTCGCGCCCCGGTCCGGGAGGATCCCACATGCCGTGGAGCGGCTGGACCCGTGAGCCATGGCCGCTGAGCCTGCGCTTCCGGAGCCTGTGCTCCGCAACGGGAGGCGCCACAGCAGGGAGAGGCCCGCGTACCGCAAAAAAAAAAAAAAAAAAAAAAAAAGTATTGATTTTAAAAACTAATAACTTAAAACTGCCACACACAAAACAAATGGTCCGCAAAACATTCTCCTTTCCTTCTGAAGGGTTTACGATGCATTGTTATCGTTAACCAGTCTTTTGCTATTAAACTTAAATGGCCAGTTGAGACCATTCTTTCACCACTGATTAAGACTGGGGTGGCAGGTATTGGGGATAATATTCCTTTAGCCTTCTGAGCTTTCTGGGCGGACTTGGTGACCTTGCCAGCTCCAGCTGCCTTCTTGTCCACTGCTTTGATGACACCCACAGCAACCGTCCGTCTCATGTCACGAGCAGCAAAGCGGCCCAGAGGAGGATAGTCAGAGAGGCTCTCAACACACATGGGTTTGCCAGGAACCGTATCAATGATGGCAGCATCACCAGATTTCAAGAATTTGGGGCCATCTTCCAGCTTTTTCCCAGAACGACGATCAATCTTCTCCTTCAGTTCAGCGAACTTGCAAGCAGTGTGAGCTGTGTGACAACCCAGCACAGGTGCGTAGCCAGCACTGCTTTGGCCTGGATGGTTCAAGATAACCACCTGAGCTGTGAAGCCAGCTGCTTCCATTGGTGGGTCATTTTTGCTGTCACCAGCCACATTGCCACGACGAACATCTTTGACAGACACGTTCTTGACCTTGAAGCCCACATTGTCCCCAGGAAGGGCTTCACTCAAAGCCTCATGGTGCATTTCAGCAGACTTCAGTTGTCACGTTGACTGGAGCAAAGGTGACCACCGTGCCAGGTTTGAGAACACTAGTCTCCACTCGACCCACAGGAACAGCGCCAATACCACCAATTTTGTAGACGTCCTGGAGGGGCAAACGCAAGGGCTTGTCAGTTGGGCGAATTGGTGGCAGGATGCAATCCAGAGCTTCAAACAGTGTGGTTGGTTCCAGTGGCACTGCCATCTTTTCGGGTGACTCTCCATCCCTTGAACCACGGCATGTTAGCACTTGACTCCAGCATGTTTTCACCATTCCAGCCAGAAACTGGCACAAGTGCTACTGTGTCGGGTTGTAGCCAATTTTCTTAATGTAGGTGCTGACTTCCTTAACAGTTTCCTCGTGTCTCTTCCGGCTGTAGGGTGGCTCGGTGGAATCCACTTTGTTAACTCCAACAATTAGTTGTTTCACACCCAGAGTGTAGGCCACAAGGGCATGCTCACGGGTCTGCCCATTCTCGGAAATACCTGCTTCAAATCCACCAACAGCAGCAGCAACAATCAGGACAGCCCAGTCAGCCTGGGATGTGCCTGTAATCATGTTTTTGATGAAGTCTCTGTGTCCTGGGGCATCAGTGATGGTCACATAGTGCTTGCTGGTCTCAGATTTCCAGAGGGAGATATCAATGGTGATACCTTGCTCACGTTCAGCTTTCAGTTTGTCCAGGACCCAGGCATACTTGAAGGAGCCCTTGCCCATCTCGGCAGCCTCCTTCTCGAACTTTTCAATGGTTCTCTTGTCGATCCCACCACATTTGTAGATCAGATGGCCGGTAGTGGTAGACTTCCCCGAATCTACGTGTCCGATGACAGCGATGTTGATGTGGCTCTTCTCCTTTCCCGTTTTTGCTTAGGTTTAGCGGTGGTTTTCATGACACCTGTGTCCTGGTGGCAAACCCGTTGCGAAAAAGCACAAATTGAGTCTTAATATTGCTGTTAGTGAATTGGACCAGCCCTGAGGATTGAGGGTTGGAAGCACAGTGAAAATGCGATAGGACTGGCCAAACGACACAGACCTGCTGTAGTATTTGACCAGTAAATTGGGTTCCCTGGTTGCCGTGGGGCTCAAGAGGGGTTCCTGAGGGTAAGGATAATCTTTCCTAAACTAATTTTAGCCACAGAAGAGGCAGCAGGTTGTCTACACAGAAAGGCTTAGACCCAGTGGGAAAACATACAGACCATGACTAAAACATATTTATATCCATGAGATGGGGGAAATTGAATTAAATCCATCTCCCAAACCTCCAGTGGTCCATTGGGCAATTTACAGTGTTCCAGAGCACTGCAAACAGGTTTTCCTGAATTATATTTTGGGCAGGTGTGGCAAGCAGAGTGGGCGCTTTTTGTGGCCTCATTGATATCTCCTCACCAGTACTGATTCGTAAGCATTATCATTTTATCTGCAGACCAGTGGCTTAATGCATATACAGTAGTCAGTAATGGGAATTTTAGAGTCCCTGGCTAGGCTGGATTGTTATTTGGCCCAAACCAGAGTTCTCCCTTTTTATCAAATGAACAGTTACTAGCTTTCCAATCTTGTGTTTCCTTTTCTGGAGCCAACTCTTGGGCTTCTCTAACCAATTTCTCTAGGTTATTATTTGGGGCAACATCCCTTTGGACATGACAGAGGTTTGATTTTTCGTTCCTTTGAGGGCAACGTTCTTGGCGGAAATGTCAGCCATGTGGTTTCCTTTAGCTTCCAGGGAGTCAAGTTTGGAATGCCCAGGGACCTTAATAACAGCTAAAGTTGCTGGCAAGAGTGTGGCGTCTAATAAATGCTGGACATAAGAGCCATTTGAAATTTTAGTCCCGTTAGAAATAAAGAGACCTTGCTGTTTCCATAGCATTAAGTCATGAGCTACTCCAAAGGCATATCTATTGTCTGCAGTTTTGCCCTTTGCTGAAATGCAGGCCCAAGTAAGATCATGTAATTCAGCCTGTTGGGCCGAGGTGGCCAAAGGCAAAGGTGCCACCTTGATGACTTTAAAAGGAGTTGCAACTGCATATCCAGCACAATATTTAACATTTTCTTTCTTCAAGAACCATTGGTAAGCCATGAAAACGCAGCATTGGTGACAGGAGTTTCCTGTAAATCGTCGTGAGGAGGCAAAAGGTGATCTGTCAGAGTCAGTCATGAGGAGTGTTGTCCCTAGAGAAGGGAAGAAGGCGGCAGGGTTAAGGGTATCACAGTGAGAAAGAGTTATGTGAGGCGCGATTGCCATGAGGATTTCATAGGAAGTGAGATGACTGGCTGAAGTGTGTTGAGTGTGATGAGAATCCAGGAGGGCTCTACTGCATGGGGTACAAAATTGGTGAGAGGGGATCCCATGACTACCTCTTTGGTGGCCTTAAGTAAAAGGAAAGTGGCTCTGAGGTAAGGAGGGGTATCCTCATACCATAGTATCTATCTGCTGACTGTAGTACCTTATGGGGCGATGGTGATCCCCATGTTTTTGGGTGACTACTCCGAGAGTACTTGTCTCCTTCTCCAATGTAAGGAGGAAAAGGGGAAGTTGATAATTAGGATGTCCAAGGGCAGGAGGATTTATCAAGCTCTCCTTTAAGGTATTAAAAGCTGGGTCATCCAGATATTCCCAAGTAGTAAGGGTCAGGTTTGCTGTTCTTTAGTAAGGCATATAGAGGCTGGGCCATGAGAGAAAAGTTCAGAATCCAGCTCTAACCATCACTAGCCAACCCAAGAAAACCTCATAATTGACTTTGGTTTTGGGCTTTGGGAAGTTCAGGATGCTATGAAGCTTATCTGGGTCTAGGTGCCCAGCCCTTTTTCCATGATCACGTGCCCAAAATAATGAACTTGGGTTTGAACAAACAGCCGTTTCTCCTTAGAAACTGTATGTCCCTTTGAGGCTAAAAGCTTCTATAGGTGGGTGCTGTCTTCCTGAAAAAAGACCTGGGAAGGGGAGCAGAGAAGCAAGCCGTCTACATATTGTCATAAAGTGGAGCCTCCAGAACATTTTATCGCATCTAAATCAGCTTTTAAGATTTGTGAGATGTAAGAAGGACTTTTGGTAAAATCCTGGGTCATTACTGTCTAGGTGTATTGTTGTCCTTCCCAAATAAAGGCAAATAGGTATTGATTAGCATCATCTGTAGGGATGCTAAAGAAGGTGCTACGTAAATCACTCGCAGTGAGAAATTTGCTTTTCGTGGGCACGAAGCTAAAAGAGTGTGGGAATTGGGAACAATAGGGTGACAAGGGATGACAGTATAGTTTATGGCTTGGTGGGCTTGGACAAATCTCCATCCTTGGTCATTGGGTTTCTTTTCAGGTAAAATAGGGATGTTGCAGGGACTAGTGCACCAGCTAATGAGACCCTGGGTCTTATAATCATCTATTATTGGCTTAGTGCCCTGGAGGGCCTCTTTATTTATGGGGTGTTGGTTAATTCCAGGGAGAGGCTTCAAGGGATCTATTTGCATCTTAATAGGAGGATTCTGCCGATATAAGTTGAGGATTTTGCCCATAAGGAGGGTGGCAGCTGATCTTATAGGGACAAATGATTAGTTTCCTTAGAATTAGCTCCAGTGCCATCAGAGATGGAGCAAATAGAAGATGTTGAAGGGTCATTTGATTCTCTCAGTAGGTGGCTGTTCTGGTTGCTGCTATCAAATTCTAGAATTAGTCTCCCTTTTTGGGAGAAAGAAATTCCAGCATGATATTTTTCTAAGAAATCTCAACCCAGTAAATGAATAGGGATGGAGGAACTAAGGAGCAAAGGGTGGGTATCTCTTAGAGGGCCTAAATCAAAGGGGATAGGTTTAGAAACAGGAACCTGAAGAGCTTTATTTGGGATCCCCACCATTTGAACCCTCTTAGTATTCTGAGGTAGGGGCTGTTTAATAACAGTGGGGTTGAGCACTGAGAGTGAGGCTGTGGTGTCAATAAGGTCATAGAGAGATTCATTCCCAATCTGGAGAGTGGTTTTTTCAAGCCGATTAAGAGGGAGGATTTGGAAGAGCCCCTGTAGTTCCTCAGAGCCCCATCATTGGGGGTTAGGAGGGCATTGGAAAGGCTGGTTAGAGGGCTGAAGGTGTCTGGAGCGTTAAGCTTGTAACCGTCTTCTTTCCAATGTCCTGGCTTTTTCCAATAATGGCAGAGACCGGGAGGGTTTGTTTTTGTTTCTTTAGAGACCTCCATTTGTTGGAGTTTAAAATTGAGGATTTTAGTGGTCTTCCTTTTAGTTGAATCGTACAGGGTGCAGGTGAGCCGGTTTGCTAAATTAACTAAATTTGGATGGATGTACTTCCCCATTCCATCCTCTTTGAACTAGAAGAGAAAGATCCTGGTTCAGCCCGTTAATGAACATAGAGTTAAAGGCTGCCTGAATGGATTCCACATCCAGAGACCAGAATTGTCCTTAAAAATAATTTGGAGTTGACTGTAATAATTGTGCAGAGGTTCATTTGTGCTTCTGAGTGCAAGTCTGAATCTTATTCCAATCACTAGGTTTTGGGAAAGCCCTAGAAGTTGCCAACTGGAGTTGCCTGGCGATTCCCTGAGTTTGATCATATAATAAAGCATAGGGTTTGTCTCCTGGTTGTACTTCTAGGGACTCTTCTGGATTTTCCCAGTTAGCAGTTTTTATCCAGTGTTTGGCTTGACCTTCACTGACAAGCATGTGAACTAGCTGATATAAGTCAGAGAAACCAGGCTGATAAGCTTGAATGTCCATATTAAATTCCTCAGCAAATCTGTGGGATCCTCAGTTACTTTGGGAAAATCTGACTATAGCTTGTAGTTCAGCTTTAGTCCAGGGAACATAAGAAATTAGGGGTTTAGCATTTGGATCCTCAGAGGGCCTGATTTAAAGAGGCAGGTTTTAATAGGTTCAGGGGAGGAGAAAGTGGGGAGAAGTTCAGAGGAAAAGGGAAGTTCAGCAAAAGGATTAAAAGGAGGAGATGGGGACAGTGCAGAAGGGAAAGAGGAAGCTGACACCAGGTGGGACCTTGGCACAAGATGGCTGCAGTGTACCTGGAGACATAGAGGATGGGAGAGGGAAAAAAGAGACCTCAGAAGCTTTTTGGTTTTTTCCAATTGTCTATTTGCCTCAGTTAATTTAGAAATGGTATTTTGTAAAGAGGCGATTTTAGAGTCTTGAATGAATTTGGAAGCCTCCAGGAGCCAATTAAAATAGGCATCCCATTCAGTCTGTTTAATTTTAGAGCCATGATCTTCTAATTTAGTTCTGAGAAAAACAAATTTAGGGAGGTCAAAAGTTCCCCATAAATGCCACTGGAGTTCTAAATTGTTTTTGGTCAAATTGATCCATTTAGTTAAAATGTACATAAGGAGGGACCATAGTTTTTAAACATAAAACCAGCTGGGGTCCCGAAAGTGGGACACTCCCGAGATAATTTAGCCGAGTTGGATCCAACTGCTCAAAACTCAGAAGTTTAGAAAACAGAAGAATACTCACCAGAAAGGGCAATGCCTTCATAAAAACAAAAACAGTTCCCAAATAAAGTCAGAGAGCTTGACCAAAGGAAGGGAGTTTGGATCCAAGGGAAGGCTTACTGAACTCAGAAGAAAAAGATAACTCACAGGAGGAGAGAGTGCAAGCGGCTCAAGTGCGTACCTCACACAGTTCTGGGAGTCATTAGTTTGTTGTTGGGGAGCGGTGTTGGCACCTTCAGATCCCACTTCTGACACCATGAAATGTCAACCTTAAAAATAAAATAGCAGGACTTCCCTCGTGGCACAGTGGTTAAGAATCTGCCTGTCAATGCAGGGGACACGGGTTCAAGCCCTGGTCTGGGAAGATCCCACATGCCGTGGAGCGACTAAGCCCATGCATCATAACTACTGAGCCTGCGCTCTAGAGCCCGTGAGCCACGACTGCTGAAGCCCGCGTGCCTAGAGCCCATGCTCTGCAACAAGACAAGCCACCGCAATGAGAAGCTCACGCACCGCGACGAAGAGTAGCCCCCCGCTCGCCGCAACTAGAGAAAGCCCACGCACAGCAATGAAGACCCAACACAGCCAAATAAATAAAATAAATAAATTTATTTTAAAAAACAAATCCTATTAAAAAGATAAAATAGCTAGTTATTTTACCAGCAAAATTAGTTTACTTGAGCATAGCAGAGGAATTGCAATCAGGACAAGCAAACTGTGTCAAGCCATAGGCAAGCCTGGAGAACAAAGAGGACCGTCCTTTTATAGAGGAAAGGAGGAAGTTGGGAGGGGCTGTTTTAAATGAAAGTTCTTTGGAGTAGAGCGGGAGTTCAGGGTGGTGGCGGCTTCTCACTGGCTGAGTGTGGTGGTTTCTCATTGGCTGGGCTGTTGCTAGGCAAAGAAAAAGTCTTTCTTCCTCCTGCACGGGTGTGTAAAGTAAGCTTCTTCCTCTTGGGGAATGCAGGGTACACTTTTTCCTACTGAGGTGTGCCAGTGGCAGAGTGGTAGTGCGTGAGGGCTCCCCCTTCAGAGCTTTCTGACTCCATTTTAAATGAGGTTTCCTTTATTTCTTTTCGCAGTAGCAATAAGGTAGGAAGGTATACACACATACATATTTATAAAGTATGTATAAAAGTACATGTCAGTTAAAAGTGCATTTTCAGGTGTGTCGCAACAACCTCGTGAGTTACTACCATCCCCATTTCACAGAGAAAGAAACCAAGACTTAAAAATGTTATATGATTTGCCCAAGTTTATACACTAATAGGTGGTCCAGTTAGGGTTCAGACCCAATGTGTGTGACTTTAAAGCTCATGTTCTTTATCAATGTACATGTGTAAGTGTCTCTTTTTTAACCAGAGACCAACTTTGTCCCAGAAGTTCAGATACAGAATAAAAGAAAAAAGAATGAAGAGTGTGAAAATGGTAATGGTTGTGTGAATGGCAAAACTGGATCATCGTGAGTACCAAGGATTTATTTTATTGTACATGTGCTTTAGGAGTAGAGAGTTAGTCCTCAGACTCTGGTGCTCAGCCTGTATTGGATTCAGAGCATGAAATACAGCATTTCAGTGCAGTTGCATCCCCCCTCCCCGCCTCCCCAGCTGAAGACCACCTTATGGGTGAATTACTTCATGGTGTGGTCCTTTAGATATCTTGGTAGCTAAGAAGGAACTCCCAGAGTTATAATATGTTCAAACACCAGATGAGCCACCCAGGATGTCTGTGAGACTTCATTCTTAAGAATCTCCAGATTGAGAAAACCATCTATTTGTTCTGAAGAGCTGAGCCATTTACCTCTTAAGATTTCCGACAGTCCTGTGATTTTGCAAAACACGCACAGGTTTCAAGTTGATTTCACCCGAAGCCATTCACCTCTCAAGATCGCTGACAGTTCCACGATTTTGCAAAACACGCACAAATTTTGAGTACATTTCACCTGAAATGGAACCCTACTTTGTAGTTGTTTTATAAGCAAGGTGCTAGCAGAACACCCAGGTGTCTCTGGGACCCCTTAGACTACATTAGAATCCTTCTTAGGCACTTGGTATTTCTGCTTCATAGGACTTCTTACAATCGTGGTTCATTGTGTGATTATTTGTTTAATGCCTGTCTCCCATGCTAGACTATGAACTCTCGGTGGACAGGGACGGTGTCTGTTCTCAGTGCTGCACCTTACCTGCAGTGCTTGAAACCCCATGACTAGCAAATAGTTGACGCTCAGTATTTATTGAGGCAGGAATAAATGAATGGAATCTGACAAAAGACTAGGCACATGCAACCATGTAGCGGATTTAGTCTTGATTTATGCCACAGAGATTCCCATTCTTAGTTTTTAAGCACAGACCTAGTTCAATACCTCTTTCATGACCTAACAGCTCTGGGGGTTTTATGTGACGGAGGGCAAATCTGTTTGCTTGGTGATTACAAGAGGACAGATACAATATTTACTAGCCTTAGCAACTCCTGAGCAAATGTGGTCCCTGGAGAAGGGCACATGATAATGAAGCAGGGAAACCCAGCCGTTATCTCGAAGCAAAGCCACACAGGCGTCAAGGCCGTGACTCACGTTCCTGTGGTCAGGAGCCCTGGAGTTTTCAAGGATAATTTATGGTGACACGGATGAGACAGAGTTCATTTAAATACTGTAACCGCTGAAGTATTCTGAATTGGAAAAGTCAGCGCATGGTGGAGTAAATACCTTGTTGACCCCTTTTCACTCTCCGATTCACCATTGTTTCAAGTAGTTACTCTAAAATACTTGAGTCCTAATGTGACCCAGGAGAGAAGAACTGACCACGGCTGCTTAATGCACGTTCAGATTTGGTTTCTGAACACGGAGCACACGCTCATCCTCACTCAGCCCATTGTTCTTTGATCGGTTAAATGATGCTATAAATGGAGGACTGTGATAGCAAAAAATAAATGTTTTATACAGTGCTAGAAAAAGCTTTAGGGGAAAATTTTAGCAAAAGAACAGATTCTTTCTTGTTTCTATAGAAACCAGTAGCTATGAGGAGTGAGGTGTTCTTTCATGTGTACATGGTAGTAAGGCCAGCTCAGCAGTCCCCAGCACACACTGGAGGGCTAGTTAAAGACCCACTATCAGCGGGGGAGCCTCTGTCTGTGTCCCTTTGATCTCACTGGCAGTGGGGGACATCTTGCTGGAAATCCCGGCTTCCCCATGGGCTGAGTAGGGCTGCGGTCCACAGTCGCTGAGCATCATAGAGCCAGAAAGGCTCTGAACAGGAATCTCTTGTTGAAAGAGGAAGAAAAAGGTAAACATAAGGAAAGCTCTCATGTCGGCTGTCAACACGCCTTTCAGTGTGCTCCTTGCCATCGAGCAGTAAATGTCCTGGTCGTGTCCTGACCAGATTACTGGTAAACTGGCCAAAGCAGGCATTTGAGCTGTGGGTGGTAGGATAATTTGTTGCCCTTGCAATTTGTCCACTTCTATAAAATCTTTTTTTTTCAAATGAAATTAGGATGAAATGCCTCCTTTTTGGTTTCATTTGTAAAGCTGTTACCTTCTTGACAAGTGAATGTTGAGGAAGACTTAAATCAAATTCCAAGGCAAATACTTTTCTAAAGCCTAATCAATACTACAGCTTTAAAATGATTTCTCCAGTCTTTTAAATGAAGTTTAGGTCAAATGTAATGACAGGATGAAGCAGGCGCATTTTGCTTCAATCTGACATGTCCCAGAAGCTAAGAGGAATATCTAGTAACTGACAAAAGGGTTTTCCTTTTGTTTGACATTTACTTTGTATGTAAACAATCCAGTATATTGGCATGTCAATGTATTAGTTGGTGGTGGTCCAAAACATGATGTGAATTCAGATAGTATTTCTTTCTGCTCACAAATACACACTCTTGATCAACAAGAGAACATTTATTGCAGTCTTGCCTTGCAGTTGGCAGAACAGAATGAATCATTTTGAAATATAAACTTCCTCAGATCTAAAATATATCACTGGAAAACACAAGACGTAGGGGGGAGTGGATTACGAAATAAAAAGAACGTATGTAGGAGTGTATAGGTCATAAACATAATAGATGGTCACTAATAAAATACTGGGACAAATGTACAAGACTACGTTCGGTGAGCAGGTGTTGAAAGCTGGATAACTTCCTTGAAGCTGCACTTTGGAAGCAGCATTTGGCAATGTGGAAGGGTATGAAGTGGCCTCTTACGGGCTGTGTGACCTCAGGTAAGTCACTTCCCCTCTCTGAACTTCAGTTTCCTCACCTATGAAATGGTAGTAATACAAATGATGGTGTTGGTGATGATGACGAGGGGGGAGGAGAAGGGTGTCTCCCTCGTAGGGTTCTGTAAGGTTTAAGAGAATTCTAGAAAGCTCTGCACAGAGGAGGTACACAATATGTGTCATGTTCCTTTCCCCCTTCCCCAAAAGTAACCAGATTAGTACTGAGCATTTCTTTCTTACCAAGCTTTCAGCCATCATCTTTCTGCTGTTAAATGAGAACTCAGGTTTTGCTAAAATATACTTTGGCAGAAAAGTAAACGAACTTTCCTAAATGGGAGATATACATGGAATGAGAAATACCCTGTACTTTCTAGACACATTTTACTTTAGCTTCTTTTCCCCTGGGAGTAAAGTGAGGGTGCAAAATGTCTTGAGTCCTTTTATGAATTTGAGATTTAAAATCCTTAGATTTGCCATGAGAGACCCAAAGCTCTTCTGGAGACCTGTGTGTGTGTTTGACCTGTGTGGGGCTGCCACCAGTGTTCAGAAGCTCTTCTTATTCATGCATGGGTCTTCGTTGCCTAGCGCACATAATAAGGGCTCAATAAACGTGTGTCTAATGAATAAATGACAATATCATGACATAAAGTTAAAAATGTAATGCTTACCAAACAAGTCTCAATAAATTTGTCTCAGTGATTTTTTTTCTCCCACACCGTCGTGTGTAATATCAGCTCACAGGCAGTGTATGAAAAAGGGACAAGTGTAGGTAAAATGGAAAGAATCCTTGCCTCTATTTAACTGGCCTCATTAATTTATACCAATACCGACTTGATTGATTGTATTTGACTTAAGTTTGATTGGATCAGGATGCAGACTGTTTACAATTTCTACCAACCTGAAGTGCCTAGCATACATTTGTGGCGATTTATAATCTCCAGACATTCATTATCGCCATCATTTAGCCTGTTTTGAACCCCACTAGTTACACAGCATCACAATATCTACATGGTCAATAAGCTCATGATGAAATTTCATATCACCCAATAAGACATCCTCATTAGTTATGAAGAATGAGTTAGGGTGAGGAGGTGGTTATGATTTCTTCACTGATTTCTTGACTTATTTAGTTCGCGAGCTCATCAATTTGACCCAGACAACCATTACTCTCCCTTTATTACACACCATACACGCAGCCAGAATGAGACTTGAAGTTTCGTAACGTTTAGTAAAGTAGAAATGCGCATCTTCAGAGAAGAAATGTGGGATGTATACTATGTATTTGTTCCTTTTCATTTCAAAGATGTTACTGCTGACTCTGCTGATGCCGAGGGGACTTGGATGGCCACTGTAGGACACGACAACCCTTCCACCTGAGATACCAAAAGTTCTCCTTCTGCACGGTGCCTAGAGTTGTGTATTAGTTTCCTAAGGCTGCCGTGACAAAACACCACAAACTGTATTTGTGGCTTAGAACAACAGAAATGTTTTGTCTCCTGGTTCTGGAGGCTGGAAGTTTGAAATCAAGGTGTTGGGTTGGCCACACTTCCTCTGAAGGCTCGAGGTAGGAGCTTCTGGTAGCCTCAGACGTTCCTTCACGCCAATCCTCTGTCTTTCACATAACCACCTTCTTCCTGTGTCATCACATGGATTTCCCCCTATGCATGCCTGTCTCTGTGTTCAAATTCCCATTTTTTTAAGGACACCAGTCATATCGGATTAGGGTCCACCCTAATGAACTCATCTTAACTTGATCACCTCTGTAAAGATCCTGTTTCCAGATATGGTCAGATTCTGAGGTACTGGAAGTTAGGAGTTGGACATATCTTTTTTTTTTTTTTTCAGGGGCGGGGGAGACACAATTCAGCCCATGATAAGCTTTCATCCCCAAAGTTTATTTGCAGCTGTGCCTCTGATACTTGTGGTCCAGATGAAGCCTTAGATCCTAAAAGCAACTCCAAGCCCGTGGGCTACTTCATTGTTGCCTAGGTCCTACTGTTAGACCACTTGACCTGAGGCCTTGCTCCTGTGGGTCTTTAAAGATGGACATGATTACCATGCCTGAGTAGCTACTGCAGCATTGCGTTCCGAATATGCTAGAACTCAGATTTGTCACGGATTCGGCCTGGATTGCCCTCTACCCTGCCCCCCACTGCAGTTAAGTCTAAGCTTAACTAGATTTGAATGATATCAAGAAAATTTAAACTTTTGGACAAATTTAATTTAAATGGGAAACCGGATGGCAGGAGCTGTCTTGGAGTGTAAAGTAAAAGGTAGTATTGATTAGAGAGAGCATTTCTAGAAGTCTCACAGCTATACTGCATTCCCGCGGGAAAAGCTGCTAACCCAAATCCTCCTGGCCAAATAATACCAATTTTTTTAAAAAAGCACTGAGTTTACTTGCTCAAAAGCAGGCATTCACAATGCAACGTGATCATTTTAAAGCTACTAAAAAGCTTTCTGGGAAGTTTGAGGAGGTCCGTTGTCCTAAGGACAGATGGACACTTGATAAAGTATTTACGGTCCAGTCTAGCTAAGGATCAGCACGGGTCAGAGGGTCAGTGGTAGGAGGAGTAATATCTCTAGGTCCATCTACATATAGGAAGCACTTTTAGAAACTATGAAAAAATACTATTCAGCCTGAGGCATTAGCGATTATTTTAATTAAAAAATTGATAGGGAGCTTCAAACAACATCATCAAGAAAGTGAAAAGATCTTGCAGAGTGGGAGAGAATATTTGCAAATCACGTATCTGATAAGGTACTAGTATCCAGAATATATAAAGAACAGATACAACTCAATAATCAAAAGAAAGAAGACCCAAGTAAAAATGAGCAAAACCTCTGAATAGACGTTTTTCCAAAAAAAGATACACAAAGGACCAATAAACACATGAAAAGATGTTCAACATCCTTAGCCATCAGGGAAATGCAAATCAAAGTCACAATGAGATACCACCTCACACACTCTAGGATGGCTGTACTGTAAAAGATAGACACTAAAAAGTGTTGCTGAGGATGCGGAGATATTGGAATCCACATCCATTGCTGATAGGAGTGTAAATGGTGCAGCTACTGTGGAAAAGTTAGGCAGTTCCTCCAGAAGTTAAACATAGAGTTACCATATGACCCAGCAATCCCACTCCTAGGTATATATCAAAGAGAATTGATAACACATGTGCACGCAAAACTTTGCACGCAAATGTTCATAGCAGCATTATTCACAATAGCCCCAAACTGGAAACAACCCAGATGTCCATCAACGGATGAAAGGATATACAAAATATTGTTTTATCCATACAATGGGATATTATCCAGCCACAAAAGTGAATGAAGTATTGATACATACTGCACCATGGATGAACCTTGAAAACGTTATGCTAGAGAAGACAGACCCAAAGGGTCATAAATTATAGTTTCCTTTATATAAAATAACCAGAATAGGCAAATCCGTAGAGTGATTACCAGGAGTTGGGGGAAGGGCAGAATGGAGAGTGACTGCTAATAGGTACAGGATTTCTTTTGGGGGGCGGTAGTGGAATGTTCTAGAACTAGATAGCGGTGTTGATTGCACATCTCTGTGACTATACAAGAACCACTGAAGTCCATACTTTAAAATGGTGAATTGTATTTTTATGAACTATATCTCAGTAAAGCTGTTACCAAAAAAAGTTTCACTTGCTGGCTTTACCATTCATTGGTGTTTCGTTGAAACAGTAGCTAGATCCATTGTTTACAACTTAGCCCAACGCAATTTTTTTTCCAGGGAGGAGTATTTTATCACTGGCATTTAGAATTGCTGTTGCACAGTGATAATAAATAGCAGACAGACTGAAAAATTTGTTAGGGAAATCACAATGGCACACATTAATCAGTCTAGTTAGGTAGGAGTCACGGAGCTTCCGGAAGAAAGATACACAGAAGGGTTTCAGCGTTGTGCCAGCGAGTAGCGACAGTCAACACTCAGTGGTTTGCCGGCTCTCCAGTTGGATGATCAGCCATTTAGCCTCCTCCAGGCCTCTGGGACCCTGATCCCCAGCACCTCCACTAGAGGGGGAGCAAGCGAGATAAAGGCGGCTTGCAATGAGTGCAGTGAGTGAAGAGCCTGGGGGAAAAGACTGTGGAATGGAAAGGAACTTGAAATTCTGGGCTAGCCTATAGCTTCTCATGCATGTGTCTGAAATGCAAGCCGATAGCAGGCTTGTGCTCTTTAAAATGGTGATAAAGACAAAATTTTTGTCCCCAAGAATGACCTGGAAATTAGAATCTGTTTGAATTAAACATCAGGGTTATTATGAGTTACATTAAAAAAAAAAAAGCATGTGGGGAGGAAGCTTTCCATCTCTCTTATTTCCAAACATGGGGACTGTTAGTGTTTTTTGCAGTCCTGGAAACAAGTTCAGGTTCAATAATGTCGAGATTTGCAATTTTATCCTCTGGAAAGTGAAACTAAAAGGTGCCAAACGGAATACTTTGTGTATTTGAGGGGAAATAAAAGTCATAATTTAACAAGAAAATCAGTATCAGCTGTCACATTCTGATCTGACAATTGAAACTAAAAATATTTGGCAAATTTTCATTTCATAGAATCCAAACTGAAAAGCTTAGAGCTGGATTTTTCCCTCTTGGCATCGCGTACTCTGCCTTGATAAGGAGGAGACAAAGGATAAGCCAACAGTCTTTTAAGAGAGTAAATATAGAGGTTATATCAGAAGGATAGAGGAGATTTAGCCCAATCTATATTTCCCACAGCAGCGTCGGGATTTATGATGACCTGAATCACCCAAAGAAAGGATAAATTGTGTTCAGTAAGGATTTAGCAGCAACTGGAGTTTTATCATTGTCTGAGTCCTGAAAATGGGTAGCCTATGTCTGTAGTGTCCTGGTGGCTCGTGAAAATATTCAGTGATCTGAAACCGCTTGTTCGTTCTCCACAGTATATCTTTAATTCTCACCATACATGAACCTGATTTTCTGATATGCAGATTACTTCCGGCCCTCCCACCCTGGTGACAAAGGGGAGTGTTAGGGCTTTGTGAATGGAGCTGACTGAATAGCCCTAGAAGTGTTGGTGTTGACAAAGCCAAAGTTAGGCAGCGGCACAACAGACTGAGCCAGGACCACAGCTCTGGGTTTGGTCGCTTTGATCCTAGTCAGTGACCTGGAAATCGCTCTTAATAATAGGAGCGCAGGGATTCGTTCTGTAGCCGGGCAACTTGTTTATTCTTGTTTGGGTCAAACTGTTCATGGAAGGGGATGTGACTGAGGACGTTGCGTCTTGGGCAGGGGATAGTGGGCTGAATTGGCGGTGCTTCGTGAAGTTGACCGAACAATTCAGTGCTAGGTGGCTTTGGCCTTAGCCTTTACTCGCCTGTTAGTATCTAATAATAACTATGATTTGCTGGTACTGGACCATGCTTTCTATTTACCTTGTTATTTAAGCCTCAGCAGAAAGCTAAGAAGTACCCATTATTATTTCCACCTTAGAGATGATGAAACAGGGTCTCAGAAGTCCTTGTGGATAGTACCATTACCTGCCTCTGTTGGGATGTTGTGCAGATTAATGAATACATTCATAGTGCTGGTGGACTGGTGTGTGTGTGTGTGTGTGTGTGTGTGTGTGTGTGCGCGCGCGCGCGCCTGGTAGCTGAACACCGTGCCTGGGACACGAGAAGGACACGAGGACCCTCAGTAAATGAGAGCCATACTTCTTTTGTCTTGAACAGCACTGAGTATTTTGCCTAACAGGTTCAATAGATAGTAGTTGAATTGAATTAAAATCTCACTAACTAGATTTTGCAAGTTGGCTTTCCTTCTGTAATTAGCTTTCTGACAATTGGAGTGGTAATTGGTTGATGGAAAGAATAATTAATAATAAAGGCTGTTTATTTGTGGGGTAAGCATTTATCACAGTTTTCACTCCTTTCCATCAGCATTTAATTCACGAAAAGGCTCATAAGTTAACTATAGAGAAATTATATTACTAAATATTGAATGGTAATTACAATACATGATATGTTTTCCCTTTAATTAGCAAATAGACTGTTCATTATGTTTTAGATAATTGTTACATATCATTTGATTTTATTTCTTTATCACTGGTGACAGGTGATTACATTTCCACAGGGTATAATTTTTTATCACATTATTTTGAAATTTGATTGCAAGATTATGCAGTACAGAATTCAGTGTATTCAAATCACCCTGATTTCTCTCATGTTCTTTGCTTCTGGAAAATTTGCACTTCTTTTCTCCTCCCTGTATGCGCATGATAGAAAAGAATTCAGTATTAATGAAGCTGAATAATTGTATAAATCTCTCCAAATCGTAGACCTTGGAACTTGAACTTGGGAACTTCGTCTCGTGTCCCATTGCAATAGCCATCTCTTTGAAAATCAGTCTCTTTTGCTAATGAAGACAAAGAATAATATAATATATAGTAATATAAAATGATATATGATAATACAGTGTCATATAAGCATTACACAGTGCTATAATGTAATGGAATATACAACGATACTATAATAAATGCAAGTGAAAATAAATGCAAATGTTGTGTCTGAGCATCTGTGACCCCTGAAGGAGCTCAAGAGCATATAGAGATGGCTGCTAGCCTCTCCCCCCCCCCCCCCCCCCTTGAGTAATTGGGCTGATAACACCCCTCATTGCCCTGCTACAGGATTGGCACTGTGAGTTTAGCTTTGACAGGAAATCAGTAGCGGTGTGTGTGTTGCTTGAATACACTCAGACCTCCCTGCCTCTGCTTTGATAATGTTATTTATAATGAAGGCAAGATCACAGGCTGCACAAATTATGGTTATTGTGGTATTCAGGCATCGGCGGATGTGGCACCCAGATGCCTAGTCACAATTTGTCTTATTAACTTGATTATCTGATTTCCTCTGAGTCCCGCAGTGTCGAAATGGCAGCCTTTGGGGGGAAAGTTTCATAGGAATTAGCACTGTTCTATGCAAGGCAACCAACTTAGTTGAAAATAAGATCCTATCAGAGGAATGAGCAGAGGCTACAATTTTAAGGTCTTACAGAGATTGTTGAGATATTAAATGTGAAGCAAAACTCTTTCATTTGCTCATTTCATTTTGTTCCAAGGAGTTTAAATAATACTGCTTAAATGCTATCAGGACGATGTCAGCACTTCAAGGGAATAACTTTCCTATTTAGATTTGGTCATGCAGTCTGTTTAACAGCTATTCCCTTTCTAATGGCATGTTGCGGTTCCCAGCATTCCTTAGGGCATGCAGGGAGAATGGCATGGACCTCTTGAATAATTAATATGGTTTTCAGAGCAGTAGTCATGGAAACCCAAGCAGTGTCACATATTTGGATTATAAGAATTAGGCACATTTTGAGTATAACATTTAACCAAAAGGGGTGGCTAACCCCCAAAGACAAAAGCATTTTCCCCAATTCCCCCAGCACAATGAAATGAATACGGGTCTGTTTATTTATTTGTTTTGAAGCGTGTGAAACTAATCCATGCTTCGTAATACATATTTTTATATCTTTGTGTTTGAATTGCTTAATTGGTTTCCTTCCCTCTATATTTGGATCCTCTGTTTAGTTGAGATGTTTCACATGCAAGCTTCTGTTTTCATACTTTCTGTAGTTCTGTTCATGATCACAGGTTATTACTTTTTTATTAAAGAGAAAATGTAGAACTTAATTTACAATAAAATAGCATAGACCACTCACTGTGTTGAGTATCTCTAAGGTGTCACATACTTTCTAACGCTGCCCAAACCTCTGGTGATATTAGGATGTAGGATTTTCAAGTATTAGACAATTGCTATTCACTAAAAAGACTACAGTTTTCCCATGAAGTTTCCAGACCTGTTCTGTCAGATCAGTTGTACGGCTCTTTTATTTGTCTCAAAAAGTGTCTCTTCAGAATCAATATCGTCATTACCTTGAATTGTGTGTGTGTGTGTGTGTGTGTGTGTAAGAAGTCAACCAGGCAAGAGCAAAAAGCTATCATCCAGTTTTCAGTAATAGTGTACGTGTAAAGAATAAGAATAAATGGAAGTTATTTATAGAGTGTAAACCCTCAGGTTTATTCCACAAACAGCTTCAGTGTCTAAGACTCCCAAGCCTCTGCTTTCCTCGACTGATGAAGGAAGTGATTAGCAAGACCATTAACCAAGACTAGGAGATTAAAAAGGATTAAGGAAAGCAAAGACCTATTTTTGTTGCTACTTCTAGTTTTCTGCTTGCTCTTTAAAATGGACTTTCTCCCAGAAATGTGCCGTCGCATGGAAGCCCACACGTGTGGACTATTTGGTTCTGTGCTCCCTCATGCCAAGTACCCCTGAGTGGGGTCCTCTTCGGAGTCCCCGATTCTCCTCTTGTCTTCCGGTGATCCTTTCTCTCGGGTGAATCCGCCCAGCCATATTGTCTTTCCTCCAAACGTCCCGACAGCAATGCCACAGTGTTTCACTTGTATTAGGTCCCACCTACTTTGCACCTCTCAGGCTGTGCCTGGGCTTTAATTAGGATTCCGACTGCATTGCTGGGCCAGCTTCCATCCATCTGTTGATAAGTTGCAGCTCCTCTGCGATTCTTTTTGGAATTATCAGACAAACGCTGTGCGGAGGCTACAGCAAAAGCCCCCGGTCCTTTCTCTGGTCCCTCAGTCAGTGCATTATCTTTACTGTTTTTACTTAGTCATGTGTTGCACTTACTGTAGCTCTTGGCCTTTAATTCTTTTCTGTGAACTGATCCAGTCAGAACATTCTAAATACCTCTAATTCCAAGTGCCCTTTCTTGTCTCATTTTGTTCATGGTTTTCGAATTTGGAAATTTGCAGTTGTGTTTATGAAGTTTACCTGCTTGCAAGGGCTTGTTGACATTCCCCTATACCTCTGCCGTATCCCTAAGGCCATCTCTTTCCATCCCCCGGGCTGTCCTTCCCCTCCTTCGTTGTTTCTTAAAGACCCAGCTGTCATTCACAGTGGCTTCCCAGCAGCCTCCCTCTCCCCCATCACTTTTTCTAGCTTCTTCCTACTGATCTGGGCAGGTGACATTTGAGGGTCATCTATTCCCTTTCGTGGAACCCACCCCTCCCAGACAGAACCAGATGCCCTTGAGCAGACCGTGCCCAGCACCGGTAGGTGTGTTCCGCACATCCGCTTTCATGCTTGCCCTCACCACCCTGAAACTGCAAGGTTCTTAAGGACGAGGATCTTATCTTCTTTCTTTTTCTCTCCCTGGCCCTTTGGGCAGTGCCCAGCACAGAGGAGGTGCCCCACAAATATTCTAGCACTGTTGGTTCCATTTCGAATGCTGTAAAGATTGTCAAGCTGCTTTGTTTTATGACCTTGGATAATTTTTGCGACCTCTAGATGTGTCTATTTGGGGAAAAGAAAACCACATCGTCGGACACCATATTCGTCACCTAGGCAGCACTCTGTAAGACAAAGATATTTGAATACAGACTGTGAAACATACTGTTTTTTAAAATGGAGCGATTTTGAAATTTCTCACTTTAGTATGCATGTTCATTGAAGGGAATAAAAGGTATCTGGTGACGTAGATGTTATTAGAATCTGACCTCTTAGGCAAGCGTTTTAGAAAGGTACCTCTCTCCCACAAAAATGGCCACTGCCACCTTAATTAATTACAAATGAAAAGATTCCCCTGGAGAGGGGCTCCAGTGGCTCCCCCGAAAGGACACCTTTTCCCAGAGGCTGTGCTTGAGCGCTTTCGGAGCTGCAGACTTTGTTTCTAGGCTGGAGCCATGCTTTGCCAGAGCGGTAGCTGAGCTGTTTTGAAGCATCAGACACCAGGGCCCTTGTAAACTTATGGAAAATGTGTCTCTGATCAGGAATGCAGCTGCAGACACAAAGAGCAATTTGAAATAAAAATGTTTTTGTTGTGACAATTAAGCACCACTGTTAGTCGCCATGTGCTGAAGCGAAAACCCAAGTTTGTCTGTTATTGATGGCTGAAATGGCTGGATATAGCCTCCGTATTTGTTACCAGATTGTCTCCGATATATTTTGTCTGTAAATAACATTGGAGTCGTACACAAATCTATATGGAGCTAAATGTTACCTGAGATGCACGTGCACAGTTTTCTCTGAGTTCAGTGCAAGGCCAAGCACAATTTAGTTCAAGGAATAACAGGCTTTTATCAACAACATGTATATCACAGCCACACGTGTTTGGAAAAATAAAGTGATTGTTGTCATTTGCCATCGTAAAAAGAGAGTTGTCTGTAGTGATATATTTAAATGATACCGTTAGTCATTTATGCCCCCAATATAAATGCTGTTTCATGTTTGTTTTATTAAATATAATAGTATAGCAGGAATCTTTCGATGCACAGAGACCTACATGAAAACTGGACTAAATAAAACTAAAGAGCAATCAGGGCATGCAGCGCGTGGAAACCAAGTTAAAGATAGTTTTATGTTTTGTGACCGTGCCTGGAAAGCTTGTCGTGAAACTACCAGCTGGGCTTTATTGCATTCAGTCTGCAAGGTAGTCGAATAACCATGATACGATATGAATATTTCTTTCGAGTAAATATCGTGAGATGCTATGAATGACAAGCAGGAGGGACAGGATTCGGCGTGGGGTTCTAGTCCGCTGGGAGGGGCAAGGAGAAGATGGGCAGCATTTCTTTTGCAGTTACATTAAGCTACTTTCCTTTGGGCCCTTCATCTCTAGCATGTATTTTAGGGATAACATGTGGCTTTTAAAATTTTCCAGTGCTAAGCTGGGTCACTGCTATCTCCTCGCCTGCCAAGTAGTTGTTTGCTCAGAGACTGCAATCTGAGTCAGACATGCTTTGCTGCTTATAACCAAGGTACGGCTATGGAACCAACACTTACGTTACTTCTCCAAAAAGGGCCAGGTTGGCCTGGGTGAACTTGCCCATTTATACCCAGTGTCTTTGTTCCCAGTGCCTCCTAATTGCCAGATGGCTGCTGCTGGTTACGAGTCAGTGAGGCCTGTGTTTATCACACTGAACTCGGCTCCTAGGAGTCTCAGCTTCTGGGGGGGCTTATCCTTGGAACATGCCCATCCACTTCTTGTGAAAGAATCCCCACAGAAAAAAATCCAGGTCATTGGATCTTCCTTTTAAGGTAAAAATTGTTCAAATAAAATGAAAATGTAATTTTCTTGTTCTTTAAAATCATGCTTTAACCGAGTTGTGGAAAGGCCAGCACAATTTTTTTAAGGAAATTATTTGAAGTTAGTCGCTTTGTTGAAGGAATAAGCTTTTAACAGCTATATTTTTTTTTAAAAAAAAAGAACAACTAAGATCAGTGGGTTAAAATTAAACAATTTTAATTCTTAATGTAAGTAACAAAGAGCAACTTTACACTACTATTAAAGTTCATTTTTTTCTTTTAACGTTTTATTTTTATATGCTTTCAGACATACAGAAGAGTTGCAGGAATTGTGCAAAGAGTTCCCATATACCTGTCACCCAGCTTCCCCCAATGTTATCATTTTACCACATTTGCTTTCTCCTTCCCTCTCTGTCTTTGTCTCTGTCGTCTCTCTATCTATGCACTTTTTTTTTTTCTGAATTGGGAGTGAGTTACAGACGTGGTACTCTTCACCCCTAAATAGTTGAATGTATATTTCCTGAAAAGAAAGCCATATTCTCTTACATAAGCACAGGCTGTTACAGTCAGGAGGTTAACGTTGGTATAATACTATTCTGTAATCTAGAGATAGTCAGGTTTTATCAATTTTCCCAATAATGTCCTTTTATAGTAATAGAAATTTCAGGATCATGTGTTGCATGCAGTCTTTAGTCTTCTTTAGTCTGGAAACATTTCTTAGTCTGTCTTTGTTATTTCATGACCTTCATATTTTTGAAGATTACAGGTTGGTTAGTTTTCAGAGTGTCCTTCATGTTGGGTTTGTCTGTTTTCCTGTGATTAGATTCAGATTATGTACTATTGGCAGTTGTATCAGAGAAGTGAGGTTTTCTTCTTCTCAGCGCATCATATCAGGAGGTACATACTGTTGATTTGTCCCATTACTGGTGATGTTAACTTTGAGCACCAGGTTAAGGTGGCACCTGTCCTGTAAAGTGAGTACTTTCCCCTTTGTAATTAATAAGTATCTTGTGGGGAGGTACTTTCAGTCTATGTGAATTATCTCGCTCCTCATCAAAGCTTCACCCACTACCCAATTGAAAAATGAGCAGAGCGGGGCTTCCCTGGTGGCGCAGTGGTTGAGAGTCTGCCTGCCGATGCAGGGCACACGGGTTCGTGCCCCGGTCCGGGAGGATCCCACGTGCCGCGGAGCGGCTGGGCCCGTGAGCCATGGCCGCTGAGCCTGCGCGTCCGGAGCCTGTGCTCCGCAATGGGAGAGGCCACAACAGTGAGAGGCCCGCGTACCGCAAAAAAAAAAAAAAGGGCAGAGCATGCAAATAGACATTTCATCAAAGAAGATATATAAATGGCCAATAAATACATGAAAAGGTGCTCAACATCATTCGTCATCAGGGAAATGCAAATCAAAACCACAGTGAGATCCCACTTTACACCCACTGGGATGACTATAACCCAAAAGACATCCAATTACAAGTGTTGACGAGGAAGTAGAGAAACTGGAATCCTCATACATTGCTTGTGAGAATATAAAGTGCTGTAGCCGCTGTGGAAAAAAGTTTGGTGGTTCCTCAAAAAGTTAAATGCAGAATTACCATATGATCCAGAAATTGTACTCCTAGGAATATATCCAAGAGAATTGAAAACATACGTCCACACAAACAGTTGTACACAAGCATCACTCGTAATAGCCAAAAAGTGGAAACAAGCTAAATGTCCATCAATTCATGAATGGATAAACAAAATATGCTCTATCTATAAAATGGAATATGATTTAGCCTTAAAAAGAAATGGAATTCTAATACATGCTACAACATGGATGAACCTTGAAAACGTCATGCTAAGTGAGAGGAGCCAGTCATAAACAACAACATATTGTATGATTCCATTTATATGAAATGTCCAGAATACACAAGTCCAAAGAGAGAGAAATTACATTTGTGGTTGTCAGGAGCTGAGGGAGGGGGAATGGGGAGCAACTGCATAATGGGTACAGGGTTTTCCTCGGAGTAATAAAACATGTGCTGCAATTGGTGGTGACGGTTGCACAATCTTGTGAATATATTAAAATCCACAGACTTAGCATTTGTTGATGATTCATTGATGATTCCATGGAATCAGTCATTACGGTAGATGCCAAATGGTGATTTTTAAAATTCCATAATTCCTTTGATATTTCTGTTGGCTTTCTACAGTGAAGACAAATTTTCTTCTCTTCCCTTTCCTCCCTCCCTCCCTCCTTCCCTCCCACCCTCCCTTCCTTCCTTCCTTTTTTTTTTTTTTTTCCTGTTTTTCAGTGTGGATTCTCACGTTTCTCAATGGATTGCAATCCTTTATTATTATGTGTTTTGATGCTCGAATTTTCCCTGTTTGACCCGTGAGAGCCCCACTAAGGTGGTTCCTGTGTCCTTTTGACATGCCCCCATCATTCTTTAAGTCTTTCTTTACTTTATGCATAAAATACCCTGGTTCATCTTGTATTTTCTCTGTTCCAGCCCAGGAATCAGCTATTTTCCAAAGAAGACTTTTAGTGGAAAATGACATTTAAAAAACAAGACCTGGGCATTCCCTGTGCATATTGCTGCTGGGATGCAATTGATTCTAAGCCCTCTTAGGAGATAGAGCTAAAACATACATGTGTACAGATATATACATACGTACATACATGCATATATTCATACGTCTATCATGTATTTCTATATTTATCTATTGCTCATATAGACTTCAATACATATTCATGTAGACTTCAATATATATGTATATATTATACACACGCACAGGCACACACACGTTAAAAACCATGAGTTTGCACTCATTCCTCTGATTCCCATCTGATACCACGCAGTTCATTCTATCCTTTTCCCTTTCCATATTTATAACTCCCTTTTCTGATTTAAGGAAACCTTGATCCCATTACTTACCGTATATTAACTTATGTGCTCAGTTCTAGAATACACAGAGAGCAGTTCCAGAATTGCTAATCCATGGCACTATGAAAGGAAGCCTACTAAGTAACATACAGTATTTGCTTAGATTTCTTTTTGTGTTCAGCTTAAAGGTATATTCTTGAAAGACTGTATTGAAAAATTGCCTCCCCCCACCCGCCACCCCTTGCCCAGTGCAGTTATGTTATTTATTTGAAATACAGTTCAGTTCATTTGTTTCTTTTGGAGTTTTTGAATTTATTTTTCTTCTTTTGAAATCATTGTGAAACATTAACATGGTTCCAAGTGTCAGAACTTTTTCACTTAAAAATATAATCCTGGATCTTACTCCACATCAGCTCATAGAGCTCGTCCTCAGTTTAAAGCTTATTTTAATTAAACAGAGCCCTAGTAAAAGAATTTATTGCTTCTTTGCCTAAATAAGTCACTTTGGTTTTTTATTTTGAAACTTATTCTCAAATGCCAGTATCTGAGACACTGTTTAAAATGATGACAGGATTATACAGAGGAAACAATAGAATCCAAGAGAGAAAACTAGGAAAATGGCTGATGTAATAATTGAATAATCAAGGAAGGGATTGAAAACCTGAATTTTATTATGTCTGCTTACCAGCTGCAAAAGTGAGGCGCCAAGGTCAGCTTGACCTAGTTATGTGTCCCTGGGGTTAAATCAAATCATCACTTTTTTTTTTTTTTACTGAGTTTCTACTTTGTGCCAAGTGCTCTTTAGGACATAAAAGAAACATGAGATGCAGACCCTGAACTTAAAGAGCATGAGATCTAATTGGAGAAAGAAGCCAAACATGAACAAAAAGCAAGTCAGATCTTTCAGAATTCAAGAAAATAGAGGCGCTGTTCCAGGATGTTAGATAATTATACGACAAATGGATTGTCCCAGCTTCCAAGGCAGTGGCGACTGCCCTGAGAGTTCAGAGCTGAAGAGCTCCGAGGACTGGCCTGGGAGGGGGATGTCCAAAGGATGAGATTTGAGGTGTTTTTGGAGAGCACACGGATAGGTGAGGGGCAGGGGAAGCCGTTGCAGGAGGTGGGACAGAGAGTGGGTAGGGACAGAGGCAGTACATCCCAGTGGTTTTGAGGAGAGAGCGCTGGAGCCAGACTGCGTGAATTTCACCATTGGTTCTGCTATGTATTAGTGCTGCTGTTATGGTCAAGTCAGTTACCCTTCCAGGTGTCAGTTACCTTCATCTGTAAACGGGAAGGATAATGGTGTCTTTCACGTAGAGATCTTGTGAAGCTTAAACGAGGTAATCCATGCCACATGTAGCGCAGTGCCTGGCACATAATATGCTCTGCTCTCCATAATATTTGCTACTTATTGTGCAAAAGCACAAAGGTAGGAAAGCGCAGGGTATACCTTAAGAAAAGTGAATAAACCGGAATGTTCAAGACGGGAGCAGTGGGGAGTAGAGCCCGAAATATATGTCGAGACTCCACTGTGGAGGGAGCAGCACGGTATTTATATGGGACTGTGTGCTGGGCACTGTTCTATGTGGTTTACATATATCAATCTACTTACTCCTCTCACCAACGCTGTGAGGTAAGTATCACTAGTTTTCCCACTTTACAAATGAGGGCAAATTGAGCCACAGAGACGTTAAGTGATTTGCACAAGGTCACACAGCTTCTCTGTGGAGGATCCTAGGTATCAGATCAAGGAGTTTGAATTTATTCCGTAGGTAACGGAGAGCTGTTGGTGGCTTTTAATTAATGTATAGGTGTGAGGGGGGTTATTTATATGAACTGCCTTGAGTTAAATAATTGCTCGACCAGCCTCTGCTATTACATGAAAAGAGAGAAGGAGAGAGAAGGGGAGACAGGGAGAGAAAGAGAGAGAGAGAGAGAGAGAGAGAGAGAGAGAGAGAAAATGAGAGGGAGGTAAAGAGATATCAATTGATCAGTGGCTCCAGGGCAAAGCAGATGAATGAATAATGCCATTCATTGGTCACACGGTCACCTCCTTTAGCATGTATAGTGGTGCATAATGGAGAAAGTATCTCACTGGGATACAGTTACAACTGTGAGCACACCAAGAACTTAGTTTTGCTAGGTGTGCATTCAGATGAAGTGTATGATCTTAGGATACTTTTCAAACTTGAGAAAATATGCATGTTGTGATATAAGTGCTCGATCAGCAAGCACACAGTGTTAACTAGCCTTGAATTATAGGGGTTTTGGGAGACTTGGAGAAACTTGAATTACCTCACTTCCGGGAGACGTTCGTTTTGGAAGTGGGGGAATTAGTGGTGACAGTGCTTTAATTAGCAGAAGATCATCTCAGCCGACACCATGATGGAAATACTTTTTAAGCTTTTAGAATTTCAAGAGATTAATATTCCACATGTGTTCATTTTAGGTGACATTAGCTTTCTTTCTTCTTATAAGTATACATTATTTCAAGAGGATGATACTCAAATTGTTGAACTAGAGCGGTGATAAGTGTTTTAGTAAACCTATGGAAACACTTATGAATCTGCACTCTGTCAGTCTACAGATTAAGCAAATATATGCCCAGTTCATCTTTCCAGTGCAGTTTAAATATTTCAAACGAAGAATTCTCCAGTGTTTGGAGAATGGGACAGAAACTGGACTAATAAGGGGTTCTCTTCTGCATGCTTTTACATATTTCACTGGTGAGCAAAGGACTTTTTTATTATCAGTACTGCCATTGACATCAGTGGACAATTTAAATCTCAGAATCATAGACATTTAGAGCTGGCAGGATTAGAAATTATCTGGTTCCCCCTCTTCATTTGACCCAATGAGAGGTGAGGCTTAGAGGGTCAGTGACTTGCCCAAGGTCACACATCAAGTTCAGCCTCTCCTCTTCCTCTGCTCCCTCCCTCCCTTCTCCTTCCCTGCTTCCTGAGTTTCTTCCAACAAACGTTTGTGTACTGGGCACCTTCTAGGAGGTAGATGCTATTCTGGGTACTGGGGACCCAGCAGTAAATGAGGTGGCAGTGCCCTCTGCTCTCACAACTCCAGCTGGAGACTCTTACTGCCTGTCTTCTAGACTGGAGCTCACACATTCATCTGTCACTCTGTTAGCGATTCACTGACTAAGACAATCTAGAGGGAGAGATCACTTCTGTATTAAACAAAAACACTTGTAACGTTACGCAGCCAGCATTTTGCATATTTTAAGGGATAGGTAGGTAGAGGCAGGAGCTATTAGTTTTAGCTCGATCCTAACAGTGTTTTCAAAGCCAGAAAGACCGACCACTCCAAGAGTGGATGACCAATGGGAAATTACTTCTAAACATATTACTCATGATGAAAAAGCATGCATTTTAGTGTATGAATATTTTATTGAGCAAAGTGCCTGTGAGTAGCTTCCGAATTTTTGTAATAAGCAGCATGAAATATAGAATAAATTTCGTAATTGAAACAAGAAAGGTGATTACAAAAGTATGGCTTTAAGGGGGCTAATAACTCCTAGAAAGAGCACCCAGTGCATAACTGCTGGAGCATTACAGCGCTAGATCTTGAGAAAGGCCTGTCGTGAAAGTTTGACTTGAGTCCTTAGAAGGAAACATCACTCTGAAGTTGCCTTTAGCTCTTTGCTGAGGGAAAGAGGCTGTATGGTGGAAAGTGCCTGAACTCGACTGCATCACCTGGCTCACCCAGAACACCTTTGCAGATGGGACAGATCGAATCCAGAGTTCTCTGTGCTCCTACTGCAAAAGCAGATGTATTGGTTTAGAGATATATTTGTTTTTCATGCATGCTTAAAGATCCGCTCAGTGTTTTCTTAGGTGTTAGTCCAAGTCTCTGTATTCACGTCCCACAGTCTCCCGATTACCCTGCATGCACTTGGCGGGTAGTAGGCATCCCAGGCAGGCTTGTTGATTACGTCGATTTTTCATGGGTTTCTGCTTTCCCCTAAAGGCAGTCCGCCGAGGTCCTCTTCAGGGAGCAGCAGTGCGTGTAAGCTGTGGTGGCTTCAGTAGTCCTGAGACTGGTTCTTTGGATGTCGTCAGTGGACTTTTAACAGCAGGAAAATAGCCTGCTCTGTTACTCTTTCTAGCACGGGCTCTTAGGCGGCGCATGTACTCGCATGGGCATATACATAGAGTGGGTTTCCAAGTTCATGAAATGTCAGTGTTAATACAGAAGTGGCAATATTGGTTCATATGTGTCAAATGTAGACATGTCTAATGAAGTTACGGGAGTCGGCCACAGTCACTCTTTGAAACGGTGGAGTGCTGGTAAATGCTGACACTTTAAAGGTTTCGGTCGCGACCCTGGCCGAGGCCTGGGTGTGCAGCAGGCAGTGCGAGTCCCACAGCTGTCCCCTCATCAGGACTCCCCTTTCTTACCCCCTTCCGACTTTTGAGTTTGCCACTTTGCGCCAAGAGATCAAACCAGGAGGAACATTCTGTAGGCCAGAGGAGAGACTGACCTACGACTTCTGGATTCCAATAAAGAACACAGTGAGGCCGTGCAATTGTTCAGTGATTCAAGATTCAGAAATTATCACGTGAACTTTCTTCCCCCAGACCAATCATTTCCTGTCCACATTAAAGAAAAAATCAAAACCTAAGTGTAAACGGATGAGTAAGCTTTCCTTTCACTGTGAAAAGTTGTGCTGTAAAGGCAGAAATATCAAAGCATGAGACAATTGACAATTGTCAATTACAATTGACAGCTGTCAATTACCAGCTTACCGAGTCTAGCTTACCAGAGCAATGTTGTGTTTGGTTACCTGCACGCCCCTGTCTTCTTTTTTTCTAATAATCTGCCCCGGAATGTTCGAGACAGCTGGCACGAGGCTAGACTGAAGTGAGTCCCAGAGCCCCTGGTCTGTCTTTCAATGGAGAGTCAGCTCTAGGACTTGTAGTAATGCAACAATGCACTCGGAGTTCGGCTCTCCACACCTGCCACGGAGATCAGACGGGCCGCTGTATGTCATTGACTAAAAGAGAGGGAACCCCGACCGTCCATGGATGTACATGGCACGTGGCCAGTTAAGAGCTGAACCAGGTTGGAATTCGCAGCAAGGGAGTTGGAAAAGTGCCCTGGTCCTACCTAGCCCAGCAGGTCTCAGTGCAGTGACAAGACAAACTGCGTGGCAGGCTTCGAGAACTTTCCTCTTTCAACAGAAGGCGGAAACACAGAGGCAGTGAGAGGCATTGCACTGTGCTGATGTGGCTTTTTCAATTTGCTGTCACTGATGCCACCGATGTTAATTCTGGCAGGGTTAATTATGAGAAATTAAAAAGCCACTCCGAACAGACCGTACCCTTCGGTCTCAGAGAAAGAGTGGGCTCTGGCATGAGCACATTTCTTCATTAATACCCATCCCCAAAGGGCTACTCCATGCAGCGTTCCGAATATGAATCCTGAACTTGCAGGGGCGCTGCAAGAAGCCAGGGAGCTCGGATTCAGAGGAGGGTGACTGCTGCTTCTACCCTTTCAGGAAAATACTGCAGCGCCTGCCTGGAAACCACCCAGCTGGTGACATTTGGAAAGGAGAATTTATTTATTTGCATGTTGGCATGTTATGAGATTTGAAATATGGTTTGTACTGCATTCCGTGTAGACGCCACTGCATCCGGGGTCTAGGGGCAGCTGTGTAATCCATACAGCCGCTAACAGGTAGGTTTGCAGAAGCCCTGGAATTGTTTGACGTTTAGTATGTCACCCAGTGGCTCTAGGGTATGCATTTCTCTCTCAGGAAAATTTCACCAGCTCCTTACAGACTAGGCTCTCTTCCACCAGCCTAACGTATTATACTAAATAGCAATCTTGTTACCCCAGATACATCATAGAAAGTCAGCTGTGAAAAAATATACCAATATAAATAGTGCAGCTGTAAGGCAGATGCTTAAATTATTTTATTGTAACCTCAAAAGGCCACATTATGGAGGAAGCCCACCTAGAAATGGAAGTAGGTGAAACAGTCAAACGCTGCACCATTTACCTTTCAGCAAAACCAGAGCCCCATTGTTCAGTGGGTTAGGCGCTGAGGCCGGTCACAGAGCAGTTCTCCACGTCAAGACGGTTCCAGAACACAAGTGTGGTTCTCCCTTAGTAAAGGCATCTGCTAATCATTAGCACAAAACACACAGTTGGGTAGACATTAAAATATACTACCTTCCACAGAGAGCAGAGCTGGCGGTGTGAACACAGAGCCGTTCTTGGATTTGCTGTCTGTCTGAGGAGCAAAGACAGCCATTGGCTATTCGGAAAAAAGAAAGAAGCAAATCCATCAGTATGTAATTAGCCCTTCCCTTTTGTCTAAAGATCAGATTGCTCAGGGGGCCTAGACAAGACACTGCTGTTTTCCTATCTCTGTGTCTCCCTAAGCCTCTCCCGTCCTGGTGAGAGGACACCTGCCCAGGCCTGGCTTCTGATGCTGCAAGGCGCACTCTGCGTGGCCAAGCTCTCTGTGCGCTTTTAGGCGCCCCCCCCATGTTCTCCCTCTCTCCCCACCCCTTTCCCCCCCTCTCATGTTCTCCCTCTCTCTCCCCACCCCTTTCCCTCTCTCTCTCTCTCATTTTTTTTCTCTCTCTCTCTCTCTCTCATATCCTCTCTGTTCCTCTCATATTCTCCCTCTCTCTCTCTGTTTCACTCTCTCTGTCTCTCTCCCCCTCTTCTCTCTCTTCCCCCTCTCTCTTTTCTTTCTGTCTTTTATCTCTGGAGCCCTGGAGACGTTGGTGATTCTCCATGAATGCCTCATCTCCTCCCCAGACTCTCTGCTAGGAAGTGGGCGCAAACCCTAACATTGCCTCGCTTAAGGTCCCAGGCTGGCACAGAGTGTGGGATTGCTCCCGACAGCATCCTAGTGACTCCAAAGAAATACTCATATACCCTTTTAGAAGCACCAGAGAGCCGTGAGGGCGAGGCAGAATGGAGCCCCAAGGTTACTAGTATCCAAAGTGAGGAATTTTCACATGTATTTTGTTGCTTTTCTTTTTTTTTTTTTATTCATTTATTTATTTATTTTTGCTGTGTTGGGTCTTCGTTTCTGTGCGAGGGCTTTCTCTAGTTGTGGCGAGCGGGGGCCACTCTTCATCGCGGTGCGCGGGCCTCTCACTGTCGCGGCCTCTCCCGTTGCGGAGCACAGGCTCCAGACGCGCAGGCTCAGTAGTTGTGGCTCACGGGCCTAGTTGCTCCGCGGCATGTGGGATCTTCCCGGACCGGGGCTCGAACCCGTGTCCCCTGCATCGGCAGGCGGACTCTCAACCACTGCGCCACCAGGGAAGCCCTGTTGCTTTTCTTTAGGAGATGTTTCCTACCCCCAAGGCCCAGTAAAATGGGTCCTTTTCATTATGATTTGATAGAGGGGAAGGGTCGTGTGTGCAGGATGACTACAGCATCACCCCGGAAGCCATACGTCTACGCTTGATATTTCACCTTCCGAGAGTCCTTGTGCGTGGCACCTCAGCGAAGAAACTCCTGTTTCCAATTCCCTCAGATGCAGGAGGTGTTTCTCTTTGAATTACTCTTGCTGCCGCGTGGGTGTTACAGACATATCCGTGTAAATGAACTTGTACGTTCATTGAAACGTGAACAATCCTTGTCCAAAAGTGTGCAGACTAGTTTTCCTTCCCCCTGAACTTAGTGTCCTTGCTGTGCAGCTGTCACTGGTATGAGCACCATCAAAAGATAATATTGGATCTAAGGTCCATCCACAGACATGAGCCACCAGGAGTAGGGGGACATAGGTCATCATAGTTAGCTGATGTCCAGCTTCATAGGCAGAGCTTGAACTGGGAGAACACTTTACTGTGTCTGGAAGCTTGTCTACAAGTCTGGTCCCCTGGCTCAACGGTAGGGCAGAGAGTTCCAGAGCTCTGGAGGCTGGAGGCCTGGCTTCCAGGCCCAGCCCCAGTCCTCACAGCTCTGGGTCTTTAGCTAAGTTAATTCACCTACGAGAGCCTCGGTTTCTTTCTGTCTGGAATCAGGCTGAGAGTCACTTCTACCCTGCTTTTGTCACTAGGGTTCAGACAAAATACAGTTACAAGTGCTTTAAATACCAAAAAGTGTCATGCATATACTGGTTATTCTTGTGGCTTGTATATTATGATCTAAATCCCTTATTTAATGGCTTCCAGCCACGATCAGCTCCTTCGAGGCATGGACTGGATTTATTGCATCATTAGCGAAGAAGTTTCCTTTTCTGAGAGAGCCAGAATTACGTTCTGCGTCACGTGGCCTTCCCCAGAAGCGCCCACTTTCAAGTACTAATTTTACGTGCTCTTGAGCATTTGGCCAATGAAGTGGAACAGTTTTGAACAAACATCTTTCCATTCAGACAATTGTTTCAAAACACAGACCTATCATTTCTGATCAGAGCAAAAGACGACGCACCGTTTTCAACGGGACTTTTTTTTTTTTCTTTCCCGTTAAAAATGCGGCTCACTCACAACTTGTTCCTGTCTAAGGAAAATGCTTCCCGCCACATTTCCTCATTAGCTTTGCCTAAGACAGACGCCCGTGTCACAGCTGATGGAGGCTTTATGAGCCTTTTAGCCAAATGAGTGATGTTTGCCTCGTTATGTCAGATCTGAGGGCACTCCTGGCATCTCTCTTTATTCCCTGTCTAACACCATCAATCGAGCAGCTGCCGTGCACCCATGATCAGGCTGATTATGAAAATGTGTTCAGGAGCCTGACGACGCCAATTGTCTTTTATCTGAAGAGGCCAGTAGACGCTGCCTAGGGCTTGCAGTTCTGTGAACAGCAGATTTTGTTCCAAGACGGGCAGGTGAGAATCACCCGAGGCCGGAGAAACTAGGTGAGGGCCCTGCAGCTTAATTTTGGTTGATTATGGAAGATTCTTTGGTCCTTTCATTTTGATTTCATGTGCTGGACAAGGTCATTATTCTTGGGACCATGGGAAGAAAGCTTGTTAAGCCCAAGGCCCGTTAATAGGCAATCTATTTTTTTTTCCCTAAATGCACTTTTTAAAAAGGAAGGGGAACATTTGTTTATAGAACATATCAAATTCCAGCTGGACCTTCACAAAGTTTCCCTGAATGTGTGATGACAGCTTTCCTTTGTTGCTGAAGATAAAAATGATCTGTGAGGTTCTGTGATCCTGGACCTGCTCCTGGCCAGCCTGACTGCATGCTATGGGCCCTGGGCTTTCTTCGGAGCCCCTGGCTTACCCCCGTCCCTGACAGCTGTGCCGTGGAGGTGGCCTATTGCTTTCCCTCCTCTGGCTTCATATTCCCCCAGAGTGCCCACGTGGCATTTTCCCCTTTGCCCCCCACAAAGCCTCCCTTTGTGTCCTTTCTGGCTTGGAAGACCAGAAGCCTGTTTTAGATAATTTAGTTCAGACCCTCGGGTTGCCCTAACAGTCTTTGCAATAGACCATTCTGCAGACCCTGTAGGGGGGCCCAGGCTGACCACACAGAACGACCTCCCCGTGTAGTCAGGAAAACTTGGCCAGACTGTAGCTGGAACTTGACGTGCTCATTTCTAGTCATTTCTGACCGGCTATGAATCGTCTAAACCAGCGAGTTCCTGCGGTGGTCAAACAGTGGGCGGGGGCAGCCACTTTTAGGTTTGTTTAACACTTTTTCTAAATAGTGTATCAGGATTGCATTTCTGTGTACTGACCAGGGGTCTAGAACACAGGTGTGAATAAGAGTCTGATGGCGGATGAAATATACACTTCAAGGCCACCGGGGAACTAAAGAGGGGGTTTGGTAAGGAGCATAGGTTTGCAGCCTGGACTTAGCATCAGCTCGCCTAGGGAGCTTGGGAAACATGCCTGTGTCCAGAATCCATCCGGAGCGCTTAAGTCCGAACCTCTGTGGGTGGTGCCTTGGCACGGGGATGTTATCCCACCTCCCCGGGAGATTTGAGTATGCAGCCAGCGGTGAGAACCACATGTGTGGTAGAAGAAGTGTGAGTTCTGAGTCGAAGATGGGAGTTCTTGGCCTCGTCTCTGTCCCTCATTGGCACTGTGAACTTGAATAAATCATCTCACCTCTCTGAATCTCAGGGTCTTCATTCGTAGAATGGGAATCAGGGTCATAGCTACTGTTTATCAAGGGCTCCCGATGTAAACAGCCACGTGCTGACTGCATCACAAGTGTGACCTTCTTTAATCTTTCCCAGACCCTCAGAGAGTTTGGCTAATTTGTCCAGGGTCGTACAAATAGTGAGTGTGGAAGCCAGACTGTAACCCAGGTGACACTGAGTCCAGAGTCGAAGCTCTTAAGCATCGTTCTAGAAAGTAAGGATGATCTCACCATCATGACAGTTTCTTTGCAGGGGTAAGAATTAAAGGAGTCAATATGTGTTTCGGTACTCTGTAAACTGTACGTGGATGTGCACGGGAAGTGGTTTGTTAGCAGCGGTTGTAGTAGGAAGAAGACCAGGCTGGGGATTTCAGCTGATGAGATGTCAGCCTCAGCTGAGGAGCTGCGGACACGCACGTGTGAGTGTGAGTGGGATGCGCTCACCGTGCATGGACTCTGCGCGCCTCGCTTCAAATTCCTGAGCCAGGCAGGCTTAAATAAGGTCTGGAATCAATTCAGAAATGCATCTGGGACAGCCTCTTCAGGACCTCCTTTATCAGTGTACAGAGCTAACTGTGTAACATCAGGCACGGAATTGATGTTTAAGAGAGAGAGAGGGAGGGAGGGAGGGAGAGAGGCTCGTGATTGTCATATGTGAATTAACTGCATTGATCACACGCATCTAATTTCACTCCTTTCTCAAAACCACACTAAAACTACAATGAAGGGACTTTTAAAAGGGATAAACCCCAAAGGACTGGGAAAATGGGAGAGGAAATAACAAAATTTGGGAAGTTTGAAAACATTGGACGAATAGTAACTGATTTAGCAGATCGAGGAATCCAAGTCCTAAGCCGGCAGTGGGGAAAGTTGAGAATCGATTCACATCACAGAACCCTCAAAAGCCCTGCAAGTGGGAGTGAATAGGGTCTCAGATATAGAGGGTTGGTTGAAAGCAGCGTCAGAAGACCTTAAATCCTTAATTCCCCTCCCTCGCTCTTCCATCCTTCCATTCCCTGACCCCTGCAGAAAATGGAAGGTTTTTTTTTTTTTTTTTTTTTTTTTTGCGGTACGCGGGCCTCTCACTGTTGTGGCCTCTCCCGTTACAGAGCACAGGCTCCAGACGCGCAGGCTCAGCGGCCATGGCTCACGGGCCCAGCTGCTCCGCGGCATGTGGGATCTTCCCGGACCCGGGGGCGAACCCGTGTCCCCTGCATCAGCAGGCGGGCTCTCAACCACTGCGCCACCAGGGAAGCCCAGGAGGTTTATTCTTTGGGGTGGGGAGGATAAAACAGGCTTAGTGGAGAAGAGCACATATAAGAATGTAAAAATAAATGTTCAGGTAACTGAACTTTTACTATAAATATGTTGGAAAGACGGAGGGATGGGAAGGACTTCAGTGTTTGGTAGGGGAAAGGAAGAAAGGCTAAATGCTCCACTTCCGTAGAGGGAAGTCAAGGAGAAAATACCGGAAACTGGAAAATCAACAAATAGCAATACAATTGTGTTATTTAGAGAAAGGGGGCAAGTGCGCAAAGAATGACCTAAAGAAAAGTTGCAAGCAGTTGCCTCTTGAGAAGGGGGATGAGACGGAGGTGAAGTGCAGAGCCGGAGACTGCAGTGCATCTTAAATCTTTTGGAGGGACTTAACTCTGTGTCTTCATGTGCGTACAGAAATTTGATAAAATCCCAAGCATCCGCTGCTCCCTTTTGCAAACACAACAGTGGAAAATACCCTGAGATAGAAAATTAACCAAGTAATAACAGAAACTCCTACTAAGCAGGTAATGGCCAGGAAGGGAGGAAGGGACAGAGAGGGACAGAGAGACAGAGAGACAGAGAGACCACCAGCAGAGAAGCAAAGCTTTCCTCAAACGTTAATTCTGAAGGAGACGCCATCTAACACCAAGGAAATGGGCGACAGTGCATCCGAGGAGCACTTGGTTTGGTTTGACTGTGTAGCCGAGGGGCCAGGAAAGCTGCACAAAGAGCCCTTCATCTAACCAGGTCTCTCCTTTAATTGCTTGCAAATCCAATGGAACCAACCCAAATACAACGGGCGCTTGAGAGGTTGTCTCTGAAAAGAGCATGAAGTGGGACGGCCATGTTCGCACCTCCTCTGTCTAGGAGTCGGGATTTGCCCCGACTTTCGCATGAGCATGGCTCGTCAGCATTTCAGCTCTCTCGATTTGGCCAGACGGTGACATGCTGAACAGTGGGGCAGATCCTAACCGCCAGTTAGCAGGGTTTGATGAAATCCAAGAGCTCAGCGCACAGGCAAATTACACTAACAGATATCTGTAGACATTTACATCATGGATGGACTCTGTAGTTTAACCGGGAGAACATTGGAGATATTTGTTACTTTTTTCATTTCCTTCTATATTGCTGCACAATAAAAACCACCATGGCAATGACTGTATATATTGACTAGCTCCTCAGGGATCGTGATATATCTTGTGACCGTAAACACTCCCTGATAAACTCTCAGCATTAGTAATGAATGACTCTGTGACAATGCTGTGTCAGCATTTCCTGCCTGTCCCCAGGCGGCGACCAAGGGGTTACTGCAGCTGGCCTCTAGAGAGAGGATTGGTTAGCGACATCAGATGGGGCAGATAAGGATGAGGGTGTCTGAGCTGCCATATTTTCTAGGGAGAAGCTCCAGTTTGTTTGAAATGGGGAGTGCCTCGGTGGAGTTTACCAGGGACCTCTGCTGGCAGGGCCTTGCAACACAGAGAACTTTTAAGCTGAGAAAATGCTTAATAGCATTTAAAATCTCCAGCCCTGTTGTTTTGGTGTGTCGCCCTAGGAAAGGCCCTAGAAGGGGATGGGGAAGCAGAGGCGGGCAAAGAAGGTGGTGTGGTCATCTCAATGAGCACGGAGCTGACCAGGGACTTTCTGTCTGTGCACCGGGTAAAACCCACACAGGAACCCTTGATCTCATGTTGTTCTCTGGTATTATTAAGTGAATACAATCTTCATGGCCCACCTGCTAGTGTAACTAATTAACAGCCATTCTCATTAATTACATTGATCAGGATCATAAAATAATTTCAAATTGCTGGATATGGTCCGCAGTTGTGGAATGGTTTCACTTTAATCCCTTAGTGATTTTTTCACGATTAATCAAACGAAATATATGTAGTTATTTGAGCCACTTTTTTCATCTTAGAACTTCAACTCAGGGCAATTATGGTAGACATAAAGTTGGTGCAAATAGAACTCCATTTCATGCAGTAGCTAATTAAGCAATAAGGCACAATGGGGTGGGGGGGTATGATTATCAGGAGATAATCACCCCCCTGGGGAGTCACAAAGCGAAAGGTGCAGTTGAGTACCTCTGCTGCCACAGGTCTGTGATTACCTCCGGATAACCATACACCCTGCCGCTGCCTTGTTGCTAATTGGAAACACTTTCCGTTTTATGCAGAAATAAATTAAGGAAAAACGACTTTGATCATAGGAAATGGTTCACTACAGTGTGAAGGTTTCATCTATTAATAGTGACAACACTAATGTGTGCTTTAGAAGGTGAAATAATCCATCGTACTGGTTCACATCATCTGTGGCTGTTGGGGGCTACTTTCAGTTTATTGTTTACACCTTGGACGGTGCGTACATTTAGTGGTTTGGGTGTGTGAAATGTAATCTTCAGATGCTCAGATGTCTAATAATTAATTTTTCATCCAATTGGGAAGTTCTTGCGTTGAAGGTACTAAACTTTTTTGGAACGAAATCAGAAAAGAAGAGTAGGGTAACTTATATAGTCTAAGAAAGAGAAAAAAATGCATCTGCTAGGCTTCAGCCGTGATCTCTCAGGTTGCTTCCAGCTCTGAAACTTTTGCTGCACTGTACAGCCAGCTCCGGCCGTGACAATGGCAACACACGGCCCTTCAAGCAGGGGAGAATATTCTGGCTCTTTCTAGGACATGGTTCCTCTCCTGTTCTTCCAAAGGAAAAAGGAATAAAAAAAATCAAACCCACACAAACCAAAACAAAGCAAAATGACCAATATCCTTCCTGTGCCGGTGCCAACTGGTAGCGTAGAAGGTCCTGCTCCCTTGGCATTAGTTTCCCCAACCACCAGGCCTAGTTATTTCTTCCTTTAGGAACCATAGTGGGGTTAGAGCAGGGGTCACACAAAAGAAAAGCAAAATAAACAAACAAAACCCCTACTACTCTTACCAGCAGCAAACAAAACCCCTACTACTCTTACCAGCAGCTTCTAAACAACAAAGAGGAGAGGCTAACAGCTAACGGGGTGCCTGGCGGTGTGGTGTTTGCGTTTAATGTCCAGGAGAATTTCATTCTTGTTGACTGTAAAGATATGAACTTCATAGTAAACTTTTTATAAACCTTGTAATAAACTTTATTTTGATCAACTAAACTTCCCTTTTTATTATTATTATTTTTATTATTAAAAATCACTGTATTTATCTGAGTTGTACCTAAAACGATCAGATTTATTTCATTTCATATCTGATCATTAGGGCTTTCTTAAAAGTGAGTGTGTTTTCATTTTAACTCTGGGAAAATAACATAGAACTTACATAGTTGTTGCTTCTCGAAGATGTTCATCCAAATCGGCCCAGGCTTGTTTCAAAATGAGGATGCCGCCTGGGTTAGCATCTGTGGGCGTCCTGAGGGAAATGTAGCCGTGTACTTACTGTGACCCTGTCAAATGAAGATACATTTGTCATATGCAGGATACATTACTGACTTTATGACATGCGACATGCAGAAGTGGCCAGTTGAGTGCATCTCTTCTGTAGAAGCATCCTTCAGATTGCTTATGTTCTGTTTTTAGTGTAACTTCGTTAACAGTGTAATGCATTGAAAAATATGTAGGTAAACCAGTTGGACACTAGACCCAGGGTTCTCCCTTTAAGTGTCGGTTAGTGCTGTTTTGAAAAGAACCGTCTCACTTTAACCTTGCTAACATTTAATTCAGGCCGTGTGGCTTCATGAAGTCAAACCATTTGGCCCCATGTGGCTCTGCTTGGCATGGGGTTCTCTACCACGTAGAAATACTCTTTGGTCAGGGTTAAGGATGAACAAGACGTTATTGAAAAACAAAATAGGCACAAGAAGAAGGTCGGCGATCAGTATGATCTTGAAACATTGGCTTCATACTGAGTCTCCTGGTCTCCAGGCTTATCTCAGCCTCACAGGGGTCCTCAGGCTTACATATGCATTACGAAAAGGAAATGTCAGTTATTAACTTAAGTAGCATAGGTGCGAATTGTAAGAGGGCCTTTAAAGTGCCAGAAGTTGAAAAAGGAAATGAAATGTAGTTATTTATGATAGAGCTTTAGAAATACTTCCATTTGTTCTTGGGAGACCTGGCATTTTCAATTTTAAATTGCGTGCGTTCTTCAAAGTGGCCTGATTCGTGTAAAAATAATAATAAAGGCAGCTTCCCCTATAGTCATCTAAGTGTGCAAGCGTGCGTTTGGCCATGGGTTTTTCTCCCCCAAAGCAAGCAACCGTCAGAACTTCAGCCTTCTCTAAAATGAGAAACATCGTAGTATCTGATGAGTTGAGATGACGCCAGACGAAACTTAGCCGAATGAAGGTCATTTGCGAAGCTCTATCCGTTGGAATTAGTTAAGTTTTTGGTTTTAATTCCTGCTACTCATCAACCTTTGGTGGAGATTATCTAGAGGAACCTTTGCACCTGTAATCATCTCAGGTGTTTTGATCTTTCTAGGCTAACTAAGCAGACCTGAGAAAAAGTCTTGTGCGGAATTGAGAAGCACAATGGGTCTTTAGGTAGATAGCCCGCCTGGTATCAATGAAGTGCGGCTTAGCAATTGCTCATTGGCCCAAACAAGTGGAGGCGGGGCGGGGGCGGTGGGAGGGTGGCTTGATGAGCCAGATGGAAAGGGCTACTTTAAGAAGGGATCAGAAAAGGCACTGCTCTTCTGCTGGCCTAAATCCACTAATCTGATGTTATTATTAGCGATAAGGAGCAGTGGCCAGGAGAAAATCTCATTCTCTGCAAATGTCATTTAAATAGGACTCTGATATTTTCCGGTCAAGTCGACAGGCTTTAGTCAAATAGTGAGCACTTTATTTGTAAATGCGGGAGGGAAAGAAAAGCTTCAGTTCAGCAGTGCTTAGGATGTCAGCTTACCAGTATTGATTAATCGTTCAGAAGTAGCAGCTGCTTCTTTATTAAATGTGCAGCTTGCCATACAGAAGATATCAGGTGTAGGAAATGTTTGTTGACGATTCACCTTTTCCCCGCGATGTGGTGGAACAGACCCTTACATGTTCCTCAACGACCATTCCTGGGAATTCACCTCCTTCCCTCTCCACAAGTCCGCCACCCGCAAACTCCCTGCTGACCCGCAAGAGTTACTAGGGTGAACCTCCCCCAAACAGCTTGTGACTGCACAATTAAAAAAAAAAATCTTTGGCAATATTTTATCTTTTTTTTTTTTTTGGTCATTGTTATGCTCCGTGGGAAGATCTTGCTACCTAAGTACTAATTATAATTATAGATGTAGCGCATATATTGTTAAGGAACCATGTTCTCAGAATTGTGCCTCAGCTCCTGGCTTGGGGAATGAGGCATCTTAAAGAAGCTGAAAGAACTCTTTGAAACCACTAGGGGTACTATTTAGCAAGCTATCTGCTTCACGTTTTGAAATTGTACCCCAGTAAGGCCAAAGCCTTTCTGAAGTTTCCTAACACAGTCAGAGGAGAGTTTATGCTTTAGAAGAATCTGGCATATATGTAACTCTTCAGTGGGTTTACCCCAAATGCACCTTGAAGAAACACAAATCCAATAAAAAAAGCATTCTAACCCTTTCCCATCCTTCAATATCAATTTTCCATTCGTCTGCCTTTAGGATTTCCGAGCTCTTTTAAATTCTTTGGCATTTAACTTCTGTGGCCCTCACTTGGCACTCAGCGTAAATGACATGTGCATGTACTATGTCCCCATTATTGATTTACAAAATATTGCCAATGTATTGATTATTCATTCCTCATTCAATACATTTATATCTAGTGGTTACTGTGTGCTACATGTTCTCCTTACTTGCAGTAAATGGCAAGATAAAGCAGAAGGCGATGCCTGCCATGGATGAAAAAGCATTGGCTAACGTGATAGGGAGGGATTGGGTGAAATGGTGGAGTGCAGGCACTACGTTTCATAGGGTGCTCAGGAAAGGCCTTTCAGAGGAGGGGATATTTGAGCAGAGACCTGAAGGAAGAGCCAGAAGAGTATCGCATGCTAATTGTATAGCAAAGGCAAAGGCTCTAAAGTGTGAATGAGCTTGGCAATTTTGAGGGAGAGAAAGGAGGCCAGTATTGACATGAAGAGAGTAATTAAGTTGGAACATGGCATGGGACCGAAGTTCGAAAGGAAAGAAGTAGGCATTGGAGAATTTAAGTCAGGCAGTGACAAGATTTGATTTATGTTTTATTAATAAAAATTTGCTCCGGCTTCAGTATGGAGAATGGATTGGACGGGGTGATGGTGGAAGCAGGGAGGTTATCATGGCAGCTGTCCAGGTGAGAGTTGATTCTGGCTTGGACCAGAGTCATGGAATTACAGATGGAGGGAGAAGGAATACAGTTGGGAGAGAAACAGATGAAACTTGCTCATGGGGTTGAGTGAACATGAGGAATCAAGGATGACTTGAGTGTGGCAGTTGAAGCCGTATGGTGAGTAGAGGTGGAAGGAGGTAGGCAGTGTAGAGTCAGAGCTAGGAGCTCCAGCTTTGGAATGGAGTGGTATTGTTTTTGATCCTTGGACAAGTTACTTCGCTTCTCTATGCCTCACTTTCCTCATCTGTAAAAGGTGGATAATGGTAGCTATTCTATAGATTTTAAAAATGGAATCTGTAAGAACTAATGCTGGTAAAATGCTTCGCACAGCGCATCATTAATAAATGCTCAGAAGACAGTTAGCAGCCAAGTGTTAGGAGACAGACAACTTTGGAGCTTTGTGTGAGTTTCCTTAACTAACTGATGGGGAACCTCCCCCCACCATGTGAAATTTCTGTTTTGACATATTTAAAAGTCGAGTCGGTAATTGCAGTTAGCCGAGGGCAAATGTCAGTAGCATAACTGGCTGTCTTGGAATATTTTCCCCACAAACCATGAGAAATAACAACAGAAGAAAAGTAAATTGTACACTAAACCAGACGCTCAGCATCATTTGAAGACAAACAATGCCAAAGGTGTGAAATAACTGTGAGTAAAAAGTTAAAGTTGCCAAATCACAGTGCATGATCTCATGCTTCTGCCCCACCCCTGCTCTGATACAAGGCTTTTCAGTGATCAAAGGGAGACTGAGAAAAACTTGAAAAAGAGCTGACGAGTGCAGAATTCCCTAAGTTCGGGTATGTTGAGACTTTTTTTTCCTTGTAGCCTTGATATAACAGACCGGCTAGATACAAAATCTAGCGACTTTATTTCATTGAATTTTGTGTTTTTTTAATGCTGCTCCACTGTTGCCTTGGTTTTGTAAACTCTGATGCCGGTCTCATTCTCTTGACTTTGTAAGTTATTTGATGGTTTTTGTCTAGAGGCCTTGAGAATTTGTCTCTATTTTTCAAATCTAATAATTTTACTGCCATATATCTTTAAGCTGATCATTATGGATAATTTCCCCAGGTATGCAGTGAGCCCATTCAGTGAAATTATTTTAGGTCTCTTTCTATTGTAGGAACATTTTCTTGCATTACAATTTTAAACGTTATCTGTTCCAGCATTTTGTTTTTCTTTTCGAAGGACTCTAGTAATATGAATATTATTTATTCTTTGCCTTCCTTCCATTTCCACTACTTTCTCTCTAACCCTTTTACATTTTTTCCCCTGTGTCATTGTAATTCTCTTGGTTGTTTTCCTACATTTCTTCAATATCTCTTATTAATTTTTTATTTGAATCTATTCTCCTCTCTGCACCTTTATTTTTCAGATAATTTGTCTTTTCCATTTCTTTCCTGTATTTCATCAACTTACTTTTCATTCTTTTCTGTTTTTCTTGTACATTTAAAATTTTAGTTTCTGAATTTCTGACTCACGGTGGTTTTTCATATCTTCAGATGCCTTTTGGAGAATATTCTTTTAGAGTATATTTAATTCTTTTACAGTGTTGGCTTACAGTTTTCTTGTGCTTTATAACTGTTTCTTGGAAGGGGAATTTCCTCAATTGAGGAGTACAAAATTTCACTTCCTGTGTAATGACACGTTCACAAAAATTCACCATGTTTTGGTCACAAAGCGAACATCCATCATTTTCATAAAGTAGAAATGGTACAAACAACACTCTCCAATCACAGTATAATAAAACTAGAAATCACTAACAAAATAAAAACCAGAATGCCACTTTTATCCAGATATTTTAAAAGCTCCAATTAAACAACTCCTGCCTGGAAGAGGAAATACAAACTGAGATTATAGATTTAAAAATGGAAATAAAAAAACTACACATAAAAACCTATCTATGGGACTTGCCTGGTGGCGCAGTGGTTAGGAATCTGCCTGCCAATACAGGGGACATGGGTTTGAGCCCTGGTCTGGGAAGATCCTACATGCCATGGAGCATCTAAGCCCGTGCACCAAAACTGCTGAGCCCCCATGCCACAACTACTGAAGCCCGTGCACCTAGAGCCCGTGCTCTACAACAAGAGAAGCCACCACAATGAGAAGCCCCCGCACCGCAACGAAGAGTAGCCCCCGGTCGCCGCAACTAGAGAAAGCTCGTGTGCAGCAACAAAGACCCAATGCAGCCAAAAATAAATAAATAAATTAATTAATTAATTTACAAAATCTATCTATGGGATGCATTTAAAACAGTGATCAGAGGAAGATTAATTGAAGTGAACACTTTTACCAATAAAAATGAAAGAATGGAAATAAATGAGAAAATACCCAGATCAAAAAACTAGAAAAAGAACAAAGTAAATCAAAAGAAAGCACAAGGAAGGAAGTAATAAAGGTTAAAATGGAATATAATGAGATACAGAACAGGAAAAAAAAAAGAGATCTAATCCATACATCAAAATCCTGTATTTTAAAAAATTATGCAAATAGAGAAACACTAGCGAACTTATTAAAGGAGAAGCAAAACTATGAAATGAAAGATGAGAAGGAAGAAATACCCATTTGAAAAATCACAAGAGAATACTTTTCTGACATCTATGCAAACTTTATTTTATTTTTTAATTAAAAAAATTTTTTTGGCTGCACTGTGGGGCACGCGGGATCTTAGTTCCCTGACCAGGGATCGAACCTGCGCCCCTTGCAGTGGAAGCACAGAGTCTTAACCACTGGTGTGCCAGGTAAGTCCCTATGCAAACTTTAAAACTTAGATAAAGTTGATAATTTCCTAGAAAAGTATGGATTGCCAAAATTTAGATCGTTTGATTTAGAAAGCTTAAATAGATCAATATATATAAAAGGAATAGAGAACATTATTAATGAACTACCTCACAAAAAAGCTCCAGGCTCAGACAGTTTCGTAGTTTTGAAACTATGTGTATATTAGGGTTGATCAAACATGTGAATGTTTTGTAGATAATGAGTGTAGTTTTCTCACTGTTGGAAAAGGGAGTTACAAAGAAACAAAGAGAGAAAGCTAGAATGAAGCTTGCAATTGGAGGTATCAATATGAACTCATATATTTTAGATAGATTGATAGATGGATAGATAAGTAGATACATGTGTGCATACATATCATATTTTCTAGCTTGATCTGCTGCGAGAGCGTAAAAGTAAATGACACTCTCATAGCGTGAGCATAGCTGGCACTCAGATTTTGGTTTCTAAATACCATACCCTAATAAGTGGAACCAGGAACGCTTGGGAAAGTGATTGATTTCAGCTGGGGCAAGAAAAGTATAAAATGAGTCTGGAATATCTTATGGAGCTAGAAGTAAGGCAGTCTAAAAAATGACCAAGGCATGTCAAAACGTCACAGGAGCCAACATGAAAGAGCACAAAATGATCAAATCCCAGACAATATAAACAATAAAATAAACAATGATAGTAATGGGGTATAACTCATAGAACAAAATAAGTATCCATGAGTTCATACTGCTATGAATTGAGTGAATGAATGATGAATGAAATACAAAGTCATGATTTGAGGAAGACCATGGTATAATAGTGGTAGGCGTTATTCACCAATGGATACTAAAATCTTTGGATGAATGTTTGAGGAGAAACAAGATGTTAGAGTAATCTCAAAGTATCTCCTCCAAATTTTGATCAGTTACAAAGGAAAAAAAAAATAGTAACTTTAGCAACCTAGCAGACATCTCCTTAACTAAGTGATGGAGGTTCACATCACCAGTAATAAGATATATTGACATCACGACTCCCTGTGGTGATGCACTGAGAAAAGTTAAGATAACTTCAGCATCACGGCTGTGGTATTCTTGCCCAGACGCGTAACCTCCATGTAATCATGATAAAATACCTGACAAAACTAAACTGAGAGACCGTTTGCAAAATAATTGACCAGTATTCATCAAAAGTGCCAAAGTCATGAAAGACCAGGAAAGATGTAGAATTGTCGCAGATTGGAAGAGGCCAAATAGACACGACTAAATGCAACTCGGAATCCTGAATGGGATCCTGTAACAGAAAAACAGACACTAGGGGAAAACCTGGTGAAATCTAGTTAATTGTGTTTTAATAATGTTGATTCCTTGTTCTTTTGATAATTGTATTGCAGCTATGTAAGTTGTTAACATTATGGAAAGCTGGGCAGAGGATGTACACGAATTCTCTGTACTGTGTCTGCAGCTTTTCTATAAAGTCTAACGTTCTTTCAAAATAATAAAAGGAATTAAGTCAGATTTGCAGATAGGTTTATTACACTTTCTAAAGCCAGCCCACTTTCTAGCAGCCTTTATATTTTACACCGTGTTCCCAAGCCCTGTAAATGCCATAGCATGTTGTTATGAACAGAATGTTTATATCCCCCTAAAATGTGTATGTTGAAACCCTACCTCCCAGTGTGATGGTATTTAGAGGTGAAGCCTTTGGGAGGTGATTAGGATTAGATGAGGTCATGGGGGTGGAGCCTCATGAATGGGATTAGCACCCTTATAAGAGTCATGAGAGAGCTTGCACCCCTCTCTGCTCTCCTCCGTGTGAGGACACAATAAGAAGGCGGCCGTCTGCAGCCCCGGAGAGGGCCCTCACCAGAACTCGACCATGCTGGTATCCTGATCATGGACTTCCAGCCTCCAGAACTGTGGGAAATAAATGTCTGTTGTTTAAGCCCCCCAGTCAATGGTATTTTTGGCATAGCGGCCCAAGCTGACTAAGACACATACGAAGGGTCTACAGCAGATTTTTCAGTTTCTGTACCATACGAAGATTACCCATTTTCAATCGCTTAATGCTAAAACTAGATTGGATATAATTGAATCTTTGCCGATTCAGGTGACACTTCCAGATTTTGCAGTACCTCCAAGGTCATGATTACGAACACCCAATTATCATTGCACAGCAGAAGAGATACACACAGCGGTGCCAATTAACAGAGATTTCTGGTTGACACAATGCCACATAAATGAGATTTTTCCTGATTTAGGCCCGTGTTAATGAGAGTGAAATAAATAACTTGCTCTCTTTTTTTCAAAGCATTCATTCTGAGGGCACTTGACCTCATTTCTGGGCATTACACACCTCTATTGCTCTGAGGCCACGATAAGAATTTGGCTTCATGTGCCAAGCACCTTTTTAGGGTTACAAGCATCAAGATGGAGAGAAGAACACTGAGATTTTATGATGAGCCGAGTATTCCAAGAGGAGGGAACAGAATCTCAGGCAGGTAGAGTAACTGGCCCCCGTGCTCACTCAGCTAGTATGCAGCTAGTGAATAGATCTTTCACCCAAATGTTCCAGATTCCAAAACCCAGGTTCTTTGCACTATCTCAGGTTGTCTCTAGAATGGGGTACACAATCATTTGAGGACTTGGCCCGTCCAGACTAGAGGGCAACAGCAAAGCAGCACACACCACTCTGTCCAAATACTTGAGGAGTGCCCTGTACGTCACGGATATGTGACCTACTGCAAATCGTTTCTTTCATCATCTGAAGATTCGTATCAATGAGTTTATGACTTGGAAACTTTATTTTGTGTTTCATTATTATAAGGGGACAAGTCTCTTTGAAATGATTCTAAAAATCTCTGTGGTTTCTTTTCTCTTCGGTAAGTTCTATACTGGTAGTGTGCCCGTAGGCCTTTGCTGTCTGATCAGACCTAGAAGAGGGGACGATACGATCCATGAGACCAGGGTCCTCCGTCAGCACGGACGTCTCTCTCCATCTGGTATTTGATTAGAAAGGTTAACAACAGAGCCATGGTCGGTTATTGGATTATACAGTCTGGAATTCTCAGCCCTGGTTTGGACATGCCGCAGTGCATCAGTGGATTTGCCCACACGGTGTGATAAACTTATCCAAAGGTTCTCAAAGCAAAGTTAATTTTAATGAATTTTTAAAGAAAGAAATACAAACCGTGAAGCACCTCTCTAAAGGAATGGGGAGGGTGTCATGAAATCCGAGACACAGAGAATTGTATCTTCAGAGTCTCTGGGAACTTCTGGCCGCCTGGTGACTTTGGGGAGGTTGCCTGACTCTGGAAGAGGCAAAAGTTTCGTTTTTTGTCTGTTTTTGGTAGAGGAGTTGGTGAAATACTTTCAACTGTTCTGCACTCATCTCCAAAGTCTGCATTTTACATCTTGTCCGGAAATTCAGTCTTAGTTCGTAACGGCATACATGTGTAAAGGTGCTTTTAACAACAGGAATGTTTAGTGCAGTGTAGAAAGTCTTTGAGCCAAATCCTGTCTTCAGTGTGCACTTAAGTTTCCATTAAAGGAGAGCGGCAACTGAGCTTGCAGAGCTGAGGGTAAAATTTGAATTCTGCTGTAGGAAATCAGAGCATTAGGAGCTGGGATATTGAATTTCACTTTTCCCCATGCTGACATTGACTTTCCTGTGGAGCATCACACACTAGTGAGATCTAGTTCAGTTGCATGATTTTTTAATTTTTTCTCCACTAACCTAAATCCAGAGATACAAATCCAGAGCTTAGGGGGGTCTCATGTAGATTTGTAATATTCCTGAGGGTCTGTGGGATCTTAATCACTTTCATATTTTATTTATAAAGCAAATGTTCCATGACATTGAAACATTAAATGCATTATACTCAGCCATGTGCGATGTATAATTTTCTAAAATCTCTGATTAATTTAATATGGGTGATTTTCATTCTTTGATATGTGACCTTGCTATAATTTATAACAAGCTATAAATATTTGAAATACCGTGGAAATGTGATTTGGGGAATAGTATTAACACCTGCCTTATATGCTAGTTGGGTTATATTAAAGCTCTGAAGGTACATGGGTATGTTTCTGGGATACTCTTTGATCTGTGTTCCATCTGAGTCTGTGTATGTAATGATTGGCTGGATTATAAGGGGTTCTCACTGTTTTCTTAGCTTTTCATCCAAAACCAAGTCGAAATTTTGGGAACTTTATGGCAGCATTCCTTCTTTTCTGCACTTTGTAATTCTTGTCGAAGCAGAGCTGCCAGAGGACTTCCCTTGCTGACTCTTCCCTTCCACCCCACACATTCCCAACTCAGCCGCTGAGTAATGTGAACGTCGCTGAATGTCGCATCCCTGCTCTGTAAACTAGGATGGATTGTTCAAAGAATTAGGGATTGCACACGTAGAGAGAGCGAGAGCCTGGTCCATAGGGTGGGTGCTTTATTATCATCACTGCTGTTCACTTCCTAATTGGAAATGACTTGGGATTGAGTCACGCGTGGCGCAGATGGTCTCTGTGTTGATGACGTGGTGACTTGTGTTAAAGGATGCCTGAGTCCTAGTTCAGGGTTTACTCTACTTGATCACGGTGCTCTCTGCCTTCTCAGTATTCCATGGCAGATGAGGGCTCTGTTTTTATGTATTTCCTCTCCAAACAATAAAAAACAAAACAGAAGCAACAGTCCTTGCCAATGATGAACATTTAATGAGGGCCGTGCAAGTTGTGCTTCTCTTTTCTGCTTTCCCCCTTTTATTTTGAGGGAGCTACGAAAGATATGGCATTGCTTCCTTTATGGTCCGCAAGATTAGGGATTTATGCAGTCAGCTGGGGCTTGATTCCCCCAAGTGAATTGCTGCCTTTCCAGCTGGGTTTCTGGTGGATAACATGCCCGGAGAGGCTCGGGTGTTGATGTGGCCGACACACCGGGTGCTCCTACAACCTGGCATTTGGAAAATGACATCAGGTTTTCTCCACAGAGCGTTACACTGGCCTCAGCTGGTCATATCAGCCTTTGCAAAGTCCTCTGTGTTAAGAGTTAGAATAAACTATATTTTTCCTATATTTTAGTCTCCATATAAACAATACATTCCCCTTAAAAGGTGATGCAGGGAGCTTGTTAAATGGGAAATAAAGCTAAGGAACTAAAAACACTTTAAATAAACTGTAGTAGTGAACCCTAAAAGCAGTGACTTATTAAAATAATGTTTTGTAATTCTTATTACTCAGCCCGGTGTTTTTCAAATATTTTTCTGTCTTCATAGTGTTCCCAGTGGGAAACAGGAAACAGGCCCGTTTAGGAACTTTATAATGTGACTTTGATTAGACAGAGACCGAAGCTTGGCCATTCAAGGTCAAGTGTGCTGGCAGGTAGGGAAGACTCTGGCATGGTGCATTCTTGAGATGCAGCCTTCTTGGTTCATTCAGATTGACAGCAGCTGGTGCTCTAAGAGTGTTGTGATTGTGAGAATGTTGTCCTTTGGAAGGTAGCACTCCCAGGAAGGTGTTTGAATTTTGGAAGGTGCTCTCTTGGGAGAAGCTGGCTCGTTGCCTGCTGCTTCCGGATGGGTCAACATCTTGCTGTCTTGTCTGCAATTTGTTGAAATAAAAGAAAAACTCAGGTGCTGTGGTCTAGTGGTTAGCATAACAAGTCTGTGAAAAGGAGAACTATATTTGTATATACATAGGCAGTTTTAGATGGCTGCTATAACATCACACCGTTAGTGGCTTAAAACAGTATACATTTATTATCTCACGCTTCTGGAGGGCAGAAGTCTGAAATGGTTCAGCAGGGCCATGTTCCTTCTGAGGCTCTAGGGGAGAATCCCTTTTCTTGCCTTTCTTCTCCAGTTCCTTGAGGCTGCCTGCGTTTTCTGCCTCTTGGCCCTGCACCACTCTGACATCTGCTTCCCTTCTCCTCACTCCTTTCTCCTTCCCGACTCTGCGTCCCCTGCCTCCCTCTTAGGAGGGCCCCTGTGATAACACTGGGCCACCAAGACAATCCAGGACCATTTCCCCACATCAAGAGCCGTACCTTAATCACCTCTGCAAACTCCTTTGGCCACGTAAGGCAACATAATGACAGTGTCCAAGGATTAGGGTGTAGACATCTTTGGGGGGACATTTTTCCAGCCTGCCACGCATACAATTAAACTTCTTGTGCCCCATTTTCTTCTTTTGTAAAGGACTGGCTCAAACGCCCATCCATCTTCCCATTCCCTTGAGGTTTAGTGAAAGATTTTCCCGAAAGTGCTATAAGCACCTTGGCGGATCGTTTCTATGGGAATATATTTAAATGGCATAAAGTGCCCGATTAACAGTACAGGAAAATAAATCCCAGAACCATTTAAATATCTTAACAATGATACGCCAGTTGAAATCGGAAACGTGGGTAACCAGAAGTTTCTTGTTTCACCTTGTTTTCTTACCTGACCTTTCATTTGTTATTTGATATCTCCCACCACTGTCTCCCGCTGGCCATGTGATACTGCAGTTTTTTCCTGTTTGCAGTCTCTTCTCTTTTAATCCAGTGGACATGGGATTCCCAGCTCAGCTCAAAGCACTGCTGGCACAGACCACTTCTTCCCTAAGCCATCTGAACTCTTCAGCCTGCATCCCGTACCTTCCATGATGCACTCCCCACCCCGAAAAAACCCCGACTTTCCCAAACTTGTCTTTCGCTGCTGCCCTACATTGGCTGTTTATTCAGATAGGCTCGGGCACTCGGCATCCCCTGAGTGGTCTGGGTTCCGTCCTGGCCCCGGCTCTCACATCGTCTCCGTCCCCCAGGCCTCCTCCAGCATCCTTCCCATCTCCTATTCCTCTGTGAAGCCTTGCTTGCCCACTCCAGCCTTCAAGGATTTCCCCTATCCCTGAGCCCTCTGGTAGTTATCTATACCATTCATTTGGCAGTTGTGAGGGGGTGTCTAATTTGGTTAATCATCTTTACGTGTCAATAGGTCTTATTTCTTCAAATAATTATAATCTTGAGTTCAGGGGCCAGACTTTCCACATTGGCGAGCTCTCCACTCAGCATTTAGCACCCAGTAAGCCTTAAATACATATTCCTGGATAGCAGTGTGTGTGAATAGGGATTAGCTTTGCAGGCCTTTTGTTCTGGGATTTATTTTCCTGTGCTATTAATCAGGCACGTTATGCCATTTAAATATATTGACATTTAATTTCTTAGCTTGCACATGAGCCCCCCTCTGTCTCCTATAGAAATTGATGTCCTGGCTCATGTTTAGGACTGCACAACTCTATGACAACAGAGACTTCACGTAAGCTTCAGTCCATATATCTGACCAGGCCCGTCTGAAGAGATTTCGAATCTATGGAGATCTTTCTCCCCTGCTGAATATGTCTGAAACCCCTGTTACAAAGACATAAACCCTTTGTTACAGACAAAGCTCCCTCTTCTTGAGCACTGTTTCTATAAGGCAGAGTCTTTGTCATTTCCTCCAAGGATGCCCCCAGTATGAGGGCGTGAACTCTCTAGCTGTTGTTGCCAAACTGAAAAGTCTGCGCTGCCATATTAGCCATCAGGGAGACTTTTATTTTTATCTTTTCTCCATTTATTCAATATTTATTAAACACCTCCTATGTGCAAGAAACTCCGTGAGGTATAGTATTTACCCTCAAGGGCTTACAATATATCAGAGGAGATGGCCACCTAGAGTAAATTTATTGAGAACTTATTATGTGACAGCACATTTAAATGCTTTACAAAAATGAGATTGCACTGCAACTGACTGTACAGAGTTTGGTATAATGACCAAGACATTAATTCTCACCAAATGTTCAATTTAATCTACTCAGTGCAAGTGAACAAATGTGGTTTCATTATTTTTGTTTGTTTTAAGATCTATCATCCACGATGTCATTAATCGGGGAGACTTTTAAAGACAGACGCTGCGTGGTCAGACCTGTCCTAGGTTTGTGGCCTCTTTTAAGAGCTGGATGTGTGACTTGGTTATTCTCCTTGTGGCAGCCCGGACATTTGGTACAAGGCAATTTTCTGTTTAGTAAAAGACATAACTAACGTGCACATATTTATGAGCCTGTGGGTGAAAATCCCCAAGGCCTTCGTGATATGCTTTTTTCAAAAAAATTTGGCCCTTGAAAAGGAGAAGGGGGGGAAGGGGAGGTGTTGGCTGTTCCACAGAAGTTACAAAATAATTGCTGTATTTGTGTCAAAGCTGCCTTTTGAGGCTATAATAATGATCACATCGCCAATTTTTTTTAAGACGGTCTTTCACTCCCCTTTCTAAATTGGAGAGGCTCTTTCTGGGACGCTCAATGGCGGCCATAAGGATCGCTTTTAGACTTCATTATGGCCTGCCTCCATTTTACACCCCCTAACATACGAGGCCATAGAAATCCGAAGTGTGAATTCAGCCTTTCATGTATCATTGCAGTTCCCCACTTATCATTAAATCCTTAATTTTAAGGCTCAAGTGGCCCATTGTGCTGGCAAGTAGCCAATTGCAGGTGCAAAATCTTGAAGGCATCCGTCGGGAGGTCGTGGTGGGAATGGTCTTAAGAAATAGATCTCTCGTTATGCCCTGCGATGCAGGATTTGTGAGGGGCTGGGTGTAAAGAAAATTAAATGGATCCAGATGCTGTCTCAGGAAAGAATTGCTGAAGCGCGTGAAAGTGAACATGAAATGGCTTGTCTGCGGGTTGACCTTATTTGACTAAGCAAAAGAGACCATTCACCCTAAGCCCTTTACAATGGAGACATTTAGAGGTGTACTCCAGCTCTGCCACCTGCTTATGAGAGCTCAGGAACGGTGCAGCCTTCCACCCCTCTCTGTCCCATTCAAAATCAAGGCCAGATGTTTGGGCTTGGAATTTAAACCCCTGCACAATTTCGCTCCCGGCTTTGTCTCCCATCACACCCCCTCAGGAACCCTGTGTTCTAGTCTCTTGTTTTTCGCCAGGCTGTTCCCCCTCTCGGACATGCTCTTCCCTGCATTATACACCTTAACTAACCTGTCAGAATCCACCTCAAATCCTCATCTCTTCTGAGAAAGTTTTCCAGATCCTTCTAGCCAAAGGGAAAATCGTCTGCCACGTCCCTGCACACTTTCCACCTCTTTCTTTTTTTTTTTTTTGTACTCAGGCCTGAATTAGAGCGATTTGTGTTTCATTCATTTATATATTCCTATAGAACCTAGCCTGGTGCTTTGGCACCAATTCATTAAATTAATAACAACAACCATATATCCAGCTTAGGAAAAAATTGGCATAAGAAAATCTGAGCAGCTGATTAACGACTTAATGGAAAGGCTGGGAGCCATCTGAGACACGGAGCTGAATTGTCAGGATAAACTAGCAATTGGTGATCAACTGGAAATGAAGACAAACCATTTTTTAAATGATAGCCAATGAGAAAGTGGAAATTAACGATAGTTTAATTTACACGCAGTTTTGCAAGAGCACAGCGTCACACACACCTGTGACACCGACAAGCCGTGTTTTGCTTGTTTTTAGCTTGCTATGCCTTTCTGAAATCCCAGGCATTGTAGAATTAGATGAAAAGCTGAATTGTCCTTTTGACAGAGAACAGTGTCTGTTAATTTCGTGCGTGGGTCTGATGCTGGGGGCCAGATTGAACACATGAGATACAGTAGTCCGGTCTGCAACCCCCTCTGAGGAATGATCCCTGCTTGGTAGCGTGAACGCTTATCAAAGTTCCCACTTACCCTTCTTTCCAGGCAAAGCTAAAGGACTAATAAGTTTTCTTGAATGAATGATTCTGTTGAAGAGATCCTGTACGTCATTTTCCCACACTTGCTTTCTTTTTTCATTCCCCCAGTGAAAGTTCATTTCTCTTACCTAGAGTCATTTTTTCGCTCAGCTCAAAAAATTTTGTCATCAATTCTAGAGTGTCTGCAGCAAGTTTCTATGGCCTTAGCCACCCAGTAAAATTCGTGCCTGCCTCTTCCTCCTGTCATTTCCCTGCTGAGGGAATTCAAGTCGGTTTTTGGTTAAGAGAGTAAATACACAGTAAACAGACTCGTGAAATGCAGGAGGGCTCTCAGAAGCCAAGGACACACTCCCCTGAGTTCATGCACCATTGCTGAGTCTCTCTGTCACTGGCTGCCTTGCGCGTAGGAGGCTGGGAAGAGGTACAGTGGAACTTTGACAGTGTCGTTCTGGGCATTTTCAAGTTTAGACAGAGTGGTCAACCCATTATCGTGTCTCTGCGTCATAATCCCCGAAAGAAAATTACTGTATGTGAAATTGAAATGAATTGTTTCCGATTTTCCCATCTCTTTTCTATTCGTGCCTTTAGGGGGCCTTTAAGGACTAGAAGGCAGAATATTATGAAAGGAGATATATTTATTCTACTCATGGGAAGGCTGGGTGCTCCTGGCTTCACAGCCTGTGAATCATCATGTCTTTCCTCCCTTGAAGGATAAATATGGCATTCATTCCAACCCATTTAGCCCATTATTCTTTTGTGTATAAAATAGGCCCAATTAAGACATTCTTGTGTTAATTTCTGCATTCTATGTATGGCTAGAAAGAGTTTAAAAATACCCATCGCAGCAAACATCTCAAAATGCTTCATGCGTACTGAGCATACCACCCCGGCCCCCCACCAACTGAAGGCAATAATTCACCCAATCATGAAGATTTGTGATGTTCTCTTTTCCACTTACCTACATTAAGGCTCTGTCTATGCACAATCCAATATTTAGATGAAAACACGTATTTGTAAATATCTGGGGTTTTGACTAAAAATTTCAATTTTCATCCAGATGTCTGGCGTTGTAGATTAAGCGTCTATTCTCTGCATGTGTTAACTCATTCATGGTTACCCAAGTGCACAAACAGAAAGTGTTGATGCGATCCACAGTCGTCTTACATTTACTCCTTGTAAAATCTGTCTTATGTATACCTTCTTGATAAACTCCGCGTGTAAGAACCTCATACAAAATATCTATCCCCAAGATGCCATAATATTTGGTTACTAGAAAGATTAGCTGCCGGAAGAGATTCAACAAAGTTCCTCTGAATTATGATATAAAGCTTTGAATTTCAAAATGTTGCTTTCCACTGAAAGGTATCTTACGGCAGGGAGAACACGATAAACGTTTAAAGAGAGTGACATTTAGTGAGAGTATATTGAGTATATACAATGAACACCTCCCTCTCTCTCTCCCTCTCTCTCTCTCTCTCTCTCTCTATATATATATATATATATATATACATATATGTGTGTATATACATACAGTTTATATTTATTAGAAGAAGCTGAAAGTTAGTTATAACTTGAATTCTATTTCTCCTGTCACTAACTCTTATAGAATTCTAAATATCTGTTTGAGCCATTAAACATAACTCATTTTCTTTCTAGGGGACAACTGAAGCTTATAACCTTTGAGATTGAATGAATCTAATTTTTTAAAAAAATGTACCTTTTCATTCCTTTATGAATCTTTCCCTGTCTGATGATATCAGCAGAAATTGGTACCAGGTAGATTTTACAAGAGGGCCTCATTTTAACTGGGGAGGGCTTATTTAGGCTTGGTTATAATTTTATTTATGAAGAAAACAAATGGACCAAACGAGTGGATTTGGGCAAGTCCTACACAGGAAGAGATTTGTACCCCAAATTGATGCCTGTTGACCAAGACTTTTAGAACTGAAGCAGTTTGTCGCCCCTTGTGTGTTGCTTCTGACCATAGACCTGTCAGGGTAAAAGAACTACCCATGCTACCGAGTGAGGTTATGGCCCAACTGTTCAGAGGCCAAAAACTGTTCAGTGGGAACACAGTACCCAAGGATGCTGGGGGCATTGAGATGATGAGTGTTTTCTTCCTCTTTCTTTCTTTCTTGGTGTCTTATATTCTCTTTTCCTTCACCAAGGCCTGTTATTCCTCTTCGAAATCCCTCAAGCTGGGAGTTTTGGAGGAATCCACAAGTAGCCCTACATACAATCCCTTCTGGCTTTCAGAAAGACCCGATCATTTGTCCTGCAGGGGTCCCTTCTGACCTCTCTTGTCCTAGGGCTACAGACTTTCTTGCAAATGGCTCAGGTGCCAATGTCCGCAAGACAGAGCTGGGCATAGCGGGTGCTAGGTGTGGGAGCACAGCCTTGTTGTTGAAGCAGAGCTGGAGCGGGGACTTTTGACCAAATGTATGGCTCAGCCCCGAGGTTGCATGATACGCGTGAAACCCCCCAACTGTCCCGGTTCAACTGATTTCCCCAGATAGCTCCAATGTCTTTGCTGTACAATCTCTTTAGCAGAGCTGTTAACAATGCTGGAAGATGACAGATGGGTGGAAGAGGAAAAGCTGCACTAATCAGAGACTTCTCTGTGTTGATTATACCAGCATATCCCACGTGTCCATTCTGTAAACAACCACTTGGGGAAGATGTATCGTATTCTGTGCATCTGAGCTCCCAGCTCCAAAAGCTACATAGAGTAATCAGGGAGAAGGCACATACCTAAATACACGGCATCAGTGTTTTGCCATCTTGCCTCTATGGGTGACTTTCCAAGGGGCAGTCTCGGTGACTGCTATTTCGCACTTGGCTATGCGGTTTTCTGAGTTCTCTGTTATCTACCAGCACATTTTTTGTTTGCTGTAGCCATTTTGCCAAGAAATTCTTAATTATGATTATTGTCCTGACAAAGCATTTTCCTCAGTGTGATTAGAAGTTCATCATTTGGGAGAGTGACAGTAATTACCACCTCAATGCAGGCCCTTTTGTGCTTAGCTTGGGAGGACTGAGTCCTCAGCATGCCGCTAACACGAGCTTGCAAATGTGGTTCGCGTTGTCAAACCTTGGGATTTGGTCTGGGCAGAGCTGTCACCAAGACAGGAGTCAAAGGCATTAGTTTCTCTTGGGAAATAGTGCCTCGGGCCATTGGTTGTCTAAAGTAAGGCTTGTCTCTCATTCCTACTCACTGGTCTAGTAAGTGATTTTCTTAGGAAATCCATACTTGGTGGTTTGTGGCTGGCAAATGTGAAGGGAACGAGACAGATGGCAGGAGACTTGGATTTGTAATAAAGATTGTTTTCATTTTTCCAAGAACTCTTATCTCTCATAGCATTCTTCTTCATAGCGCTACCTTAAAACGCCCCCCAAATATAAGGTTAGGATCCTCAAAAAAAATCTATGTTAATCCATTCATTTAGGAAACACTGAGATTAAAAATTGCTGCATTTTTTCTCACCTGATTAATTTCTGGGTCACTCACCATGGCCCTGGGCTCAATACAGAATGTGGCCAGATCCTCATTTTTTTATGGTGACTTTGGGGTTGTAACTTAGAGTGGCCTTACTCCGGAAAAGATGTCCAGATTGGAAGAGCTGGATTCTAGTGTTGCTAAGATTCTGATCATGCTTTGTGATTTTGAGCAAGTTAGTTTACGTCTCTACCTGGTCTTCTCTGCTCCTGCTGGGGCACTTTTTTTTTTTCCTCTAGGAGATTTCAGGACCCCATTTTTCCTAAAGTAAAAGCAGTGCCTGTTTAGCGTCCAAAGTTTAGCACCAACTGTGATGACCACTCGTTTCATGAAAACCCTTTATCGTAGCTGCCAACTCATACCAGAGAGGATGGATGGGTCTTTTGCAACTCTCCTCTTCGCTGGTCTGCCCTCTGTTGGTGATATCAAGGCATAGTCACACACCTAACAACACTCATGTGAAATAATGATAGAAAGCACTTTCAAGAGAGCTGTCCAAGGCAGTAAAAACTTATGAACCAAACAGGCTTATGAGTTCAGAAGAGGCGATCTCAGAAGCTAGCCTGGTCTGGCTGCTACAGTAGAAGTGACAGCAGAGGTGAGGACATTCTCTTTTCTATATTATGGTCCCTATCCTATATTAGATCAGATGCCCTCCTATTGGATGAGTTTGGGACCACCAGTTGGTCGACTAATCAGAAAGTCAGTTAGAGCAGGGAATTATTGAACAATGATAATATATAAAACATTTTATTTTAACTTAACGTATAGCATCTGCATTTATTTACTACTTTTTGATGGTCTTTTTTGAAGTATCGGCGGGTGATTAGCATTCCATGTTGACTCTCTTGTATAAACCACAGCCGTAATCCATTTCCAGTTTTACCTTTTTTTTCTTTTTTTCTTTTTAAGCAACCCTTGACAGTTGTCTAATCCGCAACTAATTTGACAGCAGTTTGTTAGCGATGCATTTTAATCAAGTTTGTCCAAACATTAAGCTCAGTTTTTAACAGTGTGTTTTTCCACTCCTTTTAAATCAGTGTACCCACTATTTGTTTAGTTCCGTAATCATGCTAACAACTACAACTGGCATGAACAAGTTGGAGAGCAAACAGAACTTCCTCGTGGTAAGCGTTCACCTCACCTAGTAGAGGAACCCCTTAGCTCTGAGTGTTGAGCATATTTTGAATAAAATGAGTTAAGATAATCTATTGGTTTATTCATCCTATTGATGGAGCACCTCCTCTGTGGCAGGTACTCTGCTAGGTGCTGGGAACGTATTCATGAATGAAATAGAAACGCCCATCTGCCAGGAGCTTACATTCTAGCGGGAGAGACAGAAAATAAACAAGTCGATATAGATGTAGAGATTTATCTTATTTACGTGGGTCCATGTTGCATGCCTTGTAATTACTATTTTATGATGTTCAAACATTGAGAGCAATGGACTGGACCACTAACTCGCCTTTAGTTACTTTAATATCGTCAGTTGTTTACTTGAAATCTAGCTCCTGGGAGACTTAAAGATTATGTATTCTCAAACCTGAAAAAGTCAAGATGAGGTGGGCCCTTCTGAGAGCTCTGTCAGTGGGTTCCGTTCTTTCAGCGCACACAGGCTGAGCACTGTATTAGTCAGGGTTATGCACAGAAACAACCAACAGGAGATATTATATATATATAAATAGTGAGAGACAAGGGAGAGAAGAGAGATTGAAGGAATCGGCTCACGGAATTGTGAGGGCTGGTAAGTCTGAAATTTGTATGACAGGCCAGCAGACTGGAAATTTAGATGCGACTTGACGTTACAGTCTTGGGTCCGAAGGTTGCAAACTTAGACTCCGTGTATTGCAGTCCGGAGGCAGAACTCCTTCCACTCTGGAAATCTCTGTCTTTGCTCTTCAGGCCATCAGCAGACTGGCTGAGGCTCACCCACTTTACGGAGAGTGATCTCCTTTACTTAAAGTCCATTGATTGTAAATGGTAATCACATCTACAACATACCTTCACGGCAACATCTAGACTGGCGTTTGACCGAACAACCATAGTGTACCCAAATTGACACACAAAATTTGCACCTTCTCCCTGAAGGTGCGGTGCTCAGTGCTGGGAGCACACAGAAGACAGGCTCAGTGTCTGCCCTCAAGGGTTTGAGGTCTTGTAAGTCGGGGCTCTCTGCCTCGAGTACCAGAACCCTTCGGTGTAGAAGGGAGTCCATTAGCCGTGACCTGTGCTGATGCGGTCCCCGGCCAGCCGCGCCAGAATTGTGAACTGGGCTGGGTTTGCGTCCTCCTGCCGTCCTTCTCGTCCCCGTGTCTCCTCCTCATTCTCTTGATCCCTGCATGCAGCACACGCTCAGTGCAGTGTTTCAGCTCAGTCGTCACTAACCTTTCCTTTCAGCTACACTGTAAGCGCCCCAAGGACGTTGTGGGTTGGCATCCTGGTAAGTGGACGGATGAAATACGGGCTTGGTGGCAATAATGAGATGCATTGTGTGACCACTGATTCTAGTAGGAATTGCCTGGAGATTTAAAAAAAAATAATAATAAGCTTTCAAGTTAGCCCTAAAGGCTTATGATAGCCCCATATACTATAAAGAACAGTGGGTATCAGGCGATCTGCACTCTTTCTGGGCAAATCAGCGCCCCTCTCTGGCCCTTAGTTTTCTCACATGTAAAATGAAGGGGCCAGATGAAGTGTTCTCTTAGCTCTAACTGCCAGTGATTTGAGTTGACTTCCATGCTGAAGACCGTGAATGGTCTTATTTAATATTAAAAGAATCACAAAACCTTGTTTTTCTAAACATTTCAGAGGCTTAGAGAAAGAAATCGTTTTGCTTAAGATCTGTAGGAACGGGTGTACCTTGAAAAGGTGAAATGCTGTCTTTGCATCGCCCCCCATTCCATTATGCCTACCTTAGTTCCTGGCACAGGGGAGGCCCATGTTAATGTTTGCAGAAACCAACTGAAGGAAGAGCCTAGAAACATTAGGACTAAAGCTGTCCTGTAGTCCTAATGTTTTATGAGTGTATTATCACTTCCATTAGGTAGTGTGTGTATATATCTCCTGCTCAAACATTTGAATAAAGATGTCCTTTTCCACTTGGTCTAAAATGAATGATCACATGTTATAAACCACCTCAAGTCATTTGAGGATCCAGGAAAGTTATGACTATAAAGGTAAGTAAAATAATAAAACAGATAACCTCTTTGTAGGGAAGACCTACGTAGGGGTTAGTCATGAGCATAAAAGAAGCTGCAGCTTTTCAAACTGCCTCAAGCAGGAAAGGCCACACCACATCCACAGTCTGCGGTGTAAGCGTCTCCTCTCGCAGCTCCTTTGGAAACCCTGCCTCTTTTAACGCGAGGTTTCATAATTGGACCAACACGTGTGCCCTTTAGAGCATCCAGCGTCGGTGGAAGGTGTGCCACAAGCCGGCAGTTTTATATTCAGATCGTGATTTTGTAAATACAGTTTGATAAATGCCACACATTTAATTTAATTCTGAAGTTGTTTCTAACCCAGTAGCTCTAGACATAAGCATAGGCTTTTTTTTTTTAAGGGCCAAGTCTTTAAAATTTGTGTTTTATTGGGCAGTTTTGAAGTCTGCAGTGCTTCCCCCATCACCACCTCTAAACTTGTCACCAGTCACTCTTTCTTTCGGATTTCTCTCCTTTACCACGTACTTCCCCCCCCCACAAATCTTGTACACACAAACTATAGTGACCTAGCTCTGTTTTTGGTTCCAACGTGATTTTTTTTTTTAAAAAAAGCTTTCTCTGGGTGCCACAGCACTGAAGTTGCTTCCACCTTTTAAAGGTAACGTGGCCATATTATCAGCATTATTTTACTTTCTATACCTGTGTCAATACACCTCTCATATCGCCTGTGCTGATCATATTTCATTTGCGGACCATTAGAGCATGTTTTAACTGATTTTTACATTTTTGCCTTTACGTATAGGTCTACTTTTTATAGAACAATAATGAGCAGAAGGAAATAAGACTAGATGGTTCAAAATAAATGTACTTAATCATCATCTTTCTTTACATTTCGCTTTGCTTACCTATCAGTAGAATTTATAATGCCAAAAGAATATTAACAGTCACTTTCAATATGGGAAAAATGACTGCTGCTGAAAGCAGACAATAGGGCACCCAAGACCCAGAGGGGAACTAAACTTTCTGTCACGTGTCTAATTCCCCCCATACGATGACAGTCCTTTTTGTATTTGGAAATTATCGGCATCTTAAAATCGTATTCAGAAACATCGAGGCGCCTAAGAACGGAGTTATAGAAACTGCCCAAGGATGTCTTAAATTTCGTTTGTACTCAGCTGATAGCACAATACAAGTGAACCAAAGGAAACCACTCCCAACACTTTGAATCTCTGATTAGGAGCTCCATTTTCTCAACTGTTCTCACCCTTCCCATGCTAATCAGATGACGTGCCCCTTGCGGGGTATCCATCTCTGCAAGGCTTTCTGAGCAATTTCCTTGTGACTAGGAGGGGCCTGCCACTCTTCACTGACTTTGTCCTACCAATTTGCTTCCTGTGCCGTCTTTGCTTGTCCACAGGGATGAGCTACTCCAAAGAAGGGAGATCTCTCTCGAGGCTCTCAGCCCAGCAGCCGGGTCCGGTCATTAGCTGTGAATTTGGACCTCTAGGCATTGATCGGCAAGAGGGATGTGTCCGTCACCGGTTGAACGCGCGTGCCACTCCTGAAACTGACGTGGCTTGTGGAATTGTTGTTTTGTCAGTGACAGATACGCTTAGTGGTGGTGACTTTTGACCCCCTCCTGCCCCGAAAAAGGTCAAAGGAGCAAAAGGAAACTTCAGAGCACAGGAGTGTGGTCAGCTTCATTCTCAGTTACATCTTGCCTCGCGCTAATTGGAGTACACTTTATTTAGTGATCTAGTGCTATGTCTCCCTTCTTCCTGGACATCAAAGACTTCAGATTCTTTCATTTCTCTAGTCTTATTAATGTGCTTCAAAAAAAGAAAATCACACTTTCTTTCCACCGTTGGAAAAATGTCTTTGTTCCTAAAGATAGAGGATCCTTCAGCCACTCTGACTTAGAAGAAGGTAAAATGCATTAGTTCAATTTAAGCCCGAAAGCCCGTTATCAGCGATGACCTGTTTCAGCAGGGCAGATCGTGGGGATTAATGACAGACTCAGGGGAGCCGATGACCCACAGCAAAACCAAAGGGCCATTAACCCCCATCAGTTATTTAATTCCCGGGGAAAACCCATTCAGAGGTAATTATTGCTGTTATAACCTGGAAAAAAAAAAAAAACAACCCAGAGGTTCATAAATTATATGAATAAGCCTCGATCATTGTCTTTTATAATGTTAGCCCAAGACAAAAGTAAATGGATTTCAAACTGTGAGTTTCCCTTTTTAATTTGGCAGGAAATACTCCTCTGGAAAATTTGGTGGTCCCGAGACAAGCCCAAAAGTTTGGCCACTCCCTTTCCTATTCTCTGTTCAGTACCTAATCCCAGACATCGTGGACCACAGAGACTTCAGCATGTGTTGCTCTAGAACATCATCTCTGTACCGTTTACTTTGGGTGGCTTATTTGGGTTCAGAGTAGGGCTGAGGAGTGTCAATCCAGACGGGCCTTCTGCTTTCCAGCCTACATACAAGTCTCTTTCCCCTACTGCGGTGGGTTGAGGCCTCTTCCTCCCTCCTTCCTGCCTTCTCACTTTTGGTCAGCGATATTAAGTGAGCATCTACTATATGCCAGATGCTGTGGTCTGTGCAACAGGGCAGATGATAAAATTGCATAACTGATATAAAGGAAAAGGAAGTTAGGGGCTAGGATTTCTGAGACGGAGGGGTTTATTAGTTTCCCAGGACTGCCGTAACAAATGGCCACAAACTTGGTGTCTTAAACAACAGATATGTTTTTCTTTCACAGTTATGGAAGCCAGGAAGGCATTGGCATGGCCACGCATCCGGTGAAGGCCCTAGGAGAGAAGGCTTCCCTGCCTCTTCCTGCTTCTGGTGGCCCCAGGTGTTCCTTGACTTGTGGTCACATGAGCCTAATCTCTGCCTCTGTCCTCACATGGCCTCCTCCTCTGTGTCTCCAATCTCCCTCTGATAAGGACACTATCTTAACCATTTTCAAGTGTACAATTCACTGGCATCAAGAACATTCTCATGTACTTGGATTTAGGGCCCACCCTAAATCCAGGATGATTTTGTCTGGAGATCCTTAACTGATTACATCTATACTGAAAAGACCTTATTTCCAAATAAGGTCCCGTTCACAGGTTCTGAGGGGCCAGATCTTTTGGAGGTCGCCATTCAACATACTACAAGGAGCAAACTCTAGGCATGGACATCAGAGAAGACTTAATGGAAGAGGTAGCCTTCTGTTCAGGCATGTAGAAGAAGGGTCTTTCCAGGCGGGAGTGTGTGAGTACAGAGACAGGACAGTGGAGGGACTGGGGCAGGGCTGGGGCTGAGAAGGACTGGATGGGGATCAGGTTTCCTGTGCACAGGATGGAGAGAACAGAGGTGAAGGACAAGTTGAGGAAGACAGACTGGACCGACGTCATAACCACTGGCCTGGAAAAGACCGAACACTGTCAAATCAGACAGGAGACTGTGCAAGTACTTGGAAGAGAAAGGTGACAGAAACTTGAGTGAGGGCAGTAGCGGTAAGAACTGATGGGGAGACTTGGCTTCTGAAGGTAAAATGGCCTGGAAACACGTACATGTCCCAGAGGGAGGAAGGGGTGGCCTGGGCAAGAGCAAATGAGGGGACGGAGGCAGAGATGAGTCCTGGGTGACTGGGAGTTTGGTGAAATCGATGAAAGAAATGAGCGGCAAAGGAAGAGGACCAAGCGTGGCGGAAAGTTGGATAATAGAAACTTTGAGCCATTGGAAGACCAGGCAGATAGGACCCTCAACCCGGTGAGATTTGGGGGTTCAGTTCAGGAGGGTGTCATGGCCTGGAGATATGGGGCTCTTTTATGTGGAATCCTCTTCCGAGCCCTGAGATTGGCCAAGGTGGGAGAAAGTGTACGGGGCTGGAGAGAGAGCCTTGGGGGCTTCGTCACTTGGGGGGCGGGAGGGGCGGGAGGTGTCAGGAAAGGAGACAGTGACAGAGAGGGCAAGGCAGCAGGAGGCAGAGCTGCTTAGCTCCACTTTCCTGAAGCAGGCAAGAGGGTGTCAAGAAAGTGAGGGAGGACAGAGTTTTGGAAATAGACAGTGATGATGGCTGCTCGACCTTATAAGTGTACTTGAGGCCAGTGAATTGTACACTTGAAAATGGCTAAAATGGTAAGTTTTCTATTTAAGTTCTATCTATGTATCTATCTATCGATCATCTCCACAATTAGAAAAAATTAATCATGTAATATACCCCCCTTCCCCCAAAAGTGGAACTGCTCACCAATGTCACATACTGTGAATGAGTCTAAGGGAATGAGAATTGGGAAGAGGAACCAAAGTACCTTTACAGTATTTGCCTGAGAGAACCGAGATTAGAAGGGTTGTTTAGTTGCCCCCACTTGTCCTGCTTTCTTTGGCCGTTTGGGAAACATATTTGCATAGCGGGTTGCCTCCTCTGTTGCATATCTTGCTTGGAGTTATACGAAAATTCCCAGGGCTGTGAATGCCTGGCCTCCTTAGAGCCTAAGTGGTCACATCCATGTTTAAACTTCAGAGCAAGAGAAGGTAGCTGGGAGATAGGTCTTCAGAGCAAAGCCACACGGCTTATAGATAATGAGAGATGCTCATTGCCGTAAAGATAGAGCGGCCGTTTCTTCAAGAATTCGCCACCTTCTCTGGATTGATGTAACAGCTGCACTGTAATGGAAAACTCGATTCTGCCTCGGCAGATGGACTGTGGCGATCTCCAGCAAGCTCCTCTTGGTGTGTTAAGACGCCAGTTGTACTTGAACTTCTTTTTGATGTGTTACTTGGCATCGCCCATAGGAACGAGCGTTTGCACCATACATAAATGTACTTTTAAAATTATTATCATAGTCCTATTAGATATATTGAAATAAAATATGCGTTTCCCAAAATATATCCTGTTTTAAAACAATTATCCAAGGCCAATAGAAACCTCGTAAAGGATATTAATTGCCCTCATGTGGTTTACAAGTGTATGGCAAGTGTGTGGGAGTGTGTGGCATGGGGGGGGGATTGGAGGAATAAGCGGTGAAAACCTTTCTGGGTCTCAGTTTGTTCTCATCCGTAAATGAGGGGACGGGACCAGCTGACCTCTGAGGGTACTTTCAACTGTAAATGTGATGTGCTCCTGATATCGCGACTAGAACAGCCACAGATGTGCCTCAGGGTCTGAGATAAAGCTTCGTGGGCTTTGAAGTGGCAAATTGTTACTTTAGTTTAATGAATCAAAACTTTAAAAAGTCAAATATTTGATTAATTGCACCATTAATCTGTTCCTGTAAGTCGATTGAAATAAATTGTTTATTAAGTTAATTTCCAGTTGGTAACGTGTAAATTTGTAATTTAATTAAAATCCCATTATGTATTTTCTTAAGACCAAAGGCACATTGATGTATAGTTTGATGAGTGAAGCATGGCAAATGCTGAGGAATCAGCTCAGTTGCCAGAATGATGATCCCTTCCCAGGTTCTTTGCAGAGGTGGAGCTGGGCCAAGCAACTCCTAGAATTGCGACAAAGCCAGCTTTTTAATGAATGTGAGTTACACCTGACACTGACCAGGGAGTATGGCTCACGCTGTCCTCAGAGAATCTGAAAATTAGAATTTCAGAAGCCAGGAGCCTTCCCAGGACTCTCAGGCTCTTGTCCTGTTGTTTGTCAGCCCCTCCCAGACTAGCAGTCCTGCAACCTCTGGAGGAGCCCAGCTGTCGCCTCTGTCCCCTCTCCCCTGCCCTTCAGAGATGGAAACGAAGAGCCCGTCTGTGCCCCAAGTCTTGTCTTTCTTAGGGCAAAACATCCCCAGCTATTTCAACCAATGTCCACAGGCCAGCGTTGTGAGCTGCGCCTCTCCCTGGGGGCTGAGCACATCCCGAGGATGTGCTAGTCCCCCCAGAGAAATGCTCCCTGTGGCCAGTCGGGGTGACACATTAGACTTACTTTCCTAGGGGCCTGTGTGCAGGCCTGAGCGGCTCCCCGAAGAGGGGACAGATTTCCTGTGAAACACCCATAGGTAGGCATTTCCCGGGAGGTGTCTGTCTCTCACTGGGCTTCGAGATGCACTGGAGACCTGGGGCTTGCTTTGGTCTTGATTTTCTGGGTAAATGAGGGGAGCAGTGGTTGGAGAGATATGACAACTCACATTTGCACTTCCTTTTTGGTGTAATTATAGGGGAGCAGGGGAAATATTTCTCTTTGTTGTCCTCAAGGGCATCCCTCCCTCATTCTTGCAGGTGGGAAACACCGGTGGCCACCTGGGTGCCAGCTCTAATGATGGATGTGGCCAAAATGGGGGACATCTGCCCCCCAGCCATTCCATTCCTCTCCCCACCCCAGTCTAGGTCAAGGTGTAGAAAGTTTTCCCTGGGCACCTGCCTTTACTTCAGCGGCCCCCATTCCTACCGGAGTCTGGGGTGGGCCTTGCAGACAGTGACCTCTCCTGCCCCTTCTGGAACCTTCTTGTCCCCTGCCAGCCTGCCCCCTTATTTTTTTTCACTCAGGTTTCTGGGCAGAAAGACAAGAAAACGTGCTGGCAGAGTCCGGGTAGATTCATCCTCGCTAACCCTCCTGGCCCCTCTCTCACCGCTGCTCGGCGAGTCTCTGGTTCAGCCTGAGGTTGTCTTCACAGCTGCCATTCCAGAACTTTCCTCTGCCCGAGAGCCGAGGCCCTTCGCTCTCTCGCTGCAGCCCTTAGCATGAACTCATCTTCTCTTGCTCTCAGGAGATCAAAGCCGTTTGGCCATTTAGCAGGGGTTTCCTAATCTTTCTTCCCCTCCACCCACCACAGTGCCTCGCCCTGCTGCCAAGCAGCTCTGGCCCCTGGGCTGCCTTCTCACTTTCTACCTCTGGGGAAGGATCCTGCCACTTTCTCCAACTGACCCTCCACTCTCCGAGCGCTGGGTTTTGGTTTCCCCTTTTGTTGGGGTTCAGGCTTCTAGAGGATTCGATTTGCCTGAAGGCTGACCACCATAAAAGCTCCGTCCTGAATGAATAAAGCCCTTCTCGGTCAAAGAATGTATAGTGAGATTATATTGATAAAGTGTTTCTGCTTTTACCCATGAAGGAAAGAGAAAGAAATTCCTGCTTTGCATAAGGTTGCTTGAAGGAAGTTTTCAGAGAGGAATAAAATATATGTGTTTTGTCAAGCGCGCACACACACACACACACACACACACACACACACACACACACACACACAAGGACAAGGCAAAAGCCTGAGGGATCTGACTGGAAAAGATACAGCAAGACCCGTTCAGACTGAGCCAGTTTAGTCCATCCATAGACAGCGTGAAGGAGGAAGACCCAAAGGGGCTCTAAAAAGGGGAACACGGTGAGCCGTCGTGGGGTACCTCTCGGCTCAAGAGTTCGTTCTAGATGCAGCGGAGGGGTTTTTTGCTCTACAGCTCCATTTGAAGCGGGGTGGTGAGTGGGGGTGGATTGACCAGAACCCGAGAGTTGACGAGAAGCTGACTTCTCCCAGGCCTCACGCCCTCTCAGATTCAGGGAGGATCCCAAGGCTTACGTCCAAGACTCGTATCAGCTGTGGGTCCAGCCCTTGCTTATGTGCAAGGTTGCCAGCGTGCCACGGCAGAGCCATGTCCCTACAGCAGCGAAGGAGCCAATGAGGCACTGATAATAATGTTGTGTCTTGGTGTCTGTCTAAAAGCCTGTCTCTGTGAGATGCGGAATTGTGTTGAAACGCACCTATCATTTTGGGTTTCACTGCCCTAAGAGCCCAACCGTGACAGACCCCGAACTGATTTCTATGTAACTTAAATGCTAACTTAATAATCATATAAATACCTTCACGTTTAATGCTTAAGCAGAATTTCATTAAAATTTCTTTGACGTTAAGCCAACTTTTGAAGTGAATTGGAACTGGCTTGCATTTCTTAAATTGGTCTTTCTTTGGAAATAATGAAAAAGTGTTAGAGTCTTGGCCGAATTCCAGTGACTGTGACTCAACTTGTTAAAGTTAGATTTTAATATTTACACATTACATAGTATAATATTTATACTAGGCAACAGATTGGGAGTGTAGAATTCAAAATAGGATACACTTTGACTTGGAATTACAGTATGGTAGTCATTACACCAAGGGAATTGGGGGTTATCTAATACCGAGACTGGGGCAGCTCGAGCAAAGGAACGTGATATAGAAACACTGCTAGAGCAGGCGGTTCTAGCTCGTACTCATGCGTTGGGTTTTATGGTCATTTGTGCTTTGTATACTGGCGGATCACTGATTTCACTCTTTTTTTTTTTTAATTGAAGTATAGTTGATTTACAATGTAGTGTTAGTTTCAGGTGTACGGCAAGGTGATTCAGCTATACATATGTATGTATGTATTCTTTTTCAGGTTCTTCTCCCTTAGAGGTTGTTACAAGATATTGGATAGAGTTCCCTGTGCTGTACCGTGGGTCCTTGTTGGTTATCTATTTTATGTAGAGTGGTCTGTATCTGTTAATCCAAAGCTCCTCACTTACCCCTCCCCCATCCCTTTCCCCTGTGGTAACCATAAGTTTGTTTTCAAAGTCTGTGAGTCTGTTTCTGTTTTTTAAAAAATTCATTTGTATCATATTTTAGATTCCACATGTAAGTGGTATCATATGATGTTTGTCTTTCTCTTTCTGGCATATTTCACTTAGTATGATAATCTCTAGGTCCATCCATGTTGCTGCAAATGACATTATTTCATTCTTTTTTATGGCTGAGTAATATTCCATTGTATATATGCACCACATCTTCTTTATCCATTCCTCTGCTGATGGACATTTAGGTTGCTTCCACGTCTTGGTCATTGTAAATAGTGCTGCTATGAACATTGGGATGCTTGTATCTTTTTGATTTATGGTTTTCTCCAGATATATGCCCAGGAGTGGGATTGCTGGGTCGTATGGTAGTTCTATTTTTAGTTTTTTAAGGAACCTCCATACTGTTCTCCATAGTGGCCGTACCAATTTACATTCCCACCAACAGTGCAAGAGGGTTCCCTTTTCTCCACACCCTCTCCAGCATTTACTGTTTGTAGACTTTTTGATGATGGCCATTCTGACTGGTGTGAGGTGATAACTCCTTGCAGTTTTGATCTGCATTTCTCTAATGATTAGTGATGTCGAGCATCTTCTCACGTGCCTCTTGGCCATCTGTATGTCTGCTCTCACTCTTACTGCGATACTTAGGCACATACACAACACCATCCACTAGCTTGGGTGGTAATGGAATGAGTGAAGCCCTTGGTGACCTGTCCTGAGCCTGCCAGGAGCTGGGCTGGCTCAGGGCTCATACAAAAGGGATGAGCTTACAATTGGAGAAGGTAGGGGAAGTTACCAAAGGGTGAATGCAGTCAGAGAAGGACCCTGGAAATTATCCAGTACAAATGCTGTGTTTTACATGTGAGGACACTGAGACCCAAACGGGTTAAATAATTTGCTTGACGTCACCAAGCTAGTTTGTGATAGGTCTGAGATGGAAACCCGGGTCTCCGGACTCCAGTACAGATAGAAGCCCACATGCACTTCCCGGAGGTTTATCAATTCGCAGATGTATAAATAAATAACTGGGGCAAACATCCCTGGATTCCTTGGCAACGATGCTGTAAAGGGCATTCCAGAGTCAGTTGGGGGGGTGGGGGTGGAGTGCACCCAGATGTTACATCTATTCCTTTCAAAATCCTCAAAGTCAGGGTTCCAGCAGGAATAAAGACACAGACATAGAGAATGGACTTGAGGACACGGGGAGGGGGAAGGGTAAGCTGGGACGAAGTGAGAGGGTGGTATGGACATATATACACTACCAAATGTAAAATAGATAGCTAGTGGGAAGCAGCCGCATAGCACAGGGAGATCAGCTCGGTGCTCTGTGACCACCTGGAGGGGTGGGTTAGGGAGCGTGGGAGGGAGACGCAAGAGCGAAGAGATATGGGGATATATGTATACATACAGCTGATTCACTTTGTTATACAGCAGAAACTAACACACCATTGTAAAGCAATTATACCCCAATAAAGGTGTGAAAAAAAAAAAGTCAGGGTTCCAGGAGTGCTGAAAACATAGCAGCAAAGGCTCAGTGGTGTAGTTTCATACCCTCGGGTGTGAGGTCCAGAGGGGAGGGTTCAACGCAACGCTCTTTCTCACCCAGCCCCAAGCACGTACCCATGGGTCACTGGGTCAACCTGTGAGGTTCCTGAGCACTCTGAAAATGAACTTACCTCTTGTCAGAGGAGGATCTGGGGAATTGACTTCTGTGGGCTTTTCTGTTCTGATAGGCTCTCGTATAAATCGGCCTCATCTCGGATGTGGATGCACGTGTGCACACACACTCAGGCCGGGTATCGGAGAGATGCAGCCCAGCGTTCAGCCTAGTCAGCGGCCTCCTAGCCTCAGGCTGCGCCTACAACATGACGTTGAGACAGCCAGTCACAAAGGTGGCATTCGGTCCCTCGCTTGGCCGGAGAGTCCGCGCCTCCTTTATTTACTAAGTCTCTCTGCCTTGTGCCAAACCATGGGCTTTCCTGGAGAGCTTCCAAGTTCCTTCTCTCCGGAAGGAGTCCCACACAGTCTGGAGTATGACAGCCTTTTCACATGGAGTGGGCTGCTCGCAGACGTCGAATCCTGTTCAGTGTGTAGTGATTTGTGAACCTTTTAAAGGAAACTTCCCAAAGTCATTTGATCTGTTCAACCTCCTCTTTAGAAATCGCAGGAGAAGGGGAATGTTCCTTTCGCTTCCTCTTCCGCCTTCCCTTTGTCTTCCAAAGCAGCGAGCTGAGAGCACTGCATAGGGGTCAGGAAACCCGAAGGGTGGTCCAGAGAGGAGGGGCCCTCAGTGAAGAGTCAGGAGACTGGGGCTCCCATCCAAGTCCAGGCTCTGACCAGGTGGATGACATTGGCTGACCCGCTTGCCCTCTTTGTAATTGATCTTCCCCGTAATGGAAAATGACAGCTTTGATCTCCGTCCCCTCCGAAAGACCCTTTGATTGAAGGTTGTTTTCGTGCTCAATTCTCTCCTGTTTTCACGTTCCCGGTTGAACCACAATGAAGTGTTTTGCAGGTGTGTGGTGCCTTTCAGGATAATTTTGCTCCTGTGGGAAGATGTATTGTCATGTCTGTTGCTGTAATGTCACGGAACCCTCTTATTAATCAATGAAATTGATGGGTTAATGTGTAGGGTTTTATAAACGCGTAAGCACAGATTTCATCCTGCTGGACTATGTAAACATGACCAATCCATATTGGATTGCTGTCCTCAACTACCATGTAAGAGGGCAAGTGTGGACGCACTTATCTTGAGCAATTGAGCATCTAGTTATTTGAATTAATTTAAATGTCTTGTGTCAGTCTCATAAGCTACTTGCATATGAATAAGAAACATAGTTTCAGGTCACATTCAGATGGTTATTTCTATTTAGTTTTACTGTGTAATAATACCTTACATCTCTGTACAAGTGGGACCTTTTCCCTCTTATCTCCCTCTCTCCAGGGTCTAGTGTCTCTTCTCTTAGCAATGCAAGGATGATGCTAAATAACATGGAGAAAGCCATTTACCTTTACAGGCGTTTTCACATACATTCTCTTATTTGAGGGTCACAGCAATTCCCAGAGACACTTACTGGTGAGAAAAGTCAAGCGCTGGAGAGCCGAAGTGGCAGTAAATGACAGAGCAGGTGTAGATGAACAGGGGCCTCACCCACTGGGCTCTCTTCATGTATGACTACTGTTTGTCACGTACTGGCCTTAGGGACTGGGAGGACAAGAGTGATTAAAGTGTTGTACCCGTGGTAGGCAGAATAATGTGCCCCTAAAGAGGTCCATGTCCTAACCCCCCACGCCTGTGAATATGTGGCTTAAAAGAGGGATTTGGCAGGTGTGATTAAGTGAAGGGTCTTGAGCTGGGGAGATGATTCTGCATCGTATGCTTGGGCCGTAAATGTAATCACAAGGGTCTGCATAAGAGGGGGAGGCAGGAGGGACGGTCAGAGTCAGAGGAGACGTGATGCCAGAAGCGGAGGTGAGAGAGAGATCTGAAGATGCTCTGCTGCTAGACTTGCAGGTGCAGGAAGGGGCCACGAGCCAAGGAATGAAGGCGACCCTTAGATGCTGGAAAAGGCAAGAAAACAGATTCTCCCTCAGTACCTTTAGAAGGAACACAGCCCTGCCGACTTCTGACCTCTGGAAAGAGGATACATTTGTGTTGTTTGAAGCCGTCACGTTTGTGGCGAATTGTCCTTGAGACAGTAACTCCCCTTCTGTTTGGCAGTAAACAGTTCCCTGAGGTGGCAGAGCCTCGGAGTGCTGGGAGTGGAGACGAGGGCCTCTGAACTCAACCTGGATGGAAGGTGCAGTGTCAGGCAAGGATTGCTCAAGGAGGCAACAGGGAAGATGAGTCCCAAACGTCTGGGCACAAATTTTCTGTGTGTCACTGTGCCCCAGGTAGAGCCACTCTAGAGGGAAATGAGTAGCCTGAGGATTCCGCTTGTCCTGAGGGGTGGGGGACAGAGCAGTGCAGGACCAAGCGTTCCTGAAGAATCTGTACCCTGGCCCCGTCTTGCCAGAGTCATTGTATCCGCTTTCCCGGAGGCAAGCAAGCCCACCGGGTGGTCATCAATTATAGATCTGTGTGAAATCTACGGACGTGCAATATATATGAGTGTGCGTATATATAAGTCTCTTAAGATCCACCTAGTGCAACACAGCATCTAGATCAGCATAATATTCAACATCCATTAACTTACGGACACACTGTGGAATTCGAAACAGCTGAAGCTTGAAGTTGATCATTTCCTTTCCAGTTTGCATTCGAGCGTGCATTACGATGAATGGAAGCAATTATAGACGGATTCATCATTTATTGGAGTATAATTCCTCTAGCCAATCAGTGCTCTAAGTAACAATAAATTATGTTAGACTTCCAGTATTGCTTGAGCATGTAGGGGGCTACAGATCAATGGGTATCTGAGACTCGAAAAGCTTTGGCATTCTGTTCTTGTTGAATCTGTAATTAACAAATGAAACTCAACTAATCATAGTACATTGTTCATCTGAAGACATTCTTGTTGTCAAGCACACTGTGTGCTAGGGAACAGGAGTGTGAGGTGCCACGGAGTGTGGGCCTGTGCTCTTGCCTGTCGCGGTGCCCGGCAGCAGAATGAATGTATCTATCAGCGTGTTCGAACGGCGTGTTACTGTGATAAAACACTTCATCCTTGCAGGCTGCTGATTCATCTGGCTTGAACAGTATGTGCTAATCAATGATTGTTTTATATTAAAAGGCACAGTTTAATTTTGCTACAGATTGGTTGGCAGTTTCCCAAGAAAATATCAGTAAACTGAGGAGTCCTGAAAGTGACGTGTGAGATGTATGTGAAACAGGTAGAAAGAAACTGCTGGTGGCTTCTGCTAATCAGAATTCTTCCCAGCTCCTCCAGGCACCTGGGAAAGAAAACAAGCATAAACGGCTTCACAACCGCACAGAGTTTCGATTTAAAGACACAGTTATTGGTAGATTAAGTTCCACTCTATTATTTATTCTCTCTAGTTTCTCTACCTGAAAAGAATGCCTTCACCTTGTAAAATGACTTTTACATTAAGCCTGGAATAGCGCTTAGGCTCATTTGAGGTTTCAGAGAAGGGCGGGCGCTGGCCCCCACACACTAGCACAGTGTTTGCGACGCTCGTTACAAGTATTAGGGACCACGATGTTCAGTAACTACTTTAGCATAATTTTGTTTTACTTGTTTACTATGCACCAGCGGTACTCAATTGAGTCTTAGCATTAATACGCTCATAATATACAGTGCAGTGCGTCCATATGGCGCATTGGGTAGAAGCATATTAAACATATTACACAAACAGAGCTCAACACCTCACATATTATTGATCAACAATGCACCAATTAGACAATACAGCAGTCATGAAAATAAACACTGGCATATGTGCCCAAGGTCTACATGAAAATGAGATGGAGGGAACAAATGAGAATAGAGAAGGGGGGATAACAGAACAGGACCGCATAGGTTAGATCGTTACAACGAACCCAAAGACACAGAGTCTTCTGTTGTTTAAGGAGAGCCACAAACACAATTCTACTTAGTTTAGTTTCAATTTTCTAGTAGCCACATTTTTTAAAAAAGGGAGAAGAAACAGGTGAAATTGCTTCTCTTGACACTTGATTGAACTCAGTGTATGCCAAATACCATGCAATCTGTTAAAAATTATTAATTCTATATTTAACACTATTTTCATACCAAGTCTGAAATCTGGTGTGTATTTCATACTTATAGCACATCTCAGTTCAGACTAGCTACGTTGCCCATGCTCAGCTTGGCTAGCGGTTACCGTGTTACTGCAGTTTTCCATTTACCATTATAGTTTATCTCCTCCTCCTATGCTGTGTGCTCTTCTGGATCAGAGGGTCTTGGAAGGCTGTGAGCAGCCCAGTGACTGGCTCAAGGTCACTCAAACTTGAAGTGGCAGCATCACTCTCTGAGGTCTTTCCACTAGATGCTCTCCTCCTTCCAAAAGTCCACCTACTATGTGTCTCACCATTTCATTGTTTTTCTACAAAGACACACTTATGGATTATTAGTCCATTAATAATGATAGCCCATCAAAAGCTGTTTTCTAAAAACCTTAAAATAATGACCCTTTGCTCTACCACCTAGCAACTTTTCCCGTGTTCTGGAAGAATAGGATTAGCAAGCATTTTACAATTAGAGCACAGAGTCCTGTAGCAGGAAAAAAAAAAAACCCCAACAAACCAGACAACTGCTCCTGGTTGCAGACAGCTTGCCTTCGTATCTGTTCCTGCCCTTCATTAGCCGAGCGACGATGTGAACATTGGGCAGTTAGCCCTTCTGGGTCTCAGTGTCTTCATCTGTGAAATGGGAGGTCAGAGTGCCCGTCTGGCCTGTTTCCCAGGGTTGTTGGAAGTCTCATACCAGATCAGACTTGTGGAAGTGCTTTGGGAAGTGACAAATACCATGGAAATGTGAGAGTGTTGCTTTTCAAAAGAGAAGCAAAATTTTAAAATCCTGCTATGCACCAGATGCATGCATTTCTTTATTTTATAAGGACATTGATAATATAGGAATCCACTCACCTACAAAAAATTACACCACACTCCCGATAAGGCTAAGCCTTCCTCGGTCAGAGCCTACTCCTCCTCCCCCTAAGCGCCCGCGGCCAGTCCATCTGACGCAGGCATTTTGTCAAGGCGCGGACATTTGGATGCAGGCCCGGCACTAGATACGAGACGGGCCATCAGCACACGCGTGCTTTTGAACCGGGCTGAGCTGGTGACCTCAGGCGAGCAGAGGGCCCTCACCTCCACAGCAGGGCACATCTGTACTGATGCTGCGGCTCTGTGCTGCCGCACGGACCCTGCTTACTCTGGACGGAAGGGGGGTTTGCACATGCGCTGTGCTGAGACTCAAGAATGCATTATGCACAGGTGCGTAAAGCCCCAGGATCCACACGCGATGCCTGGGACAAACCTGCCTCTCATATTGACTCAAGCATTTTTCATAAGAGCTGGAAAAAAACGAAAAGCCAGCGCTTTCTTTCTCATATTAATTGGCAGGAATGTTGGCTGTTAAACCTACTGTGGCAGTATTTCCTGTGGAGAATTTTCTCTTTATTCAGTGAGGACAGTAGAGGGGAAGAAAAATCTGCCCCTAGCTGCTATCATGGCAGCGTAAGTGATCATAATGATGATGATGGTCAGGATGATAGAAACGGGAGCTGCTATTTGATCAACAGTAAGAAGTCGTTTTCGTTTCAGTGTGAGATATTAAAATATTAAATTGCAAGGCATTGCCCGTTTTTATTCACTGCTCTTCAGAGAGCAAATGCAAAGTGACGGAAGGATTTTAATAACAACGGCAAGCATACCTAGAATGAGCATTGTTAACCAAATTATCATCACAGATGTCATTACCATGTGTCATGTTTCAAAAGAGGAAGTATCCACAACAGGGTCTCTGAGCAGTTAAATAAAACAGAAACAGTTCATTAGAACAGAAGGCGACTCTCTGGATGCATTGGTCGCAAGTTGCTTGCAAGCATCTCCGACAGCAGCCCTCTGTTGAAGGGAGATCGCCAGTTATTATCATTTTTAATAAATAAGCCTCCTATCTTCTCCTGCCCTCCTCTCCCTCCCTCTGGCTTCTCGGTGACTGTGTTCAACAAGCATATTTTCAGTGGGACCATTGCTATTACAGAGTGATTGAGCTCTGATTTACGCATCAATTACCCACCTTCATGGAGATTTTCATGCTCCCCTAGCTGACATCAATGAAGCATAACTGCGTAAACGCTTTATTTCATACCGGTTTTGGAAAACTGAGACTGATAACTAATCATATTGAGAGACAATGTGCTCGAATACAGGAAACAATAAATGCTTCCCTTTGAAATCTCATCTATTCTTTATGAGCTCACCATTCACGTGCTTATCTCAGTCATCCATTTCTCTGTGAGGCTCTTCCTCTCACTCGGTATCACAAGTGCAGTTCGGGTTTGACCCCTGAATCCAAGTGTTTGCAAAGACCGAACTCATTTTCCAGCTTCCCCGAAGAGCAGAAAATCTCGCTGTTTTCCCACCACTGTCGTAGACCAATTTTGGCAGACATGGACAGTCCGAGGGACTGAGCTTGGCTGCATGTTTCATCCCTTGTTCACGCATCCGTGTTTGTCCCACGGGACCATCTTTAGTGCCACTTGGTTAGTGTGTATTTGAACGAGCTGACGTGCAGACTGGGAACACTTCCATTCAAGACCCAGCTGGAGCACAGCTGCCTGGTTTTGCTTCCCACCCCACGCCAACCTGAGAATGTTCCCAGGACACTGTTCCTATAGCCATAGCGGGTGTTACCCTGCAGGGTGATGATTTTAGCATGGATTTACCTCCCCTCCTGAGCTGTGAATTTCTCAAAGACTCATACTGTTTCTTATTTTTTTTCTGAGCACCAAACGTGGTCCCTTTTGTGACCTTGGCACCCAGTAAATGTTTGTTGATTAAATAGACAAACTAATTAATATCTTAATATCTTGGTCAATATTTGTCACCGAACTTGGGCAGAAAGAAAGTTTACCTGTCATTTGTTCATTCATTCGGTCAAAAAATACTTATTGAGAACGGAACACTGACGTTGGCACTTTTCCAGATAAACGGGAAGCAGAAATGCGTGATTCCTTTCTGGTGGACAGTTTCATTGAGCACCCACGGTTCTCTCAGAGCAGGAAAGGGGGAAGGAGACCAAGTAGGAAAGCCTAAAGAGTTCAGCTGGGACAGAAGCAAGGAGGGTGGATATCATGTCACTGGAGTAAAAAAGATCATTCCTAAGGTCTTGATTATCCACACTGACTGTGATGGGGCCCAACGTTTTCACCGTGAACTGACTGAGAAATGCCATCCGGGGGTGCAGGGGTCTGCCAGCGCTGCCGTAAGCAAGTCCCACACACTGGGAGGCTTAAACAACAGTTTTATTGTCTCCTGGTTCTGGAAGCTCAGAGTCTGAGATCAAGGTGTGAGCAGGCTTTGTTCCTTCTAAGGGCCGTGAGGGAGCGTGTGTTCCAGGCCTGTCTCCCAGCTTCTGGTGACTTACTGGCCATCTTGAGTGTTCCTCGGCTTGTAGAAACATCACCCCGATCTCTCTCCTCTGTCCGATCTCTGTGACGATGCAGAGAGCAGGGGCAAGCAGTGCCCAGTGGCTGTTTGCCGCGGGCCTGATCTCATGCCCCCGCTGTGTGTTCAGGCCGGAGCCCTGTGGGGTGCGTGTGCCAGGGAGGGTCAGGGGCCTGAAGAGGAAGCCGTAAGGGGGTAGAATTTGCCCGGGCAAAGTTTAGTGAGTGTATGCGCATCAAAGGGTTTGGTGAGACTTGAAAGTAGAGTCTGCTTAAGACTGTCAATTATAAGCTGCTTGTTAAGGGCATTCATTTCCTTAGTTTAAAAGTAATTAAGAATGCGATTTCTGAGAAAATATTGTTTTAAATTAAGTAGTTATTGAAACTGTCTTGCTCATAGCTAACTGAAAAGCAAACACCTTTGAAAAGTGTCATTTATGAGAAGCCAGGTTTATATTAAAACTTTGACTTGGCAAAGAATTCCTGATGTTTGGTGGGCATGGAGAGGAAATACTTCAGGTGGCTTTTTCCTAACTTGAAAAACAGAGTTGTTCTGTGTAGGTTGGCGGCAGAAGCAACAGGTATGGAGCGGGGGACGTGGCCCGTGGGATGGGGCCAGGATCCACGGGGGCTGGACCAGGCGTCATCAGGAGCAGAGGGCCAAGCCGGGCACCCTGCCTGCCGTGAGGCAGAATTCAAACCAACCACAAAGAATAATCAAAGCTGGACACCGCCTCCTCTTGCGTGGCTCCGTTTCTGATTATGAGAAGCGTCCTCGCATGTCCTTCCTGGAAGTGGCTCAAAATTTAGATCCGGCAGCTCTTTAAAACTCAGCATTAGCGTTGACTCTGATTCGTTTAAAGAGAGAATTAGAAATGAGGTCATTTCAAGTTGACCCTAAAAAGTCCATGAAGAAGCACTGGAAGAATAAACAGGAAAATAATAAAAATTGTTCCTTCTGCTTGTCAGTGGGGAACAGGGGAGATGCTGACAAGAGGGGAAGCGAGGAAGTTTTCTATCATTTCGATTTTCCAATAGTTTCACCGATGCAAACATAAACGTATAGATAAATACACTTCACTCTCTGAGTGTGTATTTCTTGGCTTGTGTTATCCATTCCAGGCCCCTACTCGTCTTCAGGAAGTGTCTTTGAAAACTTCTGAGTTATGCAATTGTTTGCAGCTCTCTCTGTGTGGCCAACATTGAATGTGAGATGCTTGTAAGACATCGGTTTGTGTTACCAGTGGGTCAGTGAGCCAGGAGTGATGGAGAAGTCTCATTTTTGATGAATGGGTCAGAACTCGAGTTATTTTTAAATGATTTTCCTAACCTAAGAAAATATTACAGAAGCAGAAAAGAAACTTCCGCGTGCTTAGATATCTGTGGCACAATGGAGTCTTCTTGTAGCGGGGAACCTGAGTATGGAGGAGGGGATGCTTGAGGGAAGATGAAAGGAGATGAAGGTGCGATCTGGGCTGCTGGGAGAGGAGGGAAGGAACACTTGCTGGGGAGACACTCATCTCTCAAGCAGACGGGGATATTGGACCACGTCTCTTAGCCAACAGTCACATTGTCCAAGGACAAAAGAATTTAATTTCACTGGAACAATTGCTTTTAAAGTACATTTTAACAGGCTTCTAGAAAGTTGAGTTGAGTACTACTGTAGGCACACCTCTGGGTTGCCAGAGTCATGGTCATTCTATAAAAGAGTGGCATTTCCATTAAAAGGGAATCCTGTAAAAAACGGAATTTTCGTGCACTCTTACAACATTGTTGCCAGTCGTTTTCCGTCTGAGTGTCTACCTGTGCGTGCTGTTTGGAGAAGAATCTATACCACGCTGCACGAGCCCCCTGTAAGCTGAGATATTCTGCTTAGATAATCTGGAGCAGAGAGTTCAGATCTTCGACGTAGCCCGTGGATCAACTGTGCTGTGCTGTCCTGTGAGCAGAGCTCAAATGTGGGGATGTGCCTCTCTGGCAGGGGCCTTCTTTCCCATCTACTAGCGTCTTCTTTCTGGCTAAAGGGTGGCCTCTGGATAGGGCAGCCTCAGCGCCTCTTCCGCTTGTTTCACTTACTCATTGTGTCATTTTTTGGGCGTGTCCACCTCTCTGGGTCTCATGCGCCTGTCACCTCATCTACAAAGTGAGGATGACGCTGCCTCATCAGAGTTTTTGCGAGGATTGAATAAGATAGTCCTCCGAAAATGGCATGGAGCAAGGAATGAACAAAGAGTGGCTGTTAGTGTTACTGTGGTTGTTGTGCATGACAGTCCGCTCCTGTAATAACTGCGCTTCACCTTGGGGCATTTCTGCCAGCGTAGACCAACAAGGCAGAGTTCTGCATCACAGAATACATCTGTTCCGCAACGGGCCCTGGCTCTTCATTTACCTCCATGGGAAGTCCATCCGATTTAGGCACGCCCAAAGGGGTTTAATAAAGAAGTTTATATGTGAAGGATCCTATCATGTGCAAAGACTAGAAGTTGTTTTATATTGGATGCCTGGGAACCCCGCCCTGCCCTGTCCCCCGCACCAGGAGATTCGCAGGCAGTTGGTCTGGCGTGTGACTCGGGCGCGGGGATCTATAAAATCTTCACTGGGTGATTCCCATGGGCAGCCGAAATTGAGAAGCAGATTATAGAAGATCGGTAATATTTAGAAATGTTTTACATTTTAAAAATTATTATTTTAAACCTCATGTCAATATTAATGTGTGTATTAATTCCATATATTGATCAATTTCCTGTCGCTATCTCAAAGATCATTTTTGAGCCTATAGAGAAAAAATTTTAAAGGCTATCTAATGAGATATACTTTGTCCTGGTCTGTTACTAGAAAGACATTAGACCTCAAAAATTAGGAAATTTTGCTCTAGTTTTTGTGGAATGAAGAGAACTCATGAAAGCTACACATAAATATCTTTGGCATATGCAGGTCTTGTATCTCAGACTTTTTTTTTTTTTTTTTGCGGTACGCGGGCCTCTCACTGTTGTGGCCTCTCCCGTTGCGGACCACAGGCTCCGGACGCGCAGGCTCAGCGGCCATGGCTCACGGGCCCAGCCGCTCTGCGGCACGTGGGATCCTCCCGGACCGGGGCACAAACCCGTGTCCCCTGCATCGGCAGGCGGACTCTCAACCACCGCGCCACCAGGGAAGCCCATCTTAGACTCTTTGAAAGAGCTCTGGGTTAGGAAATCAGGTGAGCGGTGTCCTGGATGCAGTTGTCATAGGCTGGAACAATTTTCTGAGCATCAGTTTTCCATCTTTAGATGAAATACTAATACCTGTCTTGCTAATTTATCAGGGGTGTCTGAGAAGCACACGACTTAATGCGCAGAGTAGAGCTTTGTGGGATGAAAGTAAATCCTGATCATGTTGACCCTGACATGGTGTCAACGATCTCATGTGAACAGCCCTTACCAGCTTACAGAAGCCTTCCTTGTTCACTATCACACTTAACCTTGACATCAACCACATGAAGAGGAACTCCCATTTTACACATAACAAAACTGAGGCTTAGAAATGTAAAATGAGTTATTAATGATCAAGAGACTTGTAAGTGAAAGTTATAAAGAATCTGGATACCATCATTTCTGGACACACTGAAATTCTTTAGAAATAACAGAACCTGTTTCTTTGGTTGGTGTCAGGTTCGGTTTTCACTAGGTTGTTTTTGTTTTTGTTTTTCTTTTACCATTCCTAGATATATTCAATTATCTTTGCAGCTTGAGTATTTGGTATTTCTTAGAAGTAGTGCATCATTTGGGGAATTTAGTAGGCTAGCCAAAATAGTTTTGCCCTAAGCTTCAAACACTTTTTAAAAGTGTCTTCCTGGGCTTCCCTGGTGGTGCAGTGGTTGAGAGTCCGCCTGCCGATGCAGGGGACACGGGTTTGTGCCCTGGTCCGGGAAGATCCCACATGCTGCAGAGCGGCTGGGCCCATGAGCCATGGCCGCTGAGCCTGCGCGTCCGGAGCCTGTGCTCCACAACGGGAGAGGCCACAACAGTGAGAGGCCCATGTACCGCAAAAAAAAACAAAAACAAAAACAAACAAACAACAAAAAAAGTGTCTTCCTCACAATATCTGTATTTGACATTGCTTATTTATATACAAGAAGGTTTTCTGTGATCACCTGTAGCGTGCTGTCAGTGACTTAGAAGCCATGGACCTTTCCCTTAAGGAGTAAAAAGTCTAATGGGAGACATAGAGAACCCCAGTTAAAAATCATTATCAACTCACTAGATTGAACCCCTTTAATGAGCATGGTGTAACTTAGGACCGGGAATATCCATACAGTGGAATATTATTCAGATACTAAAAAAAGGAGTGAAGTATTGATCCATGCTACAACGTGGATGAACCTTGAAAACATTTTGATACGTGAAAGAAGTCAGGCGCAAAGGACCACATATTGTATCATTTCATGTGTATGAGATATTTTCCAGGATAAGCAAATTCATTCAGAGAGAAAGTAGATTAGTGGTTGTTGCTTAGGGCTGGGCTGGAAGGGAGGATTCAGGGCAGGGGTAATTCCTAAAAGGTAAAGGGCTGCTTTGGGGGGCCATGAAAATATTCTAAAATTATATCATGGTGATAGTTGCAAAACTCTGAATATACGGAAAACCACTGACTCTATACTTGAAATGGGTGAATTGAATGGTTTGTGAATTATATCTCAATAGAGGTGTTATAATGATTTTTAAAACAGGGTGGGGAGCAGAAGAGAAGGAGAGGAGGTGAGACAAAAACAAAACAAGAGGAGTGGTTCTTGGAATGTCTGCCTGACCCCACTGGAGGATGATTTGACAAGCCTCCCAGACGAGCTGAATCTGCTTCCATTTTCAAAAGTAGAGGGAATGGGATATCCCCGAGCTGCCCTGGAGGGAAACAGGTTTAATATTCCCCTGTTGGTAATACATAGTTTTAAAAAGCACAGATTTAAGGGAACTCTCAGAATGAGCACTGACCCATTTCCCCAAGACCTAAAGAAATTGGCATGACTGGGTGGACAGCTGACAGATGTGGAAAGTAAATGTCTTGTGTGTTTTCTGTCCTTTCATTCCCATCTTGATTTTTTTTCTTTTTAATGAGAGCCGGTGTCTGTGGGGAGAGAATCCATTTGCTGAAGAGAGTGGTTGTCTGTATGAGTCCTGCTGTGGAAACAGGACTTAGAGGTTCTACTGATGTATAGAAGCTCCTTCTCAAGGCCATACTCACATCCCCAGATCCAAGGTTCTCGTGTGTCTTCCCTATGTGTGCAAAATAAGTATGGCCTGGTTTTAGCTTCTTAGAACAGTTTGGGAGTTAGCACTTTACACTGCAGTGCTCATGGATATTAGCAGATAAAATAAGGCTTTAACTTGGGGGTGATTTTGAAGGTATTGAATAGCAGAGGTTTTCTTTTTTTTAACTAACAGAAGCTATACAGACATTAGGTCAGGGTCAAATTCAAAACAGGGCTAGATATTTAAAAAAAAAAGTACCACTTGGAATTCTGGAACATGTAGTAAGTATAAATATCTACACATTTTATAGAAGGCAACACTCATTCAGGAGAACCGGAAGGAGTGAGTTATAGCTTATGTTTGTCCCTTGGGTGAATTAAATATGTATTTTTATGCTTTTACAAAGATATTAGCCAAAATAAAGGTGTTTTAGTGCCAGCTGGATTCGAAAACAAGTGAGACTGAGTTATTTACTTTCATTTACATTGTTACTACCATAAATCCTGTATTAGTTAGCAGTATTTTTAAACAAACCTGTCATTTTAAAATGTCAGTGTTTTTTTTTAATGTGTCCCCAACTAGCTTTGTACAATAACCAAATTAGGCAAGCAGTGATGATTATACTTCATGAAATATACAAACCAAATGGACTTAGACTGCTTTTTACTCTCATTTGCTCAGCTTCTTCCCGCATATGTAGTTAAGTGTTACAATCCCTTTAGGTTCTGTACATTTTGGTGTAAGGAAACTAATGGTTTTTCTATACTCGCAACCAAATGAAGTTCCTGAAGTTTTTCCCTACTGACAATGTCTAATAAAATACAATCAAGGAAAGTTGACCAACGGAGTGCAAATGAGACTAATATTTATTCTTGAGTGTGATGGAAGCATGAGAGTCAGAAGGGACAAACCATGGGATATTAGGAAGAGAACTAGTTTGGGAAGCAGAAAACCCGAGTTCCCGCCTCCTAGTTCTGCCACAAACCTGCTGCGAGGCCCATGGCCTTACTGAGCTCAATTTCCTCATCTGGAAAATGAAGGGACCAGAACTAGATGATGGCGACAGTGTCTCTTCTAAAAGACTAGCCAGCATTTATCAGCCTGGTGTCCTGCCGCTGTGAGCTAATGAAGACGGCATAATTGAGCTTCTTCAATCTCAGTGAAGCTCCATGTGTCCTGGGTTTTATCTCCCCATGAATGTACCTGTGGCTTCTAATGATGAAAATGGGAGTTGCTAGAGTCTAAGATCAAGTTTAAGGATGAGGATGGGAGAATATCTGAGAGAAGGAGAAGAGGAGAAGAAATCACTTGAACTTGAAGACGGAAGAGACACAGGTTGGCATCTTCCTTCGCCACTACCTTGATGAGGCCTTGGGATGGCTCCCTTCATTGCCGGAGGGCCGTAGATTCCTCCTGTGTTAACAGGGCAGGTTCTCTGTTATTGGAGGCCAGGGAGACCGATGGGTGGGTGAAATCAGAACTAATATAAAAGACCCATTCTAGAGGGTATCTTCTCACCATCACCGCCTCGCATTGGAGTGAGTAACAGGGTACAGTTGGCCCTTGAATAACGCGGGCTTAGGGGTGCCAGCCGTTTGTACCCACGGGTTCCTCAGTATCTGTGATTCTGCATCCGTGGATTCAACCAACCTCGGTTTCAACTACCTGTGGATTGCGTGGTACTGTACTATTTACTATAGAAAAAAATCCACGTGTAAGTGGACCCACGCACCTCAAACCAAACGTGACTCAAGGCCTTGGTGAGGTAAATGTATACTTAAATGGAATTTGTTCTTCTTTCTGTCCTTTTTCTATCAGTTAGTGGAGATGTCAGTGAAGCAGGGATTCCAAAAAGATAGGCTGAGGGACTTCCCTGGTGGTCCAGTGGGTAAGACTCTGCACTCCCAATGCAGTGGGCCTGGGTTTGGTCCCTAGTCGGGGAACTAGATTCCGCATGCATGCCGCAGTTAAGAAGCCTGCGTGCCACAACTAAGACCCGATGCGGCCAAAAATAAATAAACAAACAAATAAATAAATAAATATTTTTAAAAAAAACCCAAAAGATAGGCTGTACAGACAGAAAACAAAGGCCTTTGGTCAATGAAGAGTAAATTGAGGTGGTTTTTTTTTAGGTTGAAGGGTAAATGCATTTTTAAATTGAGATATAGTTGATTTACAATATTATATTAGTTTCAGGTGTAAAACATAGTGACTCAAGATTTTAATAGAGGGCTTCCCTGGTGGCGCAGTGGTTAAGAATCTGCCTGCCAATGCAGGGGACACGGGTTCGATCCCTGGTCCGGGAAGATCCCACATGCCGCGGAGCAGCTAAGCCCGTGAGCCACAACTACTGAAGCCCGTGTGCCTAGAGCCCGTGCTCTGTGGCAAGAGAAGCCACCGCCATGAGAAGCCCACGCACCACAGCGAAGAGCAGCCCCCACTCGCCGCAACTAGAGAAAGCCCGCGTGCAGCAACGAAGACCCAACGCAGCCAAAACAATTTTTTAATAGATTATACGCCATTTATAGTTATTATAAAATATTGGCTCTAGTCCCTGTACTGTATAATATATGCTTGCAGCTTATCTATTTTATACATAGTGGTTTGTATCTCTTAGTCCCATATCCCTGATTTGCCCCTCCCCCTGGGTTCTGAGTTTTCAGTGTCACCATATCATGCCAAATTTCCTTCTATCCTGTAGAAAACAGTTGGAAGAACATTCTCACTTGCTAAGAGTGCAGAGCCCTCGAGTTGCACTTTGGGGCTCAACTTCCTAATATGAAAGTGAGTTTTCACACTGAGAGGACTAGTGCACGCTTTCCTCATCAGCGTGAGGAAACTTGAATTGTTCAGACCAGTAATATGGTGATGAATTCCGATTTCTGGCTTGAGCATTTCCTCGTGGGCCGTGGATCCCTTTTTTTTTTGGTTGGAAAACCGGCCTGGGAGTGTAAAGGGGCAACAGATCATCAGGGGACAGACATCGGCTTTCCTGTGGCCTCTGCAGGGCTCACAGGTTCAAACACAACCTCCCTGAAACCAAAGAACTTTAATTGAGTAGGTAAAGAGGTCCTCATAATTATAAACAGCAGTAGGTATAACAAGAGGCTAAATACCTAGCTGGGGTTTTAATTAGCTGGTGCTTTAAATTAGTCATTTTGGTTTCAGTCAGAAATCAGTGACGTTCTGCACTGTGAAAACCTCATCACCCTGTAGTTTGTTCCTCATTATACTTCGCCCGGTGAAGCTTTCAGTGCAATGCCCTGCTGAGCAAAAAAGGAAAAAACGGGAGAGATTTGGTTGCATTCCAAGAGCAGTAAAACTCTATGGAGATTAAGTTCATTCTCACCAGAGATATGAGAATTAGCTGTTCTTTGTTGTATGTGTTAAAAAATGCAGCAGATAACACCCATGTGCACGCTCAATCTGCTCTTCCGATTTTTCGTCTGGAATTTGGTAGCTTAATGAACTGATGCAAAACGCAGCCAAGAGCCTTCTCACAAATCCAGCCTGGGTCGAAAACCCCAAGCGCCCTGACTGCCGGCCGCTTGAAGGTTCTCATGCATGTTGAAGCACGTTTCCTTTCTTCTCTTCCTTTCTTTCCTTTCGGGTTTTAATTATCTTGCCCTCAGAGGAAGAGGAAGGTAGTTTGCAAAGCCAAGAGACCAAAGTCCCTTGGTTCTCCTCATGGGACAATGAAATGGGATCCCCGGGACTGTCATTCTGGGCTGTCAGGTGCAAGGAGCGAACAGAGAGCTGGAAAACTGACATATGGCTCGCGTTCCTTGGAAGCGTGAGGCTTCTGCTCTCATGTGTGCACGGAGCATCATGGCTGCAGCAAACCCTCTTCCCAGGTCCCACCCCCACTGAATATTGCTTTAACTTGTCCCCTCATCCCACCCCTGACACCCCATCGTTCTTACATTTCGGCAAACTGACGATGGGCTCAGGTTACACAGGGCCAGTGTATGATGCTGAGAGTGAGTCTTGTGCTCCACGCTTCATGGACCCCAGATGTTACCGTTGACTCCACATCAGCCTCCAACACAGAGACATTGTGTCACGTGGCGGCCGTTTGGGGTTCTGATCTCAGCTCGTGAATGGGAATGACAGATGATGCCAACAAACGTACTACCTGTGGATGGCATCTGGGACTGTGAATGATGGGCTGGCTTTCAGTAGTACCTGGACTCGGCGTCTTTGTTGACCAGGCAGGGCCCAGATGTGAGGCCTGGGCTTTGGGTGGAGCTCTGGGGTGTCTTTGATGTTCCCAGACGGTGCTGACATTTGCTGGGCATACCTATGAGTGATCCGGTGAGCTCCTCTGTATCTGGCATGGTTTGCATTATGAAAGGATAATGTCCATGTAAACATCCTATAAATGTTGCCACGATTTTTAGATGGGGAAATGAAGTGCTGGTTATCCAGGAGATAAGGCTATCAGGGTCACTTAGAATTTGTCAGTTCACGTATTCCTGTGGAGAAAGGCGGGTGGTTAGGTGTATTGACCTGTTACACTCCATCTATATCAATATCTAGTTACGCTACCATGGATATTGCATGCTCTGGGATCTTAATTTGTAAATTAACATTATGATACTCACGAGCAAACTAGGCTACCAATGATAGGTATTAAGGTTTGGAATGTATTCAAAACCTGTCGACTGTACTTATATATTATATCAGTATATCTCTTATAGATCCTTTAGCTATTATGTTCTTTTGCATGTCAATTACCTAATTAAGTCTTCACATGACATTACAGGTTTCGTCTGCTAGCCGAAAGTAGAGCGTTCCTGTGAAAACTTTCAGAAGCAAAATGGTGTAAAAGTGAAGAGTATCCCCCCAATTTCTGCAAGTTCTCATTATGCCACTTGGCTTTTAAGAAAGACCTATGTTAGTAAGGGAATGACGTTTTTTGTAAAAGAGAAAATCCTCTTCGGATTTTTTTTTCCGTTAGCGAACAAAGGTACTAACGCAGGTCTCTCGTAAAAGGGGCTTAGTGAAAACGTTTGGAAAGCAGGGGATACCTGTATTAACATGGGGAAGGAAAGCAACATTTATACAGCACCCGCTAGGCATCTTATGTACATATATAATTGAAATTTTCCCAGCGTATATGTACTCACTTGGAGTGGAATTACAATCAAAAGCGGGGGGGGGGGGGGGAACCCAATGAACAAAATAAAATCCACTACAGTGAGACTTATAGATGATGGTTTAGTATGCATAGTCTTGCATGATGAAGAAAATAATTGTTTTCTTAATAAGGAAGCATTCCATTCTATAAAATCCAAGGATCCAGAATGTATCTTAGATATAGCCTGGAAGCTTTTGTACTGATCCTCCAATGGGAAAGCCTGAAATGTCATGAGAGTCAGGGTTACACAGTGTTTATAAAACATTTGTGCCCTAAGGTCATTCAAAGGTTTTTACACCTCTTTTCATTGTTAGTAGTTTGTTGGTCAAGCCAGACCCCTTTCTTTGTGAACAGTTTCCCACAAAACAAAAAGGAGTGTGACTGATTGGGTGACTTGGATTTTTGTAGACTTCTGAAGATGTTCTTAAACTCTCCTTTGATTTTTCTTTTCTTTTTTCTTTTTTTTGGCCGCCCCACGTGGCATGCGGGATTCTTAGTTCCCAGACCAGGGATCAAACCCAGGCCCCCTGCAGTGAAAGCTCGGAGTCCTAACCACTGGACCGCCAGGGAATTCCCTCTCCTTTGATTTCATTACCACAGGCTAACACTGGCCGTGGGCCCAGGACAGAATTCCAGTTTATCCACAATAACATATTTGATAACTCCTTTCCCTTAGGACTTCGTGACATCTGTGAATTCTGAGCCCTAGGCAGTTGGCCACACAACGCAACCCGAATTCAGTACTTTTTTGCGCAGTGGACTGACTTTGGGGGACTCTGCTGTAATTGCCTGTAGTGATCAAGTAAGGACAAGGGAAGAGGATTATGCCTTACTTAAGTGGTCACGAGTACAGCTTCTAATAAGCAAGTTTCTGTTTTCTTCTGTATTCGGAAGAACTGGTCAGGGTCTTAAACCCATTGAGAATAAAGAAGAGGAGGCCTGCTCTCTATGCAGTATCAGTTCGGGTAGCCTCGGCTTGTTGTTTTGTTTTTTCTCCTTATTGATAACAAGGGAGATCTAAATAACTTACATGACTAATTCATCTTTGTCTCCTTTTGTCTTTTTTCTTTGCATGTCAGTCACTATGAACAAGACCGTAGTGCACTTAAGAAAAGGGAATGGGAGCGGAGAAACCAAGAAGTCCAGCAAGAAGACGATCTCTTTTCTTCAGGCTTTGATCTTTTTGGGGAGCCCTACAAGGTAGCTGAATATGTATGTCATTTATCTTTCTGGAAAACGGTTGCCTGTTATATTGTTGAATGCACTAATCAACACTTAATCTATTTGCAAAACACCCAAATCACCTCCAGGAGAATATGTTTTACCAATGAAATATATACATACGCTGTATTGGGGGCAATGGCAAGTTTCTGAGGAAGTCTTCAGAGACAAATTCCATCTTCTTGGGGGAACACAGTAGGATTTGCAAGGGACTTATGAGACTTCCTGTCTCCAAAGAATTCTTTCCTGCCCAACACTACCTACAGCAAGGAGTGCCCCCTGACGCTTTGTCTCACTTTGATTATCAGCGTGGCAGCCCCTGAAGACTTCATCAGAATGTCCATGGATATGTCGGTTTCTCCTCCCAATCAGTGCCATCCATGGCAAGGCCGCTGCTTTCTGTTTCCATTTTAGGTTGTTAGCAGCTGTTCAGTGGTTCGAGTACTCTTTGAAAATCACTGTTCTAGGAGAAAGGGCAAAGCCAATCATTTTTTTCCCGGTGATTAATAATCATGGGTTAGGAGACTGCCTCAACCAGAAGAGCTAGTGTAGCTAGGTTGACTTTCTAGTGGTATTCTGGCTAGTGTGTAGCTCCAATGATGATCACACTTCTATGTCTACAAGTATTGATTTCACAGTGACTGCCTCTGAACGTTCTATTTGGGGTGGGGTTGGGAGAAGAATCTTGGTGAATTGCTGGCAGCTGGTTGGTTTTTATTGACATTTACTAGCAGGGTAATTTTCTGTAATGAAACACAAATGATCTAAGAGGTAAAACAACAATAGAGGAAATGTTCACGAGTTGTGATTTTAGAAGACCACCATTTAGGAGACAGTGACTGGGGTAGACAGTAAGCTGTCTGGACTGGTGACCAGTGAGACCAGAGTCCCGGTGCCTTGTTGAGACTGAGCTAGCAGCTCTTGATCGAGACACTCAGGTGCCTTCCAAATTTGGTAAGTCTGACAAAGAGACTATTAGTTTTCAATTTGTCAATAATAGTATAATCCTTAATAATCCATTTTTCCTATCTCAATTGATTTAATTTCTATACTGCCTTTGAATGTGCGCATGTAGAGATATGGTTAGCTTGACAAGGATTTATTGAAGGCCCACTGTGTGCCAGCCACGTCTTAGACTAGTGTCCAAAGGGAAATAAGACGTAGACCCTGCCTTCAAGGAATTCCTTGTCCAGTGGCAGAGATCATCACGAATGAGTGAGGGCATGACCGCATGGTAACTGCTGAAGAGGTAGGCAGGGGAAAGATGCCCGAAGCCTTCTTACCTCGTACCAAGGAGTTTGGACATGAGTCTGTACGCGAAGAGAAGTCATCGCAAGTTTTAAAGTTAGGACGTGGCTGGGACAGACGAAGAATTGTAAAGATGATGTTGGAAGTGTGGAGAGTGGTGGGTTGGAGGGAAGGGAAACTAGAGGCAGATAAAGAAGCTATTGTCGTTGGCTGAGGGGGGTTCATGGCAGGCTGGATTTAGAGTAGAGCCAGGAAGTTGAAGTGATAGGGCAGGTGTCTGCCTGGAGGTGGGGAGTGTGCGATAGGAATGAACGATTCCGATCTTTTAGATTTGAGAGGAGGCTGGTGTTATTAACAGGTTGTTCAGGAGGACAACAAGGTTGGTGCTTGTAGAGAAAAGGTAATTAATTCTGCTTTGAGCGTGATGGGTTTAAGATGCCAGTGGATGTCAAGGGAGAGATATCCAGTAAGCTTGGGGTGCATGGATCTGGAGCTAATGAGAGTGGTCAGGAGAGAGAGTTAGGTGTTACTACGTAGGTGGCAGTGGAAGCTGTGAGAATGGGTATTATCACTAAGCCAGATGGCCGGGTAAGGAGAACAAGGAGAGAATCTTGAGGAGCAGTAACATTTAAGGGGTGAAAGGGAGAGTCGTTTTCTTTGGTGATGGTGGTAGTCATGGTGGGTTGGGGAGTAAATGGGAAAAGGTGAAATAAAGAAAGAGAGGCAGTGAATGTAGACTTGATCTTGCAGAGAGTCTTTGTATGGAGGGGGGAAGAAAGGAAGATGCGTAGAACGAAAGGGGAACAATTATTTGGTAGGAAGCTTTTTTTAAGGGGAGAGAAACGTGAACATGTTTAGAGATTGACGGGAAGGAACCAATGTCAGTGGAGAAGGCGAGGGTGAAGACACAGGAGAGAGAGGTGATGATGAGCAGAGCAAGGTCCCAGAGGAGATGAGAAAATACAAAACTGAGAACGTGTGAAGAGTGATGAGCCTTGGGGAGAAAGGTGGGAACGGAATGTTAGGATGAGGAAGAAGCAGGAGAGTGGAAGGAAGATTGGGGACACGATAAGAAGCTGTGGCCTCCATATTTTCTAGAAAGTGGAAGAGAGGTCAAAGGATGATAGATGCCTCATCCCTTCTTGAGAAAGAGGAATGACCAGATGAGTTTTACCTCTTATCTTCGGAGGGGTTAGAAAAATGAGCTTTACTCAAAGGGCTCGTTCTGAAAATTCAATATCTACTCCATGCTTAACACTATTATGAGGTGTAGAACCCTTGGCTTATTTCCCCCTTTATAATTTTAAGTCTTGTTGAATTAATGGTCTTGTACCTTTAAGGTAAGTGCCCTTTCTCCTTAACAAGCCTGTAATATAGATGCGTATCTATTTTTAGATGTAAGTAGTGTCGTTTTGAGTAGGCAGTTAAAGAACCTGTTATCAATATTGTCATTTTCAAAAGTCATCTGTCTTGATACGACAAGAGTACATCAGGTCTGTGTGTGGTTAGTAGCCTGGTGCCTTTATGCTACTTGATGGGGAAGAGGCTTTGCTTTGGAGTCGAGACTATGAAGGAAAGGAATAATGCTAACAGTTGATGACCTGGTAATTCTCTTTCTTTCACTGCCGCTTTGATGACTGACTGCCATCTTGTGCTGTGTACATGTTCAGGGTTTCCCGGGAGATCACTGGGCAGTATGCTTCTCCTTTCCCCCATATCACGATACTAGAACAGATGTACACCTCTAAAAGCTCCCTAGACCTGGACTGGTGTGGACACCCTTGGCGTATCTGGACATGCCAGTGGCAATGGGAGTTCTAGAGCTGGCCTGTGGTCCACCGGTAGAAATGAGGACATTCCTACCACAACTTTTCCTGAGGCTTGTGGTAGGAAGGCCTACCAAATTAGAAATCAAAATTCCTGGTGGTTGATCAGGACTTTAAAGAAACTTCTTGCCACTCTAAATCCTAAAACAAGGTCCGATCGCCTCTCCGATGGCTTTGGTAGTTCATAAGCTAGCCAATGAGCATCAGTCCCTAGGACCCACTGCCCTTTCTTGGCAGAGAGAAGAAATGGTGACCTCTCATGGTCCTGGCTGATTTCTTTCCCTTTTTGGCTTCATCTCTACCACTCCCAGAATGGAAAGAATGTTGACCACCCCTAGATTGGGGTGCTGGTGGGTAACATCCCTTGGTGGCTGAAATCTGAGTTTGTGCTGTGCTGCTGAAAAGGATGTGTTCAAAAGTGCTTGAAAAATGTGAAGCCGTTTGGCGTGTCTAGCTTAGCATGGAAAGATGGGGAGGGAAGAGGAACTGGCATGTACCAAGCGCCTCCTGTGTGCCAGGAACCGTGCTAGAGCTCTCTTCACGTGCTTGCCTAGCCCTTACAGCATATGGGTACGCATTTTCCCCGTGTTTCCCATGAGGAATTTGAGGTGAGCTTCTCTGCAGCCTCGTATCCGCATAAGTGTGATTCCATATCTGTAACAGGAAGCTGTTTATCCTTGACAAGAAGTCAGAAGACCCGATAAGCTTACCTCCTGTGTGACTTTGGGGAAGAAACTTTATTTCTCTGACCTAGAGTTTCCTTTGCTCTGAAGTGAATACTAGTAGCTGATAGAAAAAATAACTGATGATAACGACAACAAGTGACATTTTACAGCTCTTCACAGCTCAACGAGGATGAGGAAACCGAGGCGCAGAGACATTAAGTTGCTTATCCAAGGTCATTTGGGTCAGGGCAGGTAGAAGCCAGAGTAGACCAGAACAGCTGTGCTGACTCACACGGTGATTGTGAGGGTCAAGTCAAACAATCCGCGGAAACCTTGCTTTGAAATCCATAGTGTGCCATACAAGTTCAAGGTATTAGCATTATTATAATTAGAGAAAGAAATAGCAACTTACAGCTTAGAGAGATTAACTGCAAAAATATTAGAATTTTAAAAAAAGGAATTACTAAATCACATATATTAGCCACAATGAAATAAAAGAAAAAAATGAACCTCAAAACTGAAATTATTTTGCTATTTCAGTTTTGAGGTTCATTTTTTACAGCAGTCTCCTAGCACAGTGGTCTTGCAATGCAATTATATTACTGATTTGTAGATAACATTAGAAGCAAACTGAGGCAGCTCTGCATTTGCCGAAGTAATAAGAGGCAAAAAGCTTAAATGAAGGAGTGCTGTTAGTCACGAGCCACAAACCAGACATGTAATTTATGCCTGAAAATACTTGGAAAATGCATTTCCTTGATGATGGAGAAATTGTGATTACTTAGAAAATAATGGCTGTGGAGGTTACCTTTAAGGAATCAACCAATTATCAAGAACGGGAAGTAAAGAATTGGCCAAATTGAAAGAAGCCTATAATTGATTGAAATGGCTAAATTTCCATTTTTGCCATGTTTACAATGTGCAACCAGGACGGCTAAGAACCCCCTGCTCCTTAAAAAGGTTCTTAAGACTCGGGGAGGATGAAGAAGACGATTAGTGTGAACCAGAAGTTGCTATGTGTATAATGAGCGTCCATCATGTAGGTGGACATAAATGTATTTCAGGCCCCGTTGGGTTTTCTAGCCAGTGGATCTTATATCGACATCTTGAGAAATTTAAAAACTGGTTGACAGTTACCCACCTCCAGTGTTGGGAAGGCAGAGGGTTGACTCTGACGACCTGGTCCGTATTGTTAATTTTTTTTTTTTTTTTTTTTTTGCGGTACGCGGGCCTCTCACTGTCGTGGCCTCTCCCGTTGCGGAGCACAGGCTCCAGACGCGC
>NW_020838054.1:2015023-2100986 GCF_003676395.1 Aethalodelphis obliquidens
ATGGCTCACGGGCCCAGCCGCTCCGCGGCATGTGGGATCTTCCCGGACCGGGGCACGAACCCGCGTCCACAGCATCGGCAGGCGGACTCTCAACCACTGCGCCACCAGGGAAGCCCTGTTAATTATTTTGAGACTGTTGAGTGGTGGACTTCTTGAGGCTGTGTGTCTGTGTGTCCTCTGTGCCTAACCCAGCCTCATGAGTGTTTTGAATTTACCAGTGTGTGTTTTAGAATGACCATGGTAATTGCTCCTTGTAGCCACAGCACGTCTGTTACGGATCTTCCTTCAATCAGCAACTCAGAAAGTGTCACCAGTGAACTCAGCCTTGAACTATCTGCTATGTAGTTCTGGTCACAAGTCCCTCTGAGACAATTGCTGTGTGAGGAAGCTAGTTGAAGGGAATTGACCTCCCTTCATCCCCCCAGGTTATCCCAGCTCCACCCCTTATGCCATTAGTGTACAGGAAGGCCCTACGGTTGGACCTATTAACTTGGCCCCGTAACTCCATGTGCAGACATGCCTTCACCGAGTTAGACTTTAACACAGTTCTGCTTTTTAGTCAGCATAAGGAAAAGCCATGTGAAAAACGTCTTTGCATCTTCTGTAAAATTGGTGCTGAAAAAACGACTTGTTTTACTGTTCAGAGGTTCTCGTAACCTTGTAACCGAACCAACGAGAAGAATTCCTTTTCAGTATCCGGCAAACGTTTATCTCATTTAATGAATTAGGATGTGCTTCCTGCCATCAGACAGGAGAATTCTATAAGCTATGAGCTTTTTCTTTTGGCCTTTAGCTATCGAGAAGCTCAAAGTTCAATTTGACGTTCAGTCACAGTAACCAAGTTAGCTTAACCTTTGCTTTTCTGGTTATGTACCCTTTACTCCAAGCCACTGCAAATCCTTTATTGATATAGGCAGGGTATGAATTATAATTTGATTCTGTTCAATTCAGCAACAATTTGCTGAGTACCTAGGATGCATCAGACATGGTACTAAGTGTTGAGGACATGAAGATGAATAAAAGGTAGTCTCTGACCTTGAAGAAAAGCCCATAGTTTTGTGCTGGAAAAGAACTTATAACTGTAGTAGACCCTGTGTAGTAGGAGGTGGATTTTCTAGACTTATTTGGAGAGCTTTCAATTTTCGTCTAATTTTAGTCATGTAGACAACAGTTTTAGACATTGGACAGCTTAGAAATTCTCCTAATTTCAAGCATATTTTAAAATCTAGAGATGGAAAAAAATTCTAAGCATGCATCAGAAACCCAGATCAGTAAAACAGTAAACCGAAATGAAGAGACGTTAAAACCTAAGCAGGGTCTCTCCACCGAAGATAAGATGGACATGTCCTTTTTACTTACTGCTGAAATATGAACAGGGATGTGACTAGCTTGCTTGCAAACAAATGGGCCTTGAGGTTCTTGGGTTCTGATGATGTTGGCCCAGAGAGAGTGAACGACTTCTCAGAACTTTGAGGTATTGTGGTGTTCTCTGTGACATCTGGGGGCAAAGTTCTGATTCTCTAGACCTGTCTTTCAATGAAAGTTCAAAGAATTTTCGGTAAATGATCAATGAACTGTCAATGAAAGGTCCATAACTTTGAGCTTCCTGGTAGCTAAGGCAAAAAGGGAAAGGTTATAGCATTCTCTTTGTCTAATGGAAGGAAACATGTCTTAATTCATTAAAGGAGACAATATAAATGGAGGCATTTAAAAATAGGAAATGAAATGGTGTTGTTTCCCTTTGTTGGGTCAGATCCTGAAGATGGCAGGTATCAGGCAATCATCTGGTCCAAGAGGTAAACTATTTGAGGGACCAGCACAGCCCTGCAAGTATTAACAGCTTGCGTTGAATTCTACTGGGGCCCTGACCACAATGAAATCTCTTTGTTTTTTAATTTAGGGATTGAATAGAGGCCGGTTTTGGCTGCTGCCCAAATGGTTCCTTGGGCACCTCCGTTGAAGGAGACCGCTATATACACAGAGTTTATTCTTGCCTTAGCTGAAAAGTAATGTCTGCCATTAAAACTGACAAACCTAGGGACTTTCAGGGAATAAAAGTGATTTCTGCCCTTCTCTACCTATTAAATTATGCCTTTCAAATGTACCTCTGAACATGGAGTGATTATTCAGCTGAGGATTATAAGGAACTGTAATTGTTTAATCACTCCTTCAGCACCAAGGTTGCATGTGATGCAATATAAGATGTTCCTGAGTATAAGAAAACTAAAACTGACATATATTTATTTGATTTCTAAAACTCCCCATCCCCGGTGGAGCCCTCTTAGCATATCATTAGCATGCTTTTCCTTAGTCTTTGAATATGATTTGCCCCGTGACCCGAGTTGAATGCTCTATACAGTATGTGGGGATTATGGTAATAACAAGGCCAAGGTTCCCAGCTCGATTCCCTCTGGTTACTCCTTCTCTGGATCCTTTGCTGGGTCCTTCTCTTCTCTTAAAGGTTGACGTTCCACAGGGCTCTCTCCTGAGCCTGATCTTCTCATTCTTCGTTTCCTTTCCCTGGGTGATTTCATCCATTTCCAGCACTTCACCCTCCATTCATCCGCACACTCTCCCGTCGTGACATACAGAGAGCAGCACGCAGCCATACATCCTAGGTTTAGCCTGAGAAGCCAGGCTTGAATAGGCACACACCAGGTGTTAAGGGCGTGTGAGCAACCTTAGATGTGACACATCTGTCTTCAGTGGAGGTTGTACCAGTGGGGAGGTAGTCACCCCCTCCTGTACATGGAGAGCTGGCCTATGACTCCTGGGACATGGAGGCTACACAGGGTGGTCGTCTTCCCCAGGCGCTGGCCCTGCTGCCAGGTGGCTCCATGGGTGCTGGTAGCCTTCTTTCATTGCAACATCTTGGGCCAGGATGATGCAGCCTAGACACAAAGCAGCCCTTTGCCCCTGAATTCAGCAGCTGGTTTTGATAACACCTTTGGCAGGTAAAGAGAATAGACTAAAACGTCCTTGTGTTGATTCTCCATATAGAATGATGTAGTTGCCAACTTTGAAAATCGGACTTTGTTTTGATTTACTTAACCAACAGTTTAAATTCTTGAATAAATTTTTTAAACTCTTGAAAAGACAGAGGAGAGCTTGAGTCACTGTTGATGAACAGTTTGCACCATTTCAAAGTAAACGAGTATGAATCATCAATATGTAAACAGAGTTGCCCCCAGAATATGTAGGCAGACACCAGTAATTTATGCAGTCTTTGATTGAAAGGAATTGGATTCACTTTAGTCATACGTTAGCTCAGTTCAATGTTGTTTAAGCCCATGCCTTTTCTAAACTGAATGTAGTCACGATGGCGCAGTTTAACTGACTTCCTTATCCAACGGGCTAAGGCTTTTTCATGGTGTAATGTAGCACAAAGGGCTGACATGTCAAGAACAGACATAAGTCGAACATTCTATTATAATTCCAATGATCAGTAAGCGGAAGTTGTTAATCACAGTGTAGAATGTACAGTTCAACTCATTGGACCTAAATTAAGTTATTTCGCTAATAAAATTCGTAAGCAACGTAATTTAAAACTTTCTCCCAATGAGCGTGTTTAAGTAAGAACAGACCAGGGAGTATACAGACATTAATCACACAGCTCATTCCAAGAGGCTCTTTCAACAGTGTTATTGATTTTTTTCTCTTACATAGCACATGAAATGTATGAAATTATATGGCAGCATGAGAATTTTAAAGAACCCTATATGCTAGTCTACTTAGGGCATCTGTATGAAACATTAACATTAGGAAACACAAACCTATTCATTCTCTCTCCTCCCACCCCCATCTTTTTGTTATTTTAGACAAACAAAGGTGATGCACTTGCCAACCGAGTCCAGAACACGCTGGGAAACTATGATGAAATGAAGGATTTGTTAACTAACCATTCTAATCAGAATCATCTAGTGGGAATCCCAAAGAATTCCGTGCCCCAGACTCCCATCAACAAAAACGAACCAAGCTTTTTTCCAGAACAAAAGAACCGAATGATCCCACCTCATCAGGATAGCACTCACTCCTCGGCACCGATGCCTCCACCTTCGGTTGTGATACTGAATTCAACTCTCATACACAGCAACCGGAAGTCAAAACCTGACTGGCCACGAGACAGTCAGAACACTAGCATGGTACCGGCCAGCCAGGCTGGCAGTCAGCCCAACAAAACGCAGCCCCCAACACAGGACCAGCCCCCTGCCAGACTGGAAGACTTCTTTGTCTACCCAGCTGAACAGCCTCAAGTTGGAGCAGCTGAAGAGTCAAACCCATCTGCAAAGGAAGACGGTAACCTCAAGTCCGGTGGAGGGGATACGTTCAAAGAAATCTTTCAGTCCAGCTCACCAGAAGAATCTGAATTCACACTGCAGGCGCCTGGGTCTCCCCTAGTTGCCTCTTCTTTATTAGCTCCCAGCAGTGGCCTTGTGGTTCAAAACTTCCCACCAGGGGTTTACTGCAAAACGAGCGTGGGGCAGCAAAAACCAACCGCATATGTCAGACCCATGGATGGCCAGGACCAAGCCCCGGACATCTCTCCCACGCTGAAACCTTCAATTGAATTCGAGAACAGCTTTGGGAATCTGTCATTTGGGTCACTCTTGGATGGCAAGCCCAGTGCACCCAGTTCAAAGACTAAACTGCCAAAGTTCACCATTCTCCAAACAAGTGAAGTAAGTAATTTTTAAAGTTTTGTTTTGTTTCTTTTTGTTTTGTTTCGTACCTTCTCGAGCTGTAGACGAGACTCTTCAAGGTCAGAGTCTGAGTCTTGATCTCCTGTCACTTGTGACTTGACCGGTTAACACTCTGCAAATACAGTCAAATCTCCGTAATTTGGAATGACAAAAGGCGAGGTCAGTCTGAGCGAGTGAAAAGTTGGAGTTATAAAATAGTTTCAGAGAATGCATTTGTAGTAATATTCTGTACAAATCAATCACATTGGAGATTTTCGTTGGTCCTAAGCAGGATGAGGTACATGAAAAGACTGTGAGTCACCCTAGGCCTTCAGTAACTGATAGCGTATCATAAACATAAAACACAGAAGTTCCTTAAGGTACGAGGATGTACAAGTGTGATTTGCTGGAACCGGAAGTGGAAGGCATTCTTTAAGAATCGTAGTTTCTTGAGCGCTTGCAGGGCTGCTCCTTGGCAAGATCTTGACATTATCTTCCGTGTCCCTCAATCTTTCCTTCTGCATCACCTTCTTCTACAGATGCCTACCTAACCCTCTTGTACTACCTTGATCCCTTCTGTCAAAGCCAAAAGCATTGCCTTATAAAAGAGAAGTCCAGAGGGGCCAAAGCCTCTCCCAAAGGAATGAATCGCTAACGATTGGATCTCAGGCCTTGTGGCCCCTGGGTGGGGGGCATATATTGGGTGCCTCTCAGGTGCCACCATGTAAGCGGCTGTCTACTGCACCTCAAGCGCCTGACTGCAGAAGAAACCACTGCTTTCACTGGTGACTGAAGGCTTGAAAAGACACGGAGGAAGAAAGTAGGTTGAAATTCTTACTCGATAGGACTCACAGACAGTCTGTCTGAACTATTGCAGAGTCCGAGTTAGTGGTGTCTGAATTAGAGAAGTCTGACCACATGTACCCTACAGGTCTTCTTTTATTCACACTCAGCAGATGTGCTGATTTCAGAGGACGATGGGAACACCAAGGAAGGGAGGACGGGGGCCCTTGGTTTGGATTTGCTCAATGCACGTTTTGAGTATTATTTCATTTCTCAGGCGGTTTTGCTGTTGGTATCATCATCAATCATCAGGTCTCGTCAAGCTTCCTCCCAAGTATCTCTCCAGTCTGTCACCTCTTCACCCTCACCGCCTTCAAAGCGCCCGTGAGCATCTCTTGCCTGGGCCGCCTCCTGTCTGGTGTCCCTCCCTCTAGGCTCACCTCTCTTTCAAACCATCTTCCATCCAGGCCGATCCAGTGGGCAGATCTGACCATGTCACTCTCTGCTTTGGATTCTTCAATGCCTTCTCATTGCTTCCAGGAAACAGTCCAAATTTCTTAGTCCCACATACAAAGCTCTTCACTCTCTGATTTCATACTCCCTTCCCGACCTCATACTTCACGACTTCTTCACGTGCAGATGAGATCTCAGCCACGCGGAGCCACCTGTGGTTCCCCGTCATGTCCTGCTTTGTCACGCTTCCTTGCTTTTGTGCCTGCTGTCTCCTCAGCCTAGAATGTCTCTCCCTACCCTCCTTTGTCTTCCTGGTGAAGTCCTGTTTCTCCTTCAAGTCTACTTGGTTGTCACTTTTCTCCATGAAAGCTTCCCTGATTCCACGAGGCTTAATGACAAAGTCCTTTCTCTGGGCTTGCCGAGCGCCTTATATACACCTTGGCTGGCACTGACGTCATTGTATGGTAGTTACTCGTTTATGTGTCTGTCTCCTCTATTAGACTGTGAGCTCCCTGAGAGCAAGGAATGTCTCGTTCTTCTCTGTATCCCAAGTGCCTAGCAATCGCCTGGCACATAGTAGATACTCAATAAATGTTCGTTGAATGAATGAACTTCAAAAATCGTTACTTGATTACATTTCCTAAGCCATAATGTTAATCAAATAACACGAACAAAGGTAAACAATTGCTAGAAGATCCAGTCTCAGTTCTATTTCCTTAATTGTACTCTGTCTGCCTGTGTCTTACTCTATTCTTGTCCTGCATGGTCATTTGGAAATCCTAAATCCTAATTTCCACCTGATGACTTAATACAGGAGTGTGATACTTAAAAGCCAGAAAGCAACCTACTTTGAAAGAGGGGGAGCCTAGTGGGAGGTGGGACATCATTCTTGCCCCGTCTCTCGCCCTGGTCTCTTCTGCTCTTCTTTCTTTACACGGCAGTGCTGTTACTCAGGACTGGTCTGGAAATAGCATTGGCCCATCAAGAAGTCTGTTATCCTGTATCAACACCTCATTGGCAGAGTGACAGCTCACAGACCCACTGAGATCCACTCCACTGTAATCCTCTCTCTCATACATTCTCAACATGGCTGGCCCAGATTCAGAACCGACTCCATGCTTTCACTCAGTGCTCGGGCACAGCAATGAGAGGTACATTTCCAAAGAGAGTCTGAGCTGTCATCAGCTCTGGTGATGGTGCCCCACGGAGCAGCCTATGTGTACGCAGCCTCTAGTGACGGTACAAACAGACTTCGGTAGAGCCTTGTCTGAAAAATGGGTCGGATGCAATGAAGTCATGATAAGAGATCAATGAAGAAAGTACTTATTTTAAAATATAGGTGTCAAGGAAGGATTTGAAGGAGGGGTAGAGAGAAGCTTAGGGCCCTAAGGTCAGGAGAGTAATATACAGGTTTCAAGGGCAATGTGAAAACCAAAAATAAGCGGAAAGGGAATGAGAAGTTAGCCAGCCTAAGAGAGAACTTAGAAGATTAAAACGTGAGCGTAAGTACAGACAGGGTGGGGCCTTATGGAACTTTGAACCTAATGGAATTGATGTGGCTGAAACTCTGACCGAGTCTGGACATTCACCCTATTAAATCTTGATGTACTTTCCAAAAGCACTTAGCATTAGAATTCAGCCCCAGTCCCTGGCGCCAAGAGTTCCAGGCCTGGGGTTCTGGGTCCCTGGTCAAAGTAACCGTCTACAATGAGTGGTAGCATTATTTTGAGTTATTACTGAAAAGGCTCGTCCACAGAGCAGTCATAGGATTTCTTTGAGCTTTCCCAGCTCTTTCCCTGGCTCAAGTGACAGGAGGCTGATGTGTGTTCATGAAGTGTATTTGGGCCGAGTGGGGGGTTGAATGACCAGGAAAAAGACACGTTCTAAGATACACGAATAAGCAGATATTAGTGAGTTGAGAGATCATAAACTATTTATTATTGGAATGAAATGTGCATGTGTGTGTGTGTGCCCTTATTTGTTTCTGTGTCTACACTTGTGTACGTAGTGGAGACATTTTAATTATTTCCCATCCTTGAAACTTTCCTTGCTTCTTAGAATTTCTGTACCGATAATAAGGATACTAATAAATACTAACTAAAAAGGATACTAATAAAATCCAGCTTTCTTGCCAAAGGTCGGCTTTTCAATGGAAGCACGCTTTTTAAACAAATGATTTGTTTAAAAGCTTAACTCACTATCTTTCCAGGAAACAAACAAACAAACAAACAAAAGACTGATGTGTTCTGCAGTTGCGCTTAGAAGACTTCTCTGTGAACTGCATCTGAAAACAGTAAAAGACCTATTTATATCAAGTGGAAACTGAGGGTTGCTTGCAGATGGTGTTTCATTAGGAAACGAATTTGTTAATAAATGCAGCTTTATACATGATTTCATTACAGATGTTTTTGCTTATTTTTTCATTAGGATAAAAAAAATCTGCCTCTACGGTTTCTGTGTAGCTGCCCGAGTGCACCCAGCTCACGAATGTTAAGTTCCCACCGTTCTCTGCAGTTCTCACACAAGGGACCTGAGCTTCCTATCCACGTACAATAAATAAAGCTAATTACAGCCGCAGTGTTCACTGCATAGGCAGGCACAGGCACAAATGCAGCACTAACTTTCAGCTGGCGGACAAAGGGAGCCACTAAGATGAGCTAGAGCCAAATCCCATCATTCATATATGTATTCAGCGTTTCCATCCAATAAGCTTTCACTCCAATAAGCTTCCATAAGTACAGTATGAATGTGTGGAGTGTCATCACCATAAAGGGTCATTTGCTTTCCAAGGTGCTCTTGGCTGTGACCTAAGACTATCTGAGGTTCCAGTTGCCTCGAGATTAGGAGCCTCTTCGAAAAGTTGAACGGAACTGAAGGAATGATGGGATTTGGCTTTAGCTCATGTTAGTGGCTCGCTTTGTCTGCCAGCTGAAAGTTATTCCTCGCATTCGTGACTGTGCCTGCCTTGTTTTATATCCTATGCAGTGAATGCTGTGGCTGTAATTAGCTTTATTTATTAAACGTGGATAGGAAGCTCAGGTCCCTTGTGTGAGAACTGCAGAGAAGGGTGGGAACTTAACATTCATGTGCTGGAAGCACCCGGGCAGCTACACAGAAACCGTAGAGGCAGATCCTTCCAAGAACGGAAGGCCGTCCAGCTGCTGCACGCAACCCATGCTAAGCATTTTTCACTTGATGTACGTCGTGAATTTCTTTTTTTGCCCATTCTTATGGAAATAAAATAGTATTCAGTCTAAGGCTCTCACTGCTTTAATCCCCACCTGGGAATGAATGGAGAAACCTTGGAAAGGCCTCACACTTTCAAGGGTGCCAGCAGAGACCTTGACCTTAAGATGTATCCCATAGAAGTGTAGGATCCAGAAAGCTTTGTATGTTCTCTGCCCGTCCATTGCATAGTAGTTGCTTTTTTCTTTGTGCTTTTTGACTAACTCTTCCAATTGCTTGGTCTCATTGGGATTAAAATTCATTTTCCTCACCACCCCTCTTCCTTTGCCCTCCGCCCCCAGCAACTTTAGTGTCTCTCTAAGCTGAATGAAGTAGCCTTCGCCGAGCATCTGAAAAGCATCGTCAGTAATGCCAGTAGAACTTGGAGCCTCACATTCTTTGTGATGGAGAGGTCCGAGATGCTGGGAGAGGATTTATTTAAGGTTGTCATATTTCGCTGATTAAAAAAAGGTGTCTTGGGGAGGGGCGGCTGAGACCACCGTCACAATCATAAGGGTGTCTCACCAGAAAGTGACGCATAGCTGTAACCCCAGAAGGTTTCACGGAGACAGAATGCAAGATAGATTCTTTAATTTAATTTTTATTTTATATTGGGGGACAGTTGATTTACAATGTTGTGTTAGTTTCAGGTGTACAGCAAAGTGGTTCAGTTATACATATATCCATTCTTTTTTAGATTCTTTCCCATATAGGTTATTACAGACTACTGAGTAGAGTTCCATGTGCTATACAGTAGGTCCTTGTTGATTATCTGTTTTATATATAGTAGTGTGTACATGTTAATCCCAAACTCCTAACTTATCCCTCCCTCCACACCTTTCCCCTTTGGTAACCATAAGTTTGTTTTTGAAGTCTGTGAGTCTGTCTCTGTTTAGTGAAGTCAGACAGAAAAAGACAAATATCATATAACATCACTTATAAGGGGAATCTAAAAAGATGGTACAAGTGAACTTATTTACAGAGTAAGATAGATTTTTTTTCTTTTGCGGTACGCGGGCCTCTCACCGTTGTGGCCTCTCCCGTTGCGGAGCACAGGCTCCGGACGCGCAGGCTCAGCGGCCATGGCTCACGGGCCCAGCCGCTCCGCGGCACGTGGGATCTTCCCGGACCGGGGCACGAACCCGCGTCCCCCGCATCGGCAGGCGGACTCTCAACCACTGCGCCACCAGGGAAGCCCAGTAAGATAGATTTTGAACTTGATCTTGAATACTGGGTGGAATCACAATAGGTGAAGAGGGATCTGCAGGGCAGGACCATTCACGTGCGTGCAAATTAGTGATGGGTGGAGAGACTGTCAGGTACAAAAAAGGGAGATAAGAACATACAAGGTATATTCTGAGCATAGGCCGGTTTGTCTGTGACTGAGGGTTTATCGGACCAAAGTGAGCTGGGGCTCAAAAAGCCAGAGACTTAAGTGTCTTGAATGCCTAGGTGATGTGGTATCCAGATTGTGATGCTGAACTTGAAACCCCACTGTCCCAGGGGCTTCATGGGTGGTGGCCTAGGAACTCTCAGGCCAATCCCTGTCACCGACTCAAGCAGTAATTTCTGAGCTCCTGCGTTCTCTATTCCCTTACCCGAAAGCACATCTCATTTCTTGCTCTGTAGGCATCGGTTTTCCTCCGCCTGCTTTCCCAAGGCTCTTTCTAGAGCAGTGCTGAAATGGTTGTTGCAAACGACGCTCTCCTCCCCTGTCCTTCCTTAGCCCCTCTCCCTCCATTTTCTCTAGTCAAACTCGGGAAGAGAGCTCAACTTTGGCCTAGTAAAGATTGTGCAAATGCCTGGGTCTTTTTTTATTTCCCCCTCTCATCTCCTCAAGTCCTCTTCTTTAGCATATATATTTCTTTTCTAAGGCTGTATGTAAGTGATTCAGCCATCAACATCCTGGAACCATGTCAGCTATTTCAACATTCCATTTTTTTAAATTAATTAGACTGTTTGGTTTCAGTGCAACAGTCTTGGTGCTCTGTGCTTTTAAATCCCTTGTCACTTTTAACACTTTTCTTTTTTTTTTTGGTTGGAAAGATTGATTTATTCTTATTCTGAAAGGAAACCTTTAATTTTTATACTATGCCAATTAAAATCATCATTAATAAGGATAGATTTTAAAACATTGCTATTTATTCATCACTTTAGTAATCCTCTGTGAGGGGATGTGTGGTATATTACAAAGTACAGTTTGAACAAGGTCTCCTGAGATGTGGGTTTCACTTCTGGCCTGGACTTGCTGCCTGAAGTTGAGAGAGTGAGTTTACCTCTCTAGGCCTCTCCTTAGATGGGGAATTCAGATTAGCTCATCAGTGAGGTTTCTTCCAGCAGTAAATCTCTGAGGGCGTGCTTCTCCTTTGTGGTTAAGCCCAAACCCACCTTGTTTGTAAAGGTCCTTCAGCTGTTGCCTCCCTCCAAGAGTGTGGGCCTTGACAGCCTGGAGTGTGTGAGCCTTGTCTGCCCACCTCTCAGTCCCAACCTTCAGAACAGTTGGGGAATTTTGAAGACTTGGCCAATATGGGCAAACTAGAATTGGATCTTCTTTTGGGATTGGATACCAATTCGGCGTGGAGTATTATTATATTTCAGCTCATTTTTTAAAGAAACATAAACAGCTATAGGCTGCATTTCACTGAAAGACACCAAGCTGTGAACTCAGGAAATAGTGTCCTAATCCTTTCGTCACCACCCACTAACATAATGAAAGATGGAGAACTTCTGTTTTCACATGACTTCTAGGAAAATATTTTGACAGATTCAGTATGCAGTAAAGCGATAAGCTTTTGTTACGTGTGTTCCAAATCATCCTGTTATCACTGGATATATCGATTAGCTTAGTACATTCTGAGCCAGTCGTAAAAGACAGACTGTTCACATTCTGTGCTAAAGAATAAGAAAAATTGACGGGTAGATAACCATATTGATTCAAGCCAAACAGTGAATGCGAAGGGCTTTAGAAAGGAGTTATAAAACTCTTTATGGCTGTTGTAAGTCTCTTAAGTATTTTTTTTAATTGACGTGAAAGCAAACGATCTTTAATTGACTATCTTTTTAAAAAGTGCTATGCTTTGGTTACCGAATAGAGTTTATAATATAGGTGACAATAACAAAAACCTATTACCTTTATACTTATGGTTTACAGTTGCTTTCATATACATCATCTTATTTTTTTCCAGCTTTATTGAGGTGTAATTGACTATAGCCACCACGCTGTATATTAGGTCTCCAGAACGTATTCATCCTGCATAACGGAAACTTTGTACCCCTTGACCAATATCTCCCCATTTCCCCCAAATCCCCAGCCATCTCATTTTGATTTGATTCTCACGGGGCCTGGGATTATTAGCATTCTCGTTCCACAGATGCAGAAATGTAGTCTGGGAGAGACCAAGGGTTACTTGCCTAAAGTCACACAGCCAGCAAATGGCAATGCTGGGACTAGAACCCAGGTCATCAGTGCCATTTCCATGATGCCATGGAAATTCAATTTTCTAAAATTACCTTCTCTACTGGCATGTAAGGGGCAAGAGAATAATGAGCTGAATCCAGCGTAAGTTGAAATTCCCCTGATGGGTTCATATTTCAAAAGTCAGGGGCCAAACCTACCAAAAGAGCAATTTTTCCTATGGTATTACAGGTTACACTCATGTGTTTTTCATTTACAAATATGGTGAGAAGTAGTGTTTTTGCAATATTCCTAAATGAGTAACATATGACACAACTTGTTAGAGGACGTCTTCTTGGTTCATGAAGTTTCTGAGTTTTTGTCTATTTGGTAGCATGACTTTAGCAGAATGATCAGACAACAGAGGTAAAAGCTGGATTTCTGTGGCTGAAACACAGCCATCCTCTAGATAAACGTTAGGTGTGAATGAGGGGTCAATTAAAAGCGGGCATGTAAATAATTGTTATAGAAGGAGTAAGAAGTCTCTCAAATGTTTGAGCCCCCCAAGTATAGTAATAGAAAAAACTTACAGATCATCAAATTTCAAGAGTACTTAGCAAGGAGCAGGAAGGGTCCCTGGCTTTTATCCGTAGATGCTGAATGGGTGAGTCTCCCTGTACCTTAGCAAAAGAATGCAGGGAATCCATCGACTGCCTACTCAGAAAATCACTGTGAGAATCCGTGAACTAAGTAGCTGTGAAAGTTCTTTGAAAACTTTACCAGGGTCTGGAAATGGGAGATATATTTGTTTTCCATAGACGGCCATAACAAAGTATCATAAACTGGGTGGCTTAAACACCAGAAATTTATTCTCTCACAGTTACAGAGGCTAGAAATCCAAAAGGGTATTGGCAGGGCTGAGCTCCCTCCGAAGGCTCTAGAACAGGATTCTTCCTGGCCTCTTCTAGCTTCTGGTGGCCCCAGGCATTACTTGGCTTGTAGACGCATCACTCCACTCTCTGCGTTCGTCTTCACGTGGCCTTCTCCTCTGTATGTCTCTCTGTATCCTCTCCTCTTCTTAAAAGGACATCAGTAGTTGGATTTAGGGCTCACTCTACATCCAAGATGATTTCATTTCTAGTTACATCTGCAAAGACCATATTTCCAAAGAGTTACATTCTGAGGTTCTAGGTAGATATGAGTTTTGGGGGGACACGAGTCAACCCACTACGAGAAGTGTCATTTCTTCGCACATCCCAGACTGGGAATGGAGGGAGGCCGGTAGTGTTCATTATGAAAAACCCAAGCCAGTCCACAAGAGGGAGGTGGGCTTCTGCACCTCAGAACTGAATTCAGGTTTAGTCCGCAAAGGTTCTGAGCTAACTTCTCTTTAAGCTCTTCACTTTGACTGTGGATAAACTGTTAAATACAGTTGTGGAGAAGTGATTTTTAAAAATCCTTTAGATAGTAGCTATAATGTTTCTTCCTAATTAAGTAATAGAGAAAAAAGAATTTGTTAATGCAGTTGACTTGATTATGAACTGGAGCTTAGGTGGGCAATTTTTTCCATGAAGTAAATATTTTCAGCTTTGTGGGACACACAGTCTGGCAAATCCTCAACTCTGTCACTGTAGCATGGGAACAGCCATAGACAATACGTAAATGAAGGGGCATGGCTGTATGCCAATACAATTTTATATGTGAATACCAAAACTCAAATATCCCCTATTTCCATGTTTCACAAAATATTCTTTTGATTTCTTTCAACCATCTTACAGTGTAGAAACCATTCTTAGCCTGTGAGCTGTACCAAAACAGGCCGTTGGCTGCATTTGACTTGCAAGTGTGCTGACCCCTGGGCTAGATCTAGACAAAGCTTCAGACAGCAAAAACCATTGGCTTGCTCTACCTGTCATCAATAGGAAGATGGCTTTGAGAAGAGAGGGGAGGAAGGTCAGCTCTACAACCTGCAGAGAGCAGAATCCTGGGTCAGGAAAGGTGCTGGTGGTGAAGGTAGAGCTGGCCGGTGGGGGAGAGGCTCCTCCAGGCCTGCAGGCAGATGGATAAGAAGGCTTGGTACCCAGGATTAGAAATAGTCTTCACACCACAAATCACGTCTCTGCCCAGGAGGGTTCTCTTTCCTTAGTGACTCATGGGGTGAAGGTCATTTTCTCTTTTGCTTTCTTAGAATTGGAGTGCCTAAGCTCCTAGGAACAGGGGACCATTTACGTGCTCGGTCTGGGCTCAGAATCACAGATGCAAAGAGATGATCTCAGAGATAACCAGTAAAAGGAAGCTGGTCCTATCTTTTTTTTTTTTGTGGGAGTCCCTGTAGGGACATTTTTTTTAAAAAATTGGAGTATAGTTGCTTTACAATGTTGTGTTAGTTTCTGGTCCTATCATTTTATCGAGGGAGAAGAACCTAGTCTAAACCCAATTAGGATTCTGGACTGGGAGGACAAAAGTGTGTATTTGACTTGGGTGTGGGGTGGAAGGGATTTCTAAGATTCTAGGAATAGCATGTCATCTGGCATAGACTGTGACTTTGGGTTAAGTGGGGTGAAAGGGCTGATGGTCTGTGGAAGCCCCTATAGGCTCTTCATAGCCGGCGTGTGGGGTGTTTGTGTATGCATGTGTACATATGCCTGTGCCGTTGTCCGTGTGTCTCTCTGGGGGAACCTGCGAAAGCAGTGGAATTCTGGGAGGAGAAGGCTAGAGAATGATGGCTTTCTTGGTACTTCATGAAGCTTTTGCCCAGCCTCCACGGCAGTACTAGGTTCTGAGGTGACTTAGAATGAAAGAGTGATAGGAGAAAGGATCTATTTTGTTGAGGTTTTAAAGGTGAGATGAGGTTGAGCTGAAGCTTCAAGTTGAAATGCGTGGGTTGATGGAAAAAAAGGATGTCGAAATGAAATGGACTGTGTAAAGCCTTGGCAGTTGGTTGGAGTTTCAAGGGCTGTGCTTTTTATGATGTAAGCAGTGATAGCTCACTGCTTAAAAGTATGTACCATTGAAGAATGCTACAACTATATTGCAATTTCATTAAATAGGTTGCTGATGGGAGAAGTGGCTGCCATCTTGCAGTTCCAGGGGTCACCATTCACATAGACTCTACAATGGGACTGATGACTCCTGAAGCTGGTTAAGGAGATGACCCTGGTTTTAGAGCAAACCTATTCTTTGACCTTCCTCTGCCTTTCAGCATCCCCTGTTCTTCCAGGTCTTGATGTAAACTTACTGGGGAAGCCGGCTTCCCAAGAGACATCCAGAAATGCCCTCCCAGGCACCTGCTGGAAATGAAATCAAGATGCTCACCCTGAGTGGAGTCTCACCAGTTGGTCTCTCCTTTGTACTGAGACACCCAAACTATCTCTCTGCAGCTCTACTCTATTTACTTGAACAAATGTGGCCTTCGGATCACTGGGGAGATGGGAAGATCTAACATGCCTTCCCAGGCAAAAAGGACCCACATCAGAGAGTTAAGTCTGAATCCACAATCCACCTAAAATTAATCTCAAAGGAAATAGTTTTGTTGGATATTTGAGTGCAACATCTGGCCCAAGGCCAAACATATAAACAACAGTGTAACATTTTGAGTTGTTCACATTGAGTCTGATATCATGAATTGGGATGATTTAAATCTGAAAATATTATCATATGCATTGTTGGAAAGATCCATTAGAAGAGACCGTGTATCTCATATCTTCTTTTATTGATTGACTTTATTTATTCATTCAACAAACTTTTATTGAGCACCCACTGTGCTAGGAGCTGGAAGACTGAGATAATGAAGACATGTTGCCTGATCTTAAGTAGCTTAAGTCAGGGCATATGGACACAAAAGCAGAAAAATCACAGTGAAATGTAATAGATGGTTGTTCACTATTCTGTGGGAACTGAGAGAATGATGAAGGGTGTCTGAAATGTTCAGAAAAGCTTCTTGAAGGAAGTAGTAACTTGAGTGCTAGCTCTTGAAGTGTGATTAGAAGTTTTCTTGGTGAAGAAGTGGCCGTATAGGCACTCTACCATGTAAAGCCACATCAAGTTGTAAGTGAGCCCGTTGACTCCTGGGATTCATGAGACACAAAAGAATCAGTTGTGTTTGGGGAGTTAGGAGGAGACTTTTTAAAATTAATTAATTGATCTCTTTAATTTTGGCTGCGCTGGATCTTCGTTGCTGCGCGCGGGCTCCCTCTAGTTGCGGCGAGCGGGGGCTACTCTTACGTTGCGGCGAGCGGGGGCTACTCATTGCGGTGGTTTCTTTTTTTTTTTCTTTTTTTTTGCGGTACGCGGGCCTCTCACCGCTGTGGCCCCTCCCGTTGCGGAGCGCAGGCTCAGCGGCCATGTCTCACGGGCCCAGCCGCTCCGCGGCATGTGGGATCCTCCCAGACCGGGGCACAAACCCGCGTCCCCTGCATTGGCAGGCGGACTCCCAACCACTGCGCCACCAGGGAAGCCCGCGGTGGTTTCTTTTGTTGCAGAGCACGGGCTCTAGGCGCGCGGGCTTCAGTAGTCGTGGCACGTGGGCTCTAGAGCGCAGGCTCAGTAGTTGTGCAGAGGGCCTGAATTGCTCCGCGGCATGTGGGATCTTCCCGGACCAGGGCTCGAACCCGTGTCCGCTGCAGTGGCAGGCGGATTCTTAACCACTGCGCCACCGGGGAAGTCCCGAGGAGGAGACCCCCCCCCCCCCCCCCCCCCCCCCCCCTCTTTTTTTTTTTTTTTTGCGGTACGCGGGCCTCTCACTGTTGTGGCCTCTCCCGTTGCGGAGCACGGGCTCCGGACGCGCAGGCTCAGCGGCCATGGCTCACGGGCCCAGCCGCTCCGTGGCATGTGGGATCCTCCCGGACCGGGTCACGAACCCGTGTCCCCTGCATCGGCAGGCGGACTCTCAACCACTGCGCCACCAGGGAAGCCCAGGAGGAGACTTTTAATGCTGTGAGTACAGCAGATGATGTTGTAGAAAAGTCACGTTGGCGGGGTGGGGGTGGGGGTGGGGGGATGGGGGGATTGGCAGGAGAGTAGGGGAAAGGGAGTTGATGTCGTCATAGGGCTGGTAAGGTTTGAGGCAGAAAGAGTACTGAGCAGGCTGTTGAAATATTCCAGGCCAGAAATGCTAGCAGTTTGAATTAGGGCCGATTTTGAGGTAGATTTTTAAGGTTGATTAGATGAGATTCGGTGATTAATTAGATGGGCCATTGAGAGGAAGCCCGCGGAGAGGATCTAAAACGACTCTGAGGTTTCTGGCTGGTGACACCATTACCCAAGATTCTTTTCTTTGACACCCAAGTCTTCACAAAGCAGATAAGTTTCTTTCTTTTATCTCTTTTATTGTCATGCTGTCATGATATTATAGGCTTTGAATGTCATGATATTTGATTAATGTTCGCACAGTGCTTCTGCAAAGCTTTGTATGAAAAATCATGATTATTTTCTTATGCTCCAATGAAGGATTTATTTCCTATAAATGGCCTTTTTTGATTCACCACTTAAAATTAATGTGTTAACTCAGAAAGATTTTATTAGTACTTTAGAGAACATGGGAAAATATGCTGAATACTTTCTTAGAAATCATAGAAGTGGAAATGAAATTTCCTATAAGTTATGGAGTATATTAAATATTAAATCATGTTTTGTATTTTGTAATTTTTGGAAGTCAAATGAACACATTACCAGTTGCATTTCTCTTGTAGTGATAGCTGTGGACTTTGCTATGATCTTCCCCGATTTTTTTTTTCTTTAGACTCAAGCTGTCTACACAGGGCACCTGCTTACAATGGAGAGCTGCGGTTAACTTTCCATTCCACACCACCATCCCCCCCCCCCCCCCCCCCCCCCCCCCCCCGCCGCCGCCCCGAGATACAATCTTTAGTGACAAAGCACATCTTTTGTTTTTGGTAGACTTGGTGTAGGGTTATGATGACTGACCCTCTATATAAATTGTTACCTGGAAAACTGTTCAGCTCTACTTCCTTGCCTTTGTTTGGTGGACATGTTGATTGCCATTCAGTTAAGGTGATGAATTTCTGGTGTGGAGGCAGAAGAAAGGATTAGAATTGAAACTAATTGAAACTAGTGCAAACTAAACTAATTGAAACTAGTGCAAACTAGAATTTGCACTCCATAGTTTCTAGGATTCAAATGGTGTTTTTCAATGATAGGAGAATTAATCATAATAATATATTTACCTTACTTACCCACTGCTGTTCTCAACTGTTTGAAATTCTCTCTGTAACTTCTCTATACTTTCTTATTTTGAAATTATTCTAAACACAGAGAGGTTGGGAGCTGAGAGCCTCACTGTTTGCAGTGAACAACATGGAAGCCAGATGCCAGGAGACCTCACCAAAGGCCTCACCATGACTAAGTTATAGAGCTGAGCCTGAACTCTAGACTGGTAGCTCAGTACATTAAGTTAAAAGAACAAAGCAATCAGCATCTTAAAGAACAGCTGTACAAGTTATAGAATTAGACATTCTTGATGATGGAAGGACTCTGCAAAGCCAGTAAGTCCAGCTGGCTTAATAGAAATGCATTAGTCGGCTATTAGGCTGCACATTTCTCACCCAGGAATGGGAAAGTCCTTAAAAGCCACAGGTGAAACCTTCATGTGCGAGCGCTTGCATCAAAAATAATCAAGTGCAACGTGGCACTTGGCCACTTTTCACAACTCAGAGTTACAGATACAAGTTCCTTAGTTCGGGCACTCCAGCAGATATATTAGCCATAGGGAAGAAACAACATCTAGCTTCTTCTAAATTTTGACTTATGAAGGAAAAGGCATCCCTAACACATAAATATGTTCATTTCACCTTCTGGGAAGAAAAGAAATGAAATTGCAGCTGCAGTGTGTTATTGAATCGTCCTGAAATTAGACTTTAGAGTTCGGGAAGATTGAAAGATTGAATGCCAATGTTTTCTACACAGGCAGAACCAAAAAAGGCACTTTATACGTTTGTTCCCTCACTGTTTCAGCTCTTACATAGAATTAGTCCAAATCGCTGTTAAAAATCACCATGTGTGACGTAGCAGTGCTTTAGCATGTTAAAATACATATTGGGTTGGGGATAAATTGAGAACGAAATTAATATTAGATTTACTTTGTGGATTTTAACTGCGACATCATTCCTTATGTGATTTACATAGGTAGACATAAATATATTTCTCTCCAAACCATATTAACAATATACACATAAAGACTGTATAATAAAACAAACAAAAATTGTACTTAATCACTGCTGAGAAAGACGACTGTTAATTTTTTTAATGGCAATCTTATAGTAAAGTCAAATGGCATAGGGAAAAAGAGGCTTCGCTAAGAGAAGTTTTTAAAAAATTGCATCTTCATATATCGAGAGGATATAGCACTTCAAGCTAGAAAGAACAGCGTTGTGCTTCCTGTTTTGAATAAGCCATTAGGCATTTTTGTCTTTGCATCTCTGTTTAAGCTGTACAGCGTTATTTATTCCAATAATTAGTGTTAAGTTTCTTGGCAGTAGGCAATATAGTTACCTTTAAAATTTAAATGGGATAAAAATGCCTTGAGAACATGCTTAAGGAAAACTCTTAATATTTATTTTCAATTGGCTCTTTAATTATTCAGTTGTGTATTATTTGAAAAAGAAGAATCTTGAGAAACAGAAGGCCACGGACAGAATATGTCCCAGATGAACGGCTTTGGTTTTTCCGTTGGTTGGGTAACATCCTGGACGGCTAAGACGTTAGTGATGCCAAGTGGAAGCTCCACTACCCCTTCACCTTGCCAGTCTAAACGCATTTCCGTTAGAACAGCCCACGCCGCTTTTTCTCGTTCTGATTCTCCTTAAAATAAGTTTCCGTCATTACCCCTGCTCTCCTCCCTTCCTGGGTATGTAAAATCCCAAGGTTGTAGGTCCCTGAATTATCAGCTTTGACACCTCCATTCCCAAGGCAAGGAGGCAATGACTGCAGCTTATTTGAAGATTCTCAGTGCCGTTTATGTGGCTCTGGATTTCAAATATAAATATGAAGGTGATTACTTTTTTAACTATATAAATTAATTAGAATGTATTTTTAAGCTTAATAAACCCTATAATTCTGAATAAGCATACCAGTTTCAGAGCAAATCAGTGTTTCTAAAGATGGAAGGAATAAAGCGAGCCTGTTCTGAGCTATTATGAAGAACAAAGGCAATCTCGGGGTAAGGTTGATACTTATTCGTTCATTTATTATGTATCGGGCACATCTACATGCATAATGTAGTTTCAGTCTTTATCAGGGATCTGAAGATGTTAGAAGAAGAGATGACTGGATTTTTGCCAATTGCAGTCAGAGTTCCCGGCAAAGAGTAGGTGCTCATTAAACATGTGCTGAATAAGTTAATGAAGCCTCTGAAGAACGGAAGCGGCCGTAGCATATTTGAGGCAGTTAGACAGTAGTCACAAGAACAAGTATATTCAGTTGTGTGATAACGAAGTACAGATATAAGTGTACTTTAAGTGTAGGCCTTTCTTGAAGATGAAGGCCCTGAGACTGGCCAGCAAAGCAGGCTAGGATTCAGGGAGGTGAGGCTTGGGGGTGAGGGGAATTGGATGACCAAAGACCAAGAAGAGAAGTGAGAACAGTTTTGATAAGTAACAAACCAGTCACTAAATCAACCTCGTTTGACCTTTGACAAGCAACTCTTACGTGCAGAGGACTGTGCTGGGGCTTTGAGGGAGACAGAGTTGGACAAGATCGTGCCCTGCATTCAGGAAACTTACTTCTAGCAGGGCAATTAAGATATGTATTCGAATAACAACAAAGCAAGGTAAAATGTCATGGTTACCAGAGTGCTATGCGAGGCCACAGTAGGCCGAGGTGCATGCTGGCGGGCAGATCTAGGATGGGTCTGGGGACGTATTGCCATCTGCACCAGGTCCTGTAAAGCACTAGGATGAAATCATGGTAGTGCACTGTCTTGTGTGTCCTTAGACTTTTTTGAGGCGCTGATGAAATCTCTAGCTCCTCCCCCCAGAAAAATCTGCTAGTGGATACACCCAAACAATTTTGTATACAGTCGCTTAGACTTCCTGAAAGCCATCTCTGGACCGTCCGGGGAATCCGTGTACCCACAATTGAGAACTTTGGTATAGTGGGGGGAAAAATGGCTTTGGAAAGGGGTAGAGGGTAGAGCCATATTTGAACTGCAGCGCCATCGCCTCTAGCTATGTGACTGGGGCGAGTTTCTCAAGCCCTCAGAGTGTCAGTTTCCTCATCTATAAAACAAGGACAGTAACCCCTACTTCATAGTATTGAGGCATCAGATGAGTTAACTGAAGTCACATGATTACATGGCCAGGTGCCCGGCACACAGTACTTTTCACGACGCGGCTGTGTATGTCCCCCTGAGAGCGGGGGCTTAGTGCTTAGCTAGGTTATTTTATCGAGTGCTGTCTCTCTTCTTTCTAGTCCCACCAATCAACAAACTATTTGTGCTTTGAAGTAATCCCCAGTATGTAAAAGAGAATGAGCCTATGCGGCAAAATTAACTGAGAAGTATAATCCCACACCGGATTCCCAGGATAATAAGCAAATTCAAAAATGAGCCTTATGTTCTATTCGGATGTTGAGATCGTCATGCACTGAAAGGGGCGTGTATGTGTGTTTGTGTATGTACGTATGTGTGTGAACAACAGAACGTTAAAATGGGGTTTCGTGGTCTCTCCGTCTCCCCCTGTCCTGAGGGCTCTGTGCCTTTGTACGTCTCAGGGACACCTGTAACCATCACCATGTGTTTCGCATGGTTTGTTTTGAGGTACTGAGGGATGCCTCAAGATTTGGGCAGGAGCATGCATGCGCACACACAGACACAATCACACCCACAAACACAAATGTATACACACAAAAGCCTGTACACCAACAGAACAAAAGCAGCAGGTGACAAATACATACTGTAGTTGTTGTACAAACATTCTGTAGCTTTGCAAGCATGATATTTACTGAAGGAATAGAAGGAGGGTGGCAATGGGTGGTTGGGTTTAAAATCAAAAGTTACTCAGCTGGTCATCGTACAGGTGACTCAAGTTGGCTTTGTGTACGGTGAACGTTTTGATTGCAGGCCTTAAACATATGTAATCCTAATTTTAAGAAAACTGGTGGACTAAATACTCATTACACAAACAAAAGCCCTTCCATTCAGCTTTTCATTGCTTTGCAGTTATTTTGTCCAAAGTAAAATGAGTAATTATTTGAAAGTACTTTTAGCACACGCACCACGTGGGCTGCGCTTGTTCCTGACATCTACAGTCCTTTGAATGGAAGTGCCAAAGGCCCCCTGCCACCGTGGGCCACAGCCAAGCGTCATGTGAATCTGAGTCTCACAGGTTACACGAGCAAGAAACAACCGCCGGACCAGCCTGCTCCTGGGAAAGATGCAAACTGCAAGCACTAGAGAAGAGCGATGAGGTCTTGTCCGAGGCTAGACACCGAATAGGTAGTTGGTGACTGGGTGGATGGGTGGACAGGTGGGTGGGTGGGTAAATGGATGGCTGGATGGGTGTGGATGGATGGTGGGCGTTTCAAGCAAGCCTAGTGCTATAGCGAGATTCGAACCTTCACAATAGATCAGGGCGTGCTTATTCACTTCCATGGAAAAGGAAACTCTTTTTCAAAACAAAATTCTTGTGATTTGCTTTACTAGTTAACACTGTCTTTAAATCAAAAATTTATATTAAGTGATCCTAACCTGTATTATTTCGGTGGGTTTTTTTGTACTGAGAAACTCCAAAAAGTTGATGATTTGGATAGCTAGTAATTCCTAAACCTCAGATATTATTATTTCCATTTTTGTTATTATTATTAGAAGGACAATAGCTCTGGAGGGTCAAGAATGACAGTGGATATGCGTTTTGCCACACCAAACCCTTGCGTGAGGTGAAATGAGTGGAGAGATCAGAAGAGAACTTGACCATCCATCATCCAGCTGATCTAAGTTGTGGTCTGGGGTCTCCTTGTATTGGCCATACACACATTGAGCAAGTTGCATCTCTTCTCTGAGCCGAACATTTCTCAGCCCTATCAGAGGGAGGAGTAAGCCCTGCTTTACTTTCCTTAAAAGGCTGTATGAAAATATACTGAGGTTATGGATGTTCAAGTTCTGTGTAAACTGTAAAGTGCATTGTGCATGCATGGTGAGAGCTTCCCAGATCCTTTTATCTGTCCAAGCGGAGTGACATATGTGTTCTTGATCACTGTGGTTGCAAGCAGGAGCGTATCAGTCTACCGAGTACCCCATAACTGAATGGGTTGACGTTTGAGGTTAAAATATCATATATTGAGCTCTAACATTGGATGTATATGAACTTCCAGAGTTGCCCATGTAGAATTATTCTTTTCCACTTTACTTTCTTGTGGATGGGGGGGGTCTGAAGTGGCACTGGATTACTGCTGTGTTAATTTTGCTCATGCCGGTCTTAGGTGAGATCTATGTCTTTTTAAGTATAGAGTTTATATTGAGGGCCTGTTTCTCCCCTCTGCATTGATAAGTTGTAAATGCAGTTCTTGTCTGGAAACTTTCCAAACCTGGCTGTCCTTCATTCCACTCAGCCTTTGTCTTGACAAAACACCGGCCCCAGATGCTTTGCCTATTCCTGGTCAAGGTTTAGACTTGAGCTCTTCCGAGGGGTGAAAGACTTTTCTGGCATCACTGACTTTTGTTGGCTGCTGAGACTTGGGGAACTATTTAGAGCATGTCTCCTTATGAGGCAACATTGCCCAAGAGAAACTTGCTTTCTGTTGACTTTTCATCATTCAAATGAATTTGTGCCTGACATACATTAATGTCACCCGTACCTAATTGCCCAGAAGTTACCCTGTGTGTAAGGCTGTGCAAACATTTTAAATGAAGATAGGCTGATGTACATTTCAGTCTAGATCTGAAAAGCATTAAAAAATGTAAAAGCTTCATCATTGGAAAGGAAGTGATGGAGGCTACTTTAGAATCATTATTGTTCTAAAATAATTCACGAATGTAACTGACCCTTACTAATCAGAAGGCTTTTTGAATTGGTAAGAGTCGGCCCTTAGAATCATGGTTTCTTTGAATTCAGCCATGTCCAATAGTTTTGATTTTGAAGGAAGCTTTTGGTTGGCCTTTAGGTTGGTATGTTTAGCTTCAAATGCAGCATATTCCTGCCATGTTACATGGGAGCCCAAACAGCGTTTTCTGAGAAATGTAATACATTTCTGCAAAACATTTTTATTTCTCTCTCTCTCTTTTTTTTTTTTTTTTTTGCGGTACGCGGGCCTCTCACTGTTATGGCCTCTCCCGGACGCGCAGGCCCAGCGGCCATGGCTCACGGGCCCAGCCGCTCCGCGGCATGTGGGATCTTCCCGGACCGGGGCACGAATCCGTGTCCCCTGCATCGGTGGGCGGACTCTCAACCACTGCGCCACCAGGGAAGCCCTGCAAAACATTTTTAGAAGGTGATATAGCAAGTCTGATTGATAAAGGGATCACCTGTGAGTACATTCTTAATGAGGCAGAGTCCAATTTCCTAACCTGGGCCCTCTATTCAGAGCACAAATTCCTGTAACCGCTCAGAATAGCACTTAGGCACTTAGAACAAATATATACCTGGCCACCTACACACCTATTTGGTTTTCTAAATGTCAGAGCAGAGCTCCTGAGTTTGAAAGTGTACCTCAGTAAGAAAGTATCAATTTCCAGAGTGAACACCCCAGTAGCTAAATTGAGAAATGCAATTGTAATTATTTGGTAAAGGAGAAATCAGCTCACTGCACCTGCACATTGTCCTACAATAAACTCAAAAGGGAAATGTCTTCATTTTGACTAACATTGCCCTCTTTTAACCTTGGGTTTGTTAGAACCTGTTTTTCCGTGGGCGTTATCTATATTATACATGTTTCGAAACCAAAGCAGTTCTTAGGCGCCAACGGCTAAGTGGAAGTAAATGTGTACTTGGGAAAAAAAAAAAAAGCTTTTCTGATTTAAGTAGCATAACGTAGAACAGGATTCCAGGTTAGACATTTCCGACTAAAGGCACTTCTGGAGGTGCTTAAGTTCAAATTAAACGTGTTAAAACCCAAATTAGAGTCAAATCCGATGTGAGCCAGTTGACTCTGAACCACAGTCGTGGGCAGTGAGGAGGGATCTGCTAGGTCACGCACGGTGAGCTCAGGTCCTAGCGTTGACTCCAGGAGGGAGGGGAGGAGAGGTGGAAGAGTCGTGACCAGTGGCTAAAAGGAATTTAGTAATTACACTCTCACACTAGTTACTTCTCGCATTATTTAAACAAAGCTAGGAACGTTCTCAACCCAGTGAGTTATGCCTGTCCCGTGGCAGGAATTATCAGAGGATGTTGAAGGGTCATCTAAAACATTTGCCTAGAGCTGTAAGGTTTCATTCCTGGTTAGCACAAATTACTACAAGTGGTGACTTTATTTTCCTATGAGTTTGAACTTTTTTTAATATTGGATAAGGTGTTCAGAATTCTGAATACCTAAGTGAAAGGCCCAAGCTCTAGGATGGGAGAATAAAATCCCATTGGACAAATAGCTATTCTTTTTTATAATGAATGACAGCAATTCTGGTGAAATACCATTGTAGGTGTGAGCCATTTCCGACCTCGTGTTCATGTATGTGGTTTTGGAATTTAACGCTCAAAATTGCCAGATATCTCCTGTTTACTTCATAGCTCCCTCCCAGACCCCTACCAAAATATGACTGTCTTTCATTTGAAAAGTACAGTTCTATTTAACTCTTTTGTAAACCTTTAGAACTTTAATATACAATGTGTCCAGGTAAGAAAATCTGTGATTCTCACCCTCCACTCCTGTCTTCCCCCTGCCCCCCACACTTGCACTCACACACACTCACACACGGATATGTACTTCCATTTTTTTCTTTGAAGCCCGAAGGCCTATGCATTTTTTCAGTTTCAGAAATTGCTGACGTGGAACTCGTAGACTGTTAGTGGTGGAAGTTTTCAAGTCTGTGATTTTTGGCAAACATCTAAATGATTCTGTGATAACTAATAAAAATGGTAATGAAATGGTAGGTTTCTGTGATGGTTTCCATCCTGACAAACTCCTGACAATTTCATATATATTTGAAGCCATGCCAAAATTGAGGAATGAGGCGGAATCATCGATCTCATTTTCCATGTAATGCGTAATAGGCCCAGGCAGAGGGATGTAGCGCGGTTTACAGCAGCAGTGGGCCCTTCTCTTTGCCCTCTGTTTGGAATCAGTGAATCCAGCCACGCGCAGGACTGAGCACCTACTCTGTGCTGAATATCGAGAGCATGTGGCTCATATGACCATATGAGTTGTCGTTATCAGTGGGACACTTTTTAAAGCAAAAGGGGACATGAACCAGTGCAACGGGCATTTGACCTCAGCTGAGGGACGTTTAGGCAAGTGACTTAGCCTCTCCGAACCTCAGTTTCTCCAACCGGGGATGAGAATAACACCTGGTATGTGGACCGTGCCTAACAGTGCGCGGTGCACGGTACGGCCTCCAGAAAGAGTTCATTCCATCCTCTTCCCTGGAAGAATTCCCAGCCCTGGAATACTGTACATTTTTGTCCAGTGCTTGACGACATTTACCCAATGCTCCTTCCTTTGGGGTACTTAGCGTTCATATGTGTCTTCTTCTAATGCTGTTTGGATCATAATTGGTGGGAGAGCTGGGTCTGTGCCTTATTTATCTTTGCGTTTCCTATAAAGCCATTAGTTCATTAATTCATTAGATAGCTACTGATTGAACACCTTCCTTTAACGAACAAAAATACTTGAAAAACAAGATAGGTATAGATACCTAGGCAGGTAAAATAAAGCATGCCTGCAGCGGAGGAATACACAAGAACCTGGGGGACTTAAGAGCTGATGTGGTCTCTAAGGACACTTGAGTGTAATGCTCAAGCAGTGACTTATGACCAGGGGAATTTTCCTGACTTCATTCAGATGTAGGAATCATCAGTTTTGGTTTCATAAAACATGTATTGGCATTTTCATCGGAACAGGGAGAGAGTAAATAAGTAACCGTCTCTATATCACAGGGTTGCCATTTCTTAAAAACAGAACAAATTATCAGGTTTCAGTTGCAACTCTTTAAAAAAAAATCTTGCCCAGACCTTGTTTTAAAGCCTGTAATTTCGTCCATTTTTGGATGCATTGGGATTTTTTTAGACGTTTAAAAATAACGGAGATTACAAAAATCGAAAGTTTTCTCATGGCCGTAGCCTTGTTTCTTTATGGTATGCCAATAGGTTTAAGAGACGCTGATGTTGAAACATTGAAAGTTGTGGAAGAAAACCAGCTGGGTGATGAATTCGGACTTACGTAGGATAAATCTCATTACCCCCTGCCTTTCTCCTCCTCTCCCCCGTCTCCTTCCCTTTCCTCTGTATTGAATAACCTGCTACGCACTAGACATCAAGTCCTCCCTCCCCCGTTTAATTTGGAAGTGCGGCTCCAACCCTTTGGCCATCACTTTATGCCAGGTGAACATCGCGTCTCACCTGATTTCCGTGCCTGGTTTCCTTGCCTCTGGCCCTGCCCCTCCACACCGTGCCTTCTCCACCTTGCGGCCAGGCTGAGCTTTTAGTGCCGCCCACTACCTAGAGATATAGACGAAACGTCTGGAAATGCCTTTACCCGGCCCTTCTGCCCTCACTTTACGCTTCACACGCTCTAGGAAGACTTCCCAAGCCAGGCGCCCCTCTTCTCCATCCCCGGGGCACCCTGTCCTCACTGCAGTGGAAGCGCGTCTCACGTTCTATTTTTTTTTTTGACATCTTTATTGGAGTATAGTTGCTTTACAATGGTGTGTTGGTTTCTGCTATGTAACGAAGTGAATTAGTTTTACGTATACATATATCCCCATATCCCCTCCCTCTTGCGTCTCCCTCCCTCCCACCCTCCCTATCCCACCCCTCTAGGTGGGCACAAAGCACCGAGCTGATCTCCCTGTGCTACGCGGCTCCTTCCCACTAGCTATTTTACATTTGGTAGTGTATATATTCACATTCTGATTGCCTCTTTATATATGTTTCTTTTCCAGTATCCTGTAAACTCCTGAGGGCAGGGAGTATAGGTAAGCTTACTGATCATTGTATCCCCAGCACCTAGCACAGTGCGTAGCACTTAGGTAGGGGCCCAGTCAATGCTGGCCGTGGTGTTCTTGCTGTATTAGTCTGCTCGGGCTGCCATGACAAAGTACCGTTGACTGGGGGGCTTAAACAACAGACATTTATTTTCTCGCAATTCTCAAGGCTAGAAATCCAAGCTCAAGGAGTAGGCAGGGTTGATTTCTCCTGGGTCTTCTCTCCTTGGCTTGAAGATGGCCACCTTCTCCCTGTGTCTTCACAGGGTCTCCCACCATGTGTCTTTGTGTCCTAATCTCCTCTTCCTATAAGGACACTGCTTACAGTGGATTAGGGCCTGCCTTGTTGACCTTATTTAACTTAATCATCTCTTTAAAGACCCCATCTCCAAATACAGTCACATTCTGTGGTACTGGGGCTTAGGGCTTCAACGTAGGAATTTTGAGCGGACACAGTTCAGTCAATTAACACTTGCCTCTCAGATACGGACAGTCTAGCAGACAGTCGTCCTGCCTAAGGCCTATCTTTGTATGTATGGAAAGACATTTAGGGAGTGGAATTCTCACAGTGGGCTTCTGGGGTGTTGGGGAGGCCCCAGGTCTTCAGTGTGTGCTCTCTGAGGCCACTGCTGGGCAGTGAGTCTCTCTTTTCCTAGTTGATAGATTCAACTGAGTTGACTTGAGCAGCAATGCCGCTAGGCTGTTGGGGAGACCAGAGGTGAACCACGGATGTCCTTTGGTGATGTTGGCAAAGCTGCCAGATCTGGAGGGCTTTGCCCTTACCCTCAGTACCCAAAGCTATTTTAACTATTTCATACGTGTCCATTCGCAGAATGCCATAATTACGTGATCATATCTTCTCATTCACTTTTTGCAAGCATATTTGGATAACTTTATCCTTAGCTCCTCTGAGTTGACTTGCTGTAAAGCACACTTGGATACTCAGAAAGGAGTTGGCTGGCCTTGGAAAATTTGTCACCTTATAGGTGAATGGAATCTATTGGTTATATTTGCTCACTGTGAAACATATAAATTATCAATAACCTGTTCTCTCTCTGGCGTGTTCGACTGACCGGCATTGTTCGCAGTCTCTAAAGTATTCTTTGTGTGCATAAAATTCCAGACCCGTGTGCAGATGAAATATGAAATTAAAATGTTACTGAAAGACTCAGGCTTTCTCAGCCAGGCCTGACATCTTGTCTAACGGAAAGCCCGTTTGAATCCATGGGCCCCTGATGTCATGTGACCCAGGTTGGAGGCGAGGCGGTATCTAGGATCCTAGATCTTCCAGAGGAGAGGGGCTGCTTGCCCTGACGGCACTTTGCAGTGAGGGATTGTCGGCAAGAGGGAACCTGGTCAATTCAGCGGTAGTAATCAAATATTTGGGAAAGAGGATGCCTCAAACTGTCAGAATATATCATCATTTGATGGCAAATCCAGGATGACTCAGTACCCTGGGTAAAAGCTTTGGGTTTCCCACTGGACCTATCCTTACAACCAGCTCTCTGGCGATGTGGACCGTAGACTCACTGAACTACATAGAATAAAGGAAGGAACCATCTAGTCCAAACCTCTCATGTAGACGTTTGGGGAAAATGAGGCCCAAAGGATGGCAGGGACTTACTTGGTTCCAGTATGTTGTGCCAGTGATGGGGCAGGGACCAGGATTTAGGTCTTGTGACCCTCCGTCCAGCTATCTTTCTTCATCATATGAGAGTGATTAGACCCCTGCCAGGCCCCTCACTAGAGGGAGTGTGGCTGACCATCTCAGCTGAGAGGCAGTAGAGCTTGGTGGTTAAGAACATTCACCAAGAACCAAACTGCCTGAGTTTGAATTTCATGCCAGCGCTGCGACCTTCGACAAGGTGCTTCATGTCTGCCTTGGTTTGCTAGGGCTATAGACGGGTGGCTTAAACAGCAGTAATTTATTTCCTTACGGTTCTGGAGGCTAAAAGTCCAAGATCAAGGTGTTGGCAGACTTGGCTTCTTCTGAAGGCTCCTTGGCTTGCAGATGGCAGTTTTGTTCTGGGGTTTTCACATGGTCCTCCCTCTCTACATGTCTGTGTCCTAATCTCCTCTTCTTATAAAGACACCACTCGTATTGGGTTAAGGCCCATCCCCATGACCTTACCTTACCTTAATTACTTCTTTAAAGACCTTGTTTCCAAATGTAGTCACATTTTGAGGTACTGGAGGCTAGGATGTCAACATATGAATTTTGGGGGACACAATTCAGCCTAAAGCCTATCTTCATATGCACGCAAAGTCATTTGGGGAGTGGGATTCTCACAGTGGGCTCCTGGGGTGTTGGGGAGGCCCCAGGTTTTTTTTTTAATATTTATTTATTGGCTGCTTTGCGTCTTAGTTGCCCTTTGTTGCAGTGGGTGGGCTTCTTTCTAGTTGTGGCATGTGGGTTTTCTCTCTCTAGTTGTGGCACGTGGGCTCCAGAGTAGGTGGGCTCTCTAGTTGTGACACGCGGGCTTAGTTGCCCCGTGGCATGTGGGATCTTAGTTCCCTGAGCAGGGATTGAACCGGCGTCCCCTGCATTGTAAGACGGGTTCTTAACCACTGGACCACCAGGGAAGTCCCAAGGCCCAGGTTTTAAGTGTGTGTGCTCTCCAAGACCAGTGACCTTGGTTATCTTATCTACAAAACTGGAATGATAATAGATTCTACCCCCAAAAGGTATGGGGATTAAATGAGTTGGTTCACTGTAGTATGCTTAGAACAGCACCTAGTGTGTGGTAAGCCCTCACGACCCCTAGCGAATATTCTGGAAAGTTAGGTTCAGAATAGTTTTGAAGCTGTTTTGCTGTTGATTCTACAGACGCAGCAATAGTACATTCCTCACTTCCAATGGATCTTTAATTCATAAACTGACAAAAACAGGATCTAAAGCCCTTTGTTAAATAAGACCATTCCCAATGGATCAGTATAATTGGAACTTTCATACAGAGGGTTCTGAGAGTTGGAAACATAGTATGTCTATTTAAAGAGACAATCCTAGATAATGTCCCTGAAAGGTAAAAATAATTAACAAAGGATGGAACTGTCATTCTGTTTGTGCTTCTAGCCCCGTGGGCTATTATTTAATAAAACCTTCCTTCTTGATTAGTCGACTAGCACTGGAAATATATTTTGGACCTAGGACCCTGGTGGAGGAAACATATGAAAAGCAAACTTAAAATGTAAATACGTTTTCCTATTTTAATTCATTCATTCAACAAATGTTTCTTCTGTGTCTGTGTATCTTATGTTGTGGCAGGTGGCATCTCCTCCAGAAACTCATAGAGGGGAGACACCTGCTTGCAATAGAAGTGAAATGAAAGAGATGTGAGCAGGGAGCCACTAACTCACAAGAAGTAATTCGGCCTAAAAGAGCCAGATTCCCAGAGGATGTGAGTGAAGAGCTGAATCGTGAACTGTGCGTGGGAATTGGCCAGGAAGCCAAGTGAGGAGGAGAAATTAGGGGCAACGTATGCATAAAGGCTAGGGAATCAGAAAAAGCGTGTCAGCGAGTGGAGCCACTGTAGTTTGCTATGGCTGGATCATCAGATGTGCTGGGCAAAATGGTGTGCAATGAGACTGAACATTTTGTGTCGTCCTCAGGAGGGTAGACATATCCTGTAGAAGCTGGCTGACGGTGATGACCGATGTGACTAATTGATAGGAGCATTGATTCCCTGGGAGCCTGAATGAGGCCTTAGAGCCCATGGCAACACAGCCATTACTAAGCACTGGAGGTACCGTCTATCCGAGCTGTAGGCAATGACAGTTGTTAATGAGTAAAGTTTAGTCAGAAACATTTGCTTTACCTAAAAACAATTAGTCTTGGGAATCATAGTCTGTATAATTTTTTAGTTTCCAAAATGCTCTTCCTTGCCTGATTTGTAGATGTAATACAGGCGTTCCTCAGAAGAACTGGAATTAGATCAGATATAGCGATTTGGGTTTACAGGGGTCTCCTAAGAAAAAGTAAAGATAGAACTGTCCCCACATGTTCATCTGAATTTATAAGGTTCTTAAAGTTCAATGAAATGTTCAGATAACATCATGATCTTGTGGCCATGGGAATCTTGGCCTAAAACTAAGCATTGTAAAGTTTCAAAGAATGATTCATCTTAGTATTTTTGCTTTTAGCCTGAGGGATAAATGATTTTCCTCACAAAATCAAACAAAACAAAGTCCCTGTGATTACTCTCTATTGTAATAAGGTAAGCATTTAGAACACAGTATATTGGTCAGTTTTGCCAGTTTGTTTCAAAAGGCCCATGGGCTGCACGTGATATTTTGGAAAATTTGGCCTGTTTTTCTATGTGCTGCTTCAATACTCATGTTTTTGCTCAGAAAAGACTTTTTTTTTGTTTTTAAGATGCTGGGGGTAGGAGTTTATTAATTAATTTATTTTTTTGCTGTGTTGGGTCTTCGTTTCTGTGCCAGGGCTTTCTCTAGTTGTGGCGAGCGGGGGCCACTCTTCATCGCGGTGCGCGCGCCTCTCACTATCGCGGCCTCTCTTGTTGCGGAGCGCAGGCTCAGTAGTTGTGGCCCAGGGGCCTAGTTGCTCCACGGCATGTGGGATCCTCCCAGACCAGGGCTCGAACCCGTGTCCCCTGCATTAGCAGGCAGATTCTCAACCACTGCGCCACCAGGGAAGCCCCAAGAAGATGTTTTTATTAAGGTACATTAAATGACCACTTTTGGTTTTGCTGAGTTTTGTGTAATTTTTTAAAATCATGTACTATTAATTTCTAGCAACATAAAGTCACATTTATTTTGGTGCTATGCATATATTATATATAAACATATAAAACCTAAGATGTAGTTGCGTATTCTATTTACGTTCTTACGTTACGCTGTATATGTATGCAGAGACAAAGGATGCTATTAACCTACAGTGATGCTATCACAGGTCAGTTTCCCCAGGAAGTCAACTCTGAGATGGAGATCTGTACATGGGAAGTTTTCTGAGGAGTGTTTTTAGGATCACTGCTTAGGAAAGAGTAAAAGAAAGTGAGATAGCCCTTCGGAGCTGTCCTGAATTGAGGTCAGGTGCCAGGCCTTTAAACCCCTTCATCAACCAGTTACTGGATGTTGGCTGTCCCCAGGGAGTGGGTGCGTCTTTGGGTGAGGCGCTTTCTTAGAGTAAGAGCCATTCCCGGAAAGATGACTCAGTTGAGAGCAGTCAGCCGCCAACTCTCCCGGCTGCTGGAGGAGTGAGTGCTTCTGTCTGGAACAGGGGCAGGGATCTGGGACACTGGGGACACTGCATGGACACGTGCACCTACACAAATACGCATATCCCTCGCGTCTGATGGAAACTGGTCTTTACATTGATGGTGGTACATTTAGTAGATATTTCGCTTGTGACTTTCATGCCTATTTTTAGTTCTTCCAGCATTCCTTTCTGGAGTAGCCTGAAGTATCTTTTCCTTATGTCTTCTTCAATTGACTCAAACTGATATTGTTTTCTGGCCTCCTGGACCAAGCCACTTGAGGAAAGGCCATCATTTGCTATATATTGACATAATTCTTTCGTTTGTACACATGTGAGAACCAAAGCCCGTTGGTTGTGTCTTTCAAAGGAGACGAAACCGTTGGATTTCCCAGAAAGAATCCATTCTTTCAATTGAATGAGTGTTTCTGGCCTCGCCTGGCAATAAATTGTCGTTCGGTGTCAACTTACATTGAATTCATGTCCCTTTCCTCGTGCCACCCCTTCAAAATGAAAGTAAAATCAGAGTCCCATTTAAAAATGAAATACCCAAGGACAGAGAGCTATGCAATTGGCTAAGACCAGCCTATTGACAGTGCCTTATGAGGAGGTCTCCGTTAGCTGGAGAAGACCCTTAACTCAAGGTCAGTGCTCTAGGGCCCTACTCTTTTTAAACTTGAAGGGATCATTGCATATAGTCTAGTGTCCATCAACCTTGCCGGGTAAAGGAAGGAGGAGTGAGCAGGGGTGGGAGTGAAGTTCTTAAAGTTCCAAAGCTACCCTTGAGCACAATGTTTGGGTATATTCAATCCTGAAAGAAGATACTGGCTTTGCTGGGCTCAGATCACCTGGGGTTTGTTTGAATGTTTTGATGCTCTAACACCGGAGGAGAGATACATGCACATAAGCATTTTGCATTTATACTGCGATTGTCATGTAATTATAATGAACGGGTTTAGGAAAATTACTTGATTAACCATTTCTAGTAAGGGTTTTGAGAATTTCTGTCTAGTTTTTACATTTGAAAAGAGAATGTTTTGAACTATGAATGGAGCCTCCTAGGCACATTAGTAATGACCGTGCAGCCTGTCCACTCAATTACTGTTTATGTGGACTAGGTTTTACTTCTAGCCTCATTTCAAGTTCACAAATATCTCTCGAGTGCCTACTGAGTAGAAAGCAGTACAATAATACCCCATTTGGTAACAGGTGGTGGAGCTGGGCGTTTGGATGGTACTGACACATGGTCATGATGGAATCTGTGCCCTTGGAGACAGGGCCCCAACTCTGTCTGAGATCTTGATCGTCTAGTCTGACACACGCATATAGAGTCGGAAGACAGGCCTGATGAATAACTACCATCTGACAGCAAATCATCAACGCAGGGAATTTAGGCCACAGCAGCTTGCTTGCTCTTTACACTGTCATGGCTGATTGGTTATTCTCATCACCCTTTGTTTAAAATCATTTCAGAATTAATTGGTGTTCATTAACAAAAGTCTTTGCAGTGGAATTGCAGAAACAGTCATTAATGTAGCTAATAAACATAAAAAAGAAAAAAGGTCCTATTACTGGGTCCCTACAGGCTGTTAACTAACATTTTGAATAAGAATACATAAACATAAATTAAACATTTTTCAGACTGCTAAGAATGTGGGAATTTCACACGGTGGTCTGTAATAATGCTTTGAACTAATTTGTTCCTTTTAAAAAAAGTGTACTCCAGAGAAAGTGCTTCTGGTTAGGTATTATTATCTTGGGGGATCTCTCAGAAAGCCAAGGCAGGGCCGGAGGTAAGCCACCCCGTCAGCCAGTAGAATTTACCTAAAAGCAGAGCCTTCTGATGTAAAACAAAAGCCAAGTCTAACATCCTGGCGTTATTTGACCACACGGTAGGTTCCTAAGGTGAGCACCTTAATGAGACTTAGAAAAAGACTCATTTTACAAGACAAAGAAACAAATCTTTTTTTAATCTCACTTCTTTTTTAAAATTTTTATTTTATATCGGAGTATCATTGACTAACAATGTTTGTGTTAGTTTCAAATGTACAGCAAAGTGATTCGGTTATACATATACATGTATCTATTCTTGTTCAAGTTCTTTTCCCATTTAGGTTATTACAGAATATTGAGCAGAGTTCCCTGCTGTTATACCGTAGGTCCTTGTTGGTTATCTATTTTAAATAAGCAGTGTGTACATGGCAATCCCAGACTCCCAATCTATCCTTCCCCCTGGTAACTGTAAGTTCATTCTCTAAGTCAGTGTGAGTCTGTTTCTGTTTTCCAGATCCATCCATGTTAATGCAAATGGCATTGTTTCATTCTTTCTAATGACTGAGTAATAGTCCATTGTATATATGCACCACATCTTCTTTATCCATCCATCTGTTGATGGATGTTTAGAAGAAGAAGCGGTACTTTCTTGACCAGGCGCCGCTGTTGTGGCTTAGCAGTCTTATAATGCCAAATCTTCAACCACATCTCATGAGAATAAACTCCAGGAAACATCCACGTTATTTTGGAATGATGCAATCATGCTGACCTCTGTTTCTGTCCCAGGGCCAGGGACTAGGATTTGTGAAGACTTTCAGATGAGCTTTGAACGTGTCTCTCTGTGTATTTTCATAGGCACAGCTCCAGTTAACTCCCAAAGGTGCACCGTTCTCGAAGTGATCTACAAGCAGGCTAGAGAATCCATCAAAATTTCTCATTCTAAATTCAAAATTTAAACATAGTTTTACAAATTCACTTTACTACTCAAAAAGGTATTTGTGTCATATGGCAATAAGAACAGGGCAAGGTGTGGGAGTGGTGAGAACTTTTGCTCTAATACTAAATACCAGTGAAGCAGCTCCCTTCACTTACCTCCACCCAGTTGAGAACTTGCGTGATTAGCCAATATTCTCTAAGCCCTGTGGGAAATCTGCTGGCTGCAGCGCCTGACGTCTGCACTGATGGCCCGAGGCAACTTTGGGGTACACCTACTGCTTCGGCTCCCACCAGTTGAATTGTATGGCGAGTGGGGGGTTAGCTGTGTTTGTTGTCCCCAGTGCTGTTAATGCCAGCTGTACTTAGTATTGTAATTCTGTCATTTCATTCGGTATCGCATAAACCAAAGAAAAATGAAGGTGAAATGAAGTTGAATGTTCTGGAAAAACTCAGTTCTATTAGTTTCTTATTGCTGGTGTCACAAATGACCACAGACTTAGTGGCTTAGAACAACAAATTTATTCTCTTACATTTTAGAGATCAGAAATCCGAGATGGGAATCATCGGGCTAAAATAAACATGCCAGCAGGGCTGTGTTCCTTCTGGAGGCTTTAGGGGAAAGTTTGGTTCTTGCCTTCCTCAGCTTCTAGAGGCTGACCTCTGCTTCCATCCTTTCATACCCCATTCTGCCTCTGCTCTTGTTGTCACAGTGCCTTCTTCTCTGGCACTGAGTCTTGTACCTCCCTGTTCCTTAACCTAATCACATCTGCAAAGTCCCTTTGGCCATGTAAGGTACCATATTCAAAGGTTCTGGGGATCGAGATAGACATCTTTTGGGGAGCATTATATTCTCTACCACAGTCCAATCTCTGGCCCCCAAAGATTCACGTCCATCCCACATGCAAAATACATTCCCTCCATCCCAGCATACCCATAAGTCTCACATCAGTCAAGTTCAGTTGATTTAAAAAATGCAATCAAAATAGGTGTTGGTGAGACAACCATTAAAGATTCAGGAAAAATGATAAAAATCTAAAAGATTCTGCACTCAGATTGCCTCTTACATGTCCTTAAGTTCCTACTCCGCTCTTAAGAATCTCAAAGGAGCAATCATTGAGGATGCATTATACGTGTGGCTTAGGTGAAAAGTAAGTGGTGGAAATCCAGTCCACGATCCGTGCTCAAAGGCCTTGGCCTTAGATTAAAAGATTTGTGAATGAACGAACAATTTTATGGGTGAAATTATAACATAGATTTTGATGTACCGAAATTTGTGATACCCCATTTGAATGAAATCCTTTGATTCAACGGCCAAGTAAGGGTTGTAATCAAGTTCAGCTGAAAGAACGTGTCTAACCATAGAGTGTCATCATTCTAGACTGCGAGCTACTGTCCCAGATGAATAAACAGAGTTGGGAATTATGGCCCTTGTCTTTATGTCTCGCCACTACATTTTCTGCAGCTGCCAGTTCGGGCCGTTCACCAACCCCCAAACTCCTCAGGCACATTTCTTTCTCTCTGCCGTTGTTCGTGCCACTTTCCCTCGCTTGCAAAGCCCTCTTCTCTCCCCATTTTTTCGGTCTCTCTCCTCCCTCTCCAACAGGAGACGTTTATCTTATCTATAGTTCCCTTTAAAAAGGAGTCAATTTAAGTATATTTACAATTATGAACTTGGGCAATTTGATGAATAGTCTTCATACCTGAGTAGCTGGGATCATTGGGCCTGCAAGGACCCAGTGGGTGTGTTGCGTCTGTGGGCATCTAGGAATGATACAGCTGCAGCTGGTTTGTAATACGTATCAGAGCTTTAGCCTAGAAAAATGTCTCGCTAATGTATTTGAACATAAAATACCAGGACAGGTAATTTGCAGAGGGAAGTGCAAATGCTGAATGTGTTGCAACAAAACCTAATTTTATTACGGCAACAAACACACACGTGTGTGTCTAGAGTAGACAAGTAATTGCAGGCATCCTAGTACAGGGGATTTAATATTTAACTCTTAACTACAGCTAAAGTCGGTCCTGATGTAATTTAAAACAAATGTGTTAACCTTTGGTAATTAGAATATAAAACCAGGAAGACTAAAAATTGTTAGTCTAACTTTTGTTTACTGACTAGAACATCTAAATGGCTTTAGACATCACGAAACAATAAAAAAATGGGCTTCCTATTGGGTCTTTGATCCATTTTAATTTATTTCTGATGCTGTATGCAGTTTCTGAATATCTTTTGTGGCTTGTAATAAAATAGCCGCAGTGCAATTTTGCATGTATGTCAAGCGGCGCGTGACCTGCTATGCAAATTTAATACCAAGGTGCCAAAGCTGAATTCATAATGTTTCCCAGCTACAGAGCTGTTTAAGGCAGTTTAGAACTCAATGAATATGTAATATGAAGGTGATAAGACCTAAATAAAAACCTTATTTATCTACTATGAAAAAGTATTTATACACAGAATGCTTAGCACAAGCAGAAAGTGGACAGAGTTTCCAATTATATGGTTTTTGCATAAACAAATGTTAAACTGCATGCTCTGCATAGATGATAATGTAGGCAGCGCCTCTTCATTGTGCTTGAAACTTTGAAAATGTTTACAGATGTGTGCCTCCCTCTTAGGATACAAATAAAATGAAATGTTTAGCTGAAGCAGTGGATGCCCTTTGAATTCCAGTATTTCCTCTACCTAGTATGTTAGCCTAGATTGGATACTTGATGTAGGACTGAACTTCTTTAATACCCAGGTAAGCAGATATATATCTTATGGACTCTTGCGGTTTATTTTGCAATGAGAGAGCAATTGACAGCAATTGACGAGAGTGAGAAAATCTTTTTCCCAGGTGGTTTTGGAATGCATAACGTTATATGGGCCTCGACTTTTGATACACCACTGTTCAAATCGATATAATGCTATGGTTTCTGATGGAGTAGCTAGGCCGTAATTCGAGGAAACATTTCAGGAGTTTGCTGACTGGTGCTGTGGGCAGAGATGGATAGGGGAAGACAGGGCTTGATTGATTGATGGGAATCAATCCTAGCTTTTTATCATGAGAAAAAATATATTTCTGCTTCTCCCTAGGGAGAGGTAGAAAGCGAGCTAATGCATTTGTGTGTATGCAGTGTGTGTGCACACATGCATATGTGTGAGGGCATGCGCAGGCACACACACGCGCACACACACACACCCAGTCTGCACTGTTTTATGACACCCCTGCCAGTCAGATTCTAGACACATTTATATCCTTTGGCTTAGAGTAAGCTGCTACAATAATGACTAATCGTGTGTAGAGCAGTCAAGGAAAATGTAGAAGCGGGATTTGAAAAAGGCATCTATAATGCCATCTGGGTGGCGCTGGTACTTGGAAGAGCTTGGAAGGCAGTATCTGGAGGCCAAGTGCTGTCACAACAAAGTCAGAACAAAGTCCAAGTGATAGGGGAAGTCACGACTCTTGGTAGATAATGATGAACTTTCACACTGGGTCTGTGTTTAGGTCTTTCAGGGGGAAGAATCGGTTTTAGAAATCTAACTCCGTGAAAGCCACACTTGTCCTTAGACAAACTGCCAGGATAGACACTACTGCTAGGAAGCTGGTGGGCCCCTGCCTTTGCATTTTCGCTTGCCATATGTTTCCTTTGGAAAGCAACGTACACACCAAGAGTGCTTCAAAATCAGACAGTATTCCTAAGGAAGGGCAAAATAAAGACTAGATATATCCAATAGCAGCTCAAGATTTTAATATCAAATTTTATTTGTATTGGTCTTTGTCATTGTATTTTCTGTTAAAGCTTCAACACACAGTAATCTATGCATTTCACCTGAAGGTTACATATTGCTTTCTAAATGAGATGTGATGTCAGGCGCTGTTCATCTTATTTAACAAATGGGGGAACTGTCAGGGTAAGTGATGTGATCCTCAAAAGATCGGTGACATATTTGGGTCGTGGAGACTGGTGAAGTGGAGATTTGGCAATTATCTGGGTCATTTCCTCAACAGAGAACAGCCAAACTTGATAATTCAGACAAAAAATAATCTACCTTGGCCACTTTGATTGAACAGATGAACTGCAAACTTGCCAGATCTCTACTTCCTGATGCTCTGTTCAAAGCAGCCTTCTCTGCAGCGGGGCCAGGCGAGCAGGCCGACTTCCCGGGTAGGCGCTCGTTCTACTTAGCTTAATTAAATGTACCAGGCACCTGAAGTGATGGAGTTCCCCAAGGGAGTATTTGAGCCCCATATTGATCCAAAGAGGGGTGTGCTGTGGAAGTGGAGAGATGCCATTCTTAGGGCCCGCCATGTTCTTCAGCCAGCCCCTGTCTTGCCACTTAAGTCCCCTCAGCCTCCGCAAACTCCCCTCCCCTGGTCCATTCTTCCCCTAAGCTATTCTGACCTTGGCCTTTTGCCGATGCTTCCAGGAAGACGCTTACAAGGGGCGTTTTGGAATATAAGTGCAGTAAGGCATTGGAAATTTTTCCTGTTGTTGTTTAGAAAGAACATCTGTGGACTCAATTATTTTTCAAGATTCTAATTTAGTGCTGTGCAAACAACAGGCCAAATTATATTATCTGTATTTAGCCCTACTCTGTTGCTGTACTCCTGAGGATTTAATTGGCAAGCAAATGTCTTGTCAAAAATATTTTCTGTGGCTGGAAATCTTTCTAGCTCTTAGAGATTAGAAGGCTCAAAATTAACTAGAATTCCCCTAATAAAATTTCAGCTTGTCGTTTAGGACCTTTGTCCTTTGTATTCTGTGAAAACCTTTCTTTTGCAGATATGATGCTAGAGAGGGAGTGTGTGTGTGTGTGTGTGTGTGTGTGTGTTTTGTGCCCGTGTGCCCACAGCATTATGGTAAATTGCCTCTGTGGCTTCCACTCAGCTGTGCGAAAATCTGTAATGCTGGCAGGAACAATTATATCATGTCCATAATATTGAAATGGACCTCGTAGGTTTAGAAAAAAGCGGTGTTTGAATGGGCAGACAAAATCGTGTCTTAAGTGATGGGCTAGTAGGCATTTTGATGAGCCTGAGCTCACATGTGGAAAATGTTTGACCTGTCTCTCAATGCCTGGGTGAACACTGGCCAGCTTTAGCGTTTCACATGCCCTTTTTTTCATGAGACTTTAAAAAGTGTGTAGGGCCTTCCATCTGTTCTGACATCCACTCCTTCAAGGAAAAGAAAAATGTGTCCATTGGTCTATTATTTATTGCCGTGTTAAGTGACAGAGCTTCAAGGGAATACATGTAAAGCCCAAATGACGAGAGCTAAGCTAAAGGGACTCTGCATTGAAAATGTAACACTGATCATTTGCAATAATTATCCGTGATTTTGGATTTTCAGAAATAGCAATAGTATTTTGAAATGATCGGTATACTTACCCAGAGGAGAGGAGAGCGCTGTTTTCCCAAAGAAGAATTTTTCTACGCTCGTTGCTTTAGAATGTAGTTTCCAGCACATCGTGTGGAATTACCTTGTGGCACACTCATGCACTCATTTTTAACCCCGAAGAGTGATTTGCTTAGCAGTTCAATTGATTTTATTTGTGGTCGTGTGTCTGTACATTAGCCTGTGACTTACTGTGAAATTTGCCATCTTTGCCATGACCAACCCATGAAATTTATCATCTGTCTTTCTGATTTACATAAAACTCCATTTACAATCATGAAACCCAACTCACAAGTGAGAAGTGTTAGACTAAACTCCTCAACATGGAAGCATTTTGACTCTGTATTTGGTGTGCAGTGAAAAGGTAAATTATGAGAACGAGCCATGTATAGATATTTTGACATTCATATTTTTAGGTTTCATTTGATCTTAAGTGTGCCGTCATTATGCATTCATTTGCTATTACTGGAAAAGTACTTAGTATAATGGATTCACTTGGTATCCATGTGGATGTCACATGTTCTTTTATACATGTTCTACTATAATTTTATTTCAATTCCACTTTAATTTAGAATTGGTTAATGGACTCTATCATAACTATAGTTCATTTTTAAAAAGCCAAACCTCCTAACTAAATTTTCTCATACTTGAAGCTGTTGAACTATGTTGCTCGGGAATAGGAAATTTTATTCGATCCTTGTCAGAAATACTGAGCCACAGTAGCTCCATTAGAATGGTGCGCATTGTTGAAAACTGGGCACAATGTGGTGTAAACGTAGAAATGGTGTTAAAGAAGCATTGGTGCGGGGGGTGGGGGGAGAAAAGAAAGGAGCACCATTTCCAAGCATGTTTCTCCGTAATCAATATTTTTTCCTTTCAATGCTGCAGTACCAATCCCTCATTTGTTCTTCTTTCCCCCGTCTTAATGCTCTGTCCCTTCAGTGCTTCAGTAGGGGTACGGGTGGTTCATTTCACCTGGTGAAGGAATATTTAGCACTGTCAGGAGTGTCCCACGAAAGCCCTTCCTGGAGTCTCTAAACCAGGCCGATTTGTCATTCCCTTGCAGAGGATTCTTCTGAGTCACCTGGACACAGTGAAACCTAAACAGCAGAATTATCCAAACCCACACAATGAATGACGAATCTTCTCAACTCATTTTAAACAAAAGTGGCTTCATATCCAATTATACTGGAAAGGGCAGACAGCCCGCATCAAAGCCTTGGACTGTGAGAAACAATGGCATAAGGTCATAATTTTAGCTTGTTTGTAGAGCTGTAGTGAACTGCTTGCCCAAGGTTCGATCCTAGGTAAACAAGCCCCTCTAGACTCACTCGGAAAAGCCAGCAAACTCACTGAAGCCTAACTGCCTGTTAGGCTCAGGGTGAAGTGAGGCTGAGAGCTGCCAATATTTATATATTGTATTTGATTCGGTTGCTTTATCTTATGGTAAAACCAGTCAGGGGGAGATAGAGACTTTGAGGACCAGAACAGACAAAAGTACATATAAAAGTATTTAATCAAGGTGTGGTGTCAAGGCGTTGAGACCTCTCTATCCTGCTGTCAGCATTTCTTGTTGCCTTTAACAACGTGCTATTTTTCTACTCGAATATCTACTATGATCTCCTAGTTCAGGAGCAAATGATATACCAGAGTTCTTTTCATATCACAGGACCGTGAAGACAAAGTGATGCGAAGCCTCGACCAAGCTATTTTAGGGAATGATTTGCTTTTTTGCCCTGCAGTCATCACTAAACAGGAACAGCTCCTCCCATTCTTAAACGGAGAACATGTGCCATGCCAAACGGCTCCTTTCAAATGGTACCTGTTTCCGATATCATGGCTGGGTGCGGGTCCCAGGGAAAATGATTCTCATGACTTGTGTATGCAGCCTCCGAGGTACATTCAACCTGGAAGGTGAAACCGTAGGTTCATTCTAGGTGAGTCATGGAGTTGGACATTTAGTTTTTGTTTCATAGCTGTTTGAGGGTGAGTCCCTTGCTTTGGCATAACTGATCCAGGGGGACAGGCGGGGTGTCAGTCGTGAGTCTAAGGTGATAGAATTCAACAGGGTGAACTGTATGGTCCTCTCCCTGCCACCCATGCTGATGACACTGCACTCAGATCTCCTGTCCACACTCAACTTTCCAACTGCGTGTTATATTTTCACCTGGATGCTTTGCACATACTAAAAAAACCAGCTATTTTATTTATTTACTTATTTTTAAGTTTTTATTGGAGCATAGTTGATTTACAATGTTGTATTAGTTTAAGGTGTACAGCAAAGTGAATCAGTTATATGTATACAGATATCTACTCTTTTTTAGATTCTTTTCCCATATAGGCCATTACAGAGTACTGAGTAGAGTTCCCTGGGCTATACAGTAGGTCCTTATTAGTTATCTGTTTTATACACAGTAGTGTGTATATGTCAATCCCAATCTCCCAATTTATCCCTCCCCCCGCTTATCCCCTGGTAACTGTAAGTTTGTTTTCTGTATCTGTAACTCTATTTCCAAAAAACCAACTATTCTATTCTTAAGAGTTACACTTTGGAAATGAGTTATAATTTTTTTTTACATCTTTATTGGAGTATAATTGCTTTACAATGGTATGTAAGTTTCTGCTTTATAACAAAGTGAATCAGTTACACATATACATATGTTCCCATATGTCTTCCCTCTTGCGTCTCCCTCCCTCCCACCCTCCCTATCCCACCCCTCCAGGCGGTCACAAAGCACCGAGCCGATATCCCTGTGCCATGCGGCTGCTTCCCACTAGCTATCTACCTTATGTTTGGTAGTGTATATATGTCCATGCCTCTCTCTCGCTTTGTCACAGCTCACCCTTCCCCCTCCGCATATCCTCAAGTCCATTCTCTGGTAGGTCTGTGTCTTTATTCCCTTCTTGACCCTAGGTTCTTCATGACTTTTTTTCTTAGATTCCATATATATGTGTTAGCATACGGTATTTGCTTTTCTCTTTCTGACTTATTTCACTCTGTATGACAGACTCTAGGTCCATCCACCTAACTACAAATGACTCAGCTTCGTTCCTTTTTATGGCTGAGTAATATTCCATTATATATATATGTGCTACATCTTTTTTTTTTAACATCTTTCTTGGAGTATAATTGCTTTACAATGGTGTGGTAGTTTCTGCTTTATAACAAAGTGAATCAGTTATACATATACATATGTTCCCATATCTCTTCCCTCTTGCGTCTCCCTCCCTCCCACCCTCCCTATCCCACCCCTCTAGGTGGTCACAAAGCACCGAGCTGATCTCCCTGTGCTATGCGGCTGCTTCCCACTAGCTATCAATTTTACGTTTGGTAGCGTATATATGTCCATGCCTCTCTCTCGCTTTGTCACAGCTTACCCTTCCCCCTCCCCATATAATTTTTTTTTTTTTTTTTGCGGTACGCAGGGCTCTCACTGCTGTGACCTCTCCCGTTGCGGAGCACAGGCTCCAGACGCGCAGGCTCAGCGGCCATGGCTCACGGGCCCAGCTGCTCCGTGGCATGTGGGATCTTCCTGGACCGGGGCACGAACCCGTGTCCCCTGCATCGGCAGGCGGACTCTCAACCACTGTGCCACCAGGGAAGCCCTGATGCCTTCTTCTTTAGACCTTCTTGAATATGTTAATCATAACATATATCACACCTTAATTTTTTTATGGTAACACCTCTGTCTTTCCTTCTAGAGTGCGGGTTCCCTGAGTAGGTCCTTTGTCGTATTCATCAAGGTATCCCCAATCCTTAACAGTATCCTTCCTTCGCACAGTAGGTGCTTCATAAATGTTTGTAAATTAAATCTACTAGAATTAAATGAGATCCAAGGAACTAGCAGAAGGTCAAGGTGTAACAGGCATGACTTCCTGGCAGAGACAGTAAGCTGCTTGGTGGTTTTTACGGGATATCATGTTTTATTGTGATCCAAACAGCAGTGTCTTAGTCGGCGAGTAGGAAGCATAGTATCTCTCAGAAGGGCAGTGATCGTTGCAGTTGACTCTGTACTTTTAGAACTGTGACAGGAGAGTTTCGTTGAGGCCTGGGTGCCTCACATTTAAAGGGACCAGAAACTGGCATGAGAAGGAAGGAGAGGGGAGGGCTCCAAGCTTTGTCATGTGAAGCAGAGTCAGAGAATTGAGGGGAACACGAGAGCTTTCAGCGGATAGCTGACAGTGTGTCAAATGGAAGGAGAGAGGAATTAAGCTTGTCCTGGGTGGCTCTAAGGGATGGAGTCCCAGTCATCTGAAGAAGGCTTCAGGGAGGCCAATTTTGGCCGAGTGTTCAATAATGTATGCCTCATCCAGAGGCATAGGAAGCCTGAGTTCCCTGTCACAGAAGGAACGTGAAGATTGGCTAGAGAACCCTTTGATACGAGAGGCCGCTCAGAAGAGTTAAGTATCGGATGAGGATTTCAGCTAGATGACCACAGTTAAAAGGTCCTTCCGGCCCTGCAATCCCATGGTTCTCTGTGTTTGGGAGGGGCCCTCCTTATCAACTCATACAATATTTATGCACTCAGGTTGTCAGTGTACACTTTAATCCTCCATCAAGCAACTGGGTTTCTCCAACTCCTTAATTGGTTCATTTGGTTTATAAAGTATCTAGCCTCTGATGTCACTCTCTTAACGTCAATGTAAGAAGCACCTGCGCCCTCCAGAGAACTCGGAAACCTTGTTTCTCTGAGCCTTGCACCACAGTTGCAATTTCAGAGGTGAGTGTTCCATATGGACAGGATATTGTTTTGGACCGTGTCCATCCAACAAGGAAACAAGTGCTTAACCTTGGCACACGGAGCAGTAGAATCATAGGTGACAAGGAACTGTTTATGGTTTCCGTAAAGGATCTCCCACTTTCGAGTCCACCAGCATTCCTCTTAGCGTAAAAACTCCGTATCACAGTAAGCTCAGCTATTGAAAACTTTGAGAAAACCCGCACGCCGTCACGCATTAATGGTGCACACGAGATGAGAACTCCCAGGACTGTAATGCCTGCCCTTGAACCGAGTTGTCCCCGATACGTTTAAATACCTGTGTGTTTCATTTTCCAGAATGAGGATGTTCAGGTTAGGACCATGGGGTGTGTTGATGTCGGATCTAGCCTGCAACCCAAGAATCGCTTTTCTTTAAGCATAGAAGGGATAAAATGGGAGAGCTCATTTGAAAAGAATATGGCTTTCTGCATTTCTATTTCTGCTTCACTGCCCGTTTGCAAGGCTCTTCCATAGTCCGTGAGTGAAACTCACTTTTGAGTGTAGTGGGGAAAAATCATCAGCCAATTTAAACAGTAACTGTCTACAAATATGATGTCTGATTTACGCGTAGACAGAAGATTCTTATTTTAGGATAGATAACATTCTTTCGTCTGTCTGGTTTCAGAGCCAAGCCGCCTCTCTCAGTAGTCTGTCACCTCCTTGAGGGCAGAGATTATGTCTTGTCTTTCCTTGTGTCCACAGAGCCTGTGAGAGTCACTTGTACCCACAGTGAGGGCTTTGGAGTTGTTGGCTGGAGTGAATTGTTTTAATTGAATTTGGAAAGTTTTGATCTGTTCTAGCTTTTAATTCAGCTTTAGTTTCATACCAATAGGTCTGATTTGCAAATTGGAAGAACCTAGACTGTTAGAAGAATCTCAACACGCGTTACGAATATACAGAGAGACAATCTAATTCTTATTTCTAGGGATGATAATAAGGTGACCTCTGACATTCCTCCCAGTACATCTATTTGAGGAGTTAAAGTGGCTCCGCCTTCCGTATTTGTACAAAGATATCTTTTATTAAAGTTTTATCTATTCATTGTAGAGACTAGAATCTGTGTATTGTAATCATTAACATATTCATCTGTTTTAGTTCTCCAAAGTAGAATCTCTTTGGCACTTCTGTGTTTGGAAATTCTGTCACGTAATTGGACATATTTATCACTTTATAAGGAGTATACCATTACAGAATTTTAAATAATAGACATGTTTTCTTTTTTGTCATTTGTGGAAAGGAAGGTGAATTACATTTATCGAGTGTGTCGTATGTGCCAAAAGGTGTGGTAGGTTCTTGCACGCATCGTTTCATTTAATTTTTGTGATTCTTTGAAGCAGGCGCTATCTGCCTCCTAATTTTATTAATGTCGAAACCAAGGCTGCAAGGGATTAAGTTATTTGGCCTGAGGTCACAGAATAAAGGATTTGAACCCAAATCTATCCAGTTTCAATATGAATGTTTCTTTCATATACTGCAATATATCCATTGAACCCAGCTGGCCTATGGCACGGTGTTTTCATTGTGTTTCAGTTTTGATCCAGTGTCACCATTAGGACTTTGCAACGCCTGTCCTTTATTCCAAGAATAGCTAAGATAAAAAGAGATGCAGAAAGGATGGTCTCTCGAATTTTAGTGGTGACAGTGTCAGGGGCTGGGATTTCAAATGATTAGGAATATGAAATAAACTTAAAAAAGAACAAGAATTATTTGTTGTCAGAATCACTGTGCAGCACCCCAGATCCTTTAAGCCGTATTAACTTATGGCTGCATGTGTTGCCTTATCATTGTTGCCACTCCAGTATTTCGGGTTTTGTTTTTTGTACATGCCCACTCATTGCAAAATATTCTAGTATAATTGGAGCTTTTCGAAATCCTCAGAGTACAGTAGCCCCGTCCCTTATCTACAGGGGGATACAAGCCAAGACCCACATTGAATGCCTGAAAATGCAGGTAGTACTGTTCTTCTGCATATGTACCTATGACAAAGTTTAGCTTATGGATGGGGCACAGCGACAGAATATCCGAATTGCCAGCATCACTCCTCTTGCACTTTGGGGCCATAGTTAAGTAGAATAAGGGCTACTTGAACACAAGCACTGCGATACCATGACGATCGATCTGATACCCAAGCCGGCTACTAAATGACTAACTGCAGGCAGACACTGGCCAAAGGAATGCTTCCCGTCCTGGGCAGGATGGAGCAGGATGGCGCGAGATTTCATCACGCTACTCAGAATGGTGCACAATTTAAAACGAATGCATTTATTTCTGGAATTTCCTGTTTAATATTTTCGGGCCGTGGTTGACTGAGGGTAAGTGAAACCCCAGAAAGCAAAATCATGGATAAGGGGGGGACTCCTGTACTGTAGATGAGCTTGTCTGTAAATTTGCATGGATTAGAGCCTGAACTGTGTATTTTAACATAGAGATTTCACAGCATTATAAAGTCATACCATGGAATAAAAATGAATTAAATTGAAGCTTACGTTGCCTCACGTCACTGCATTAGAGACAGCTACTCACACGCACCATTGTAGTCCAGGTGAAAAGTGAGTTTTACAAGTAATCACTTTCTTCTTATATTCTTTGATCAAGTAAACTCAGTTGGAGATGCACAAGCAATAAAGAAATCCCCAGCAGGTTAACTCTTTGCCTTTCTTCTAATCTAAATGAATATATTACGGCTACTTTGGCTTGAAAGAGAGGTCTAGAAATATGATGCAAACCAGACCACTTCAGACCCAGATTTTATGAGTCAACTTTTCTGGTTAACCAAATTTTGGGTCAAGTGGGCCCTTAGCCAAACGTGCTGTAGTCATTTAACGGACAGCTGTTAACCTGAATGTGAAAAGATAGGATTCGAATGAGTACAATGACTATTTTCAAACATGCCTTCGTATATCCTTGGCACCTAGAACAGTGGCTGGCACTCAATAAATGTCTGTTTTCTGACTGTATGCATTAGTGCTTTTAACGTTGAGCACCTACCCAGGGAAAAACACAATGTATTACGTACCACCTCTGCAAAACTGTACCGTAGCTATCTCGTAGAGTTGGTGTAAGGCTAAAATTGTACAATCATGTAAAGTCGCTTGGACGGTGTATGGCATATTGTAATCACTCAATAAATACCGAAGTATCAAGTATATAGTAGAGTAACGGCTTCTTATAATGAAAGGGTAACATACTAGTGGCCCGAAGAACTGGATTCTGACACCCACTCCACAGTTTGCGTGTTCCCTGACCTCAGAAGGCATCATTACCTATATCGCTTCAATTGCCTTTCCTGCAAAGTGGGAATTACAATACTTGAACTGCTTGAAGGCAAGCTTTTAAGACAGACCCTCTCTAGAGGGCTTTTCTAAGATACTTAATGGCCATGAGTCAATGATAAGCTTAATATAAATTGTGAAAGCCTGATGCGAGACCGGATTGATGATCTATAAATACTTAATCTAAAATATGTCATTGTGGTGATGATCAGAGACTCTAGAAGAGTCATAGATTATTTGAACTGAAAGGATTCCTCAAACAACAGATATGGAAATGGAGACCCAGTTAAATAAATTCTCCAAGGCCAGTTCACAATTTCTAAAGGGGAGATTCTAGGTTAGAAATTAGGCATTCACCTGGTGACGAGCTCGATCGAGTGACTCTCGTTGCATCGGTGACTTGGATGAAAAAAACGGCACAACCGAACTAAAGACAAATAAGGCTCTTAAAACATGCAGTGATAAAATGGATCTCTTTGAAAATAGATGATTCCCCATACCCTTCCTCTCTGCCTCCCTCGATAGAACTTTCCATCCATCATACAGGCAATGTAGATCTGAGAGCAACATTTATCATTTTTCCAGGCTTCTGTCCTATCTTCCTGCTTAGACGAATGGAAACATTTAAATTCTTACGATTTTGTAAATCACATAGCATTTAAAACTTCTTCATTGTGGTTATACGTGTATATATATACAACATCAAGTTTACCATTTTAACCATCTTTGGATACACAATTCCATGGCATTAAGTACATTTGCAGTGTTGTGTAACCAGCACCGCTATCATTTCCAAAACTTTCATTATCCAGCAGAAATGCTGCAATATAGTGTTTTGGGAAATAAAATACATTTTGATTTTTAGAAAACTGTGTTGGGATAGGGCATTATCTCCACATAGATAATTTGCACAGTGGGTTTATTTTACGCGTTTTTTTCCCCTGCTAAATTCTATTTAAATTGTCGGTTTTATCTTCTAGGCACATGCCATATTCCTCAGAGGGAATTTTCACGTTTTTACATCTGTGAAATCTTCACAGTTCCATAGGGTGGGAAGAGCCACTGGTTTTAGGTCAGTTGGCTGGCTGACCTATAATTATTATCTACCTTGAAAATAATGACAGGGCTTATTTTAGTATTCTTCGTACTGATTGCTGTTTTTATATGTTGTTTAATTATTTAGAAACCTCCTTTTTCAGTCACGAATTACACCTGGTGAAGTTACAAGCATTAACGTGTGTTTAAATGTGCCAACCATAGTCAAACAGAATCGTTAAAATGCTTAACATGCCGAGTTTAGACAGCAACGTCAAGAGCAACTGAGTAACAGGGAATGAAGACGTTGGCTCCACGTAGAATAGTTTTACCCTCGCTTGAATGTATCATAGTTAACGAAATCTCTAAAAGAGAACAAAAAGTCTTCAGTTTGGCTCTGGGGAAGAAAAAAATCTTTCTGTAAAATGGATAAACTGACATTTTCCTTACCCAGTGATTCATCATGTATTTCTAAATTCTGATAAGAATTGTTACAAGTCTTTCTGTAGCATTATTTGAAAGTCTACGTTATTATGTATGACAGACCATGTCAAAATAATTGTGTGTGGGACTAGTCTGTGTTAAGGGGAATCATATTTGATATTACTAATTTTCACATTATTTCACCCATAAAAATTCTTCTAGCAGCAAAAGTTTTATTGCACTGTATTTCAGAGTCTCTAATTTATTCATGGGATAAATGTTTCATATAATGAATTTTCAAGTAAATGTATTCTGAAATTCATGCATAACCACGGCTGCTCTAAAATCATAAAAATTTGGTTAAAATTGAGGCGTCTCTCCAGTCCCCTTGGAAAGTGTAGTGGGGAACCTGGAAGATCTTATGCTAATGAAGACAATATTGTTCGCCTTTCCTTTCTATCCAGCGTATCCCTTTTGCTGGGTTCAAGCCATTATGGCGATTAATAACTTCAAATGGAAGCACTTCATCACTTGGACTGAGCCACTACCACTGCTTAAAGGGTAGAGTGTGCTAGGCCCATTTTGTGTCATTTAACACATGCCTCTCGCTAGAGAGATACTCTCTACATTGCCTCCTGAATGTCTTGCGTGGTACTAGTTCAAGAGCTCTTTGCCACTCGGTCTCATACCCGTCCTTCTCCCCTCATCCCCTCCCTGCCCCATCTACACTTGTGGATTTTTGTGGTAGCAGTTACTCAGCTGTCCACTGCACTAGAGTCCCTACTGTGATCCGCATACAATAAACGGACATGAATAAGCGTAATGGTTTTCGAGCACTTGGTTACACCTGCCTCGTCCTAACCTAGAAGAGTTAGGGCTCAGATTACTTCACCAGGGATTTTGTTCTAGTCTTTTTCAACTCGCAGTTGTAAGAGGTAATCATAGGATTTGGAAGAATAGAGTCTGTGTTTATCATTAAGACCGAGAATCCTCGTGACTTGGGAATGTTGCCGTATGCTAAACCCATGGAGTTACATCTAAAGATTAAGTTCACAAAAATAACTCTGATTTTGAAAGCACACCATTATATTGCATGTGAAAAGGTTTGAAGTAGAATTCCGTATTTTAAAAAATCTGCAGTTCACTCCTCCTCAAGACAGTGAAGGAGGTCCCTTATCCCTAGGGACAGGAACGACCAACGCAAAACTTGAAAGATCACGTGTTTCTCTGTCCAGACAGCCTCTTTGGTTTGGAATCCTTCCCTGCAAGATGAACGGTGGTCAGAATGGAATGGGCAGCCCCCTTCTCAATTAAAAACAAAAGTAGGGCTTTCCTGGTGGCGCAGTGGTTGAGAGTCCGCCTGCCGATGCGGGGGACGCGGGTTCGTGCCCCGGTCCGGGAAGATCCCACGTGCCGCGGAGCGGCTGGGCCCGTGAGCCATGGCCGCTGAGCCTGCGCGTCCGGAGCCTGTGCTCCGCAACGGGAGAGGCCACGACAGTGAGAGGCCCGCATACCGCAAAAAAAACAAAACAAAAACAAAAGTAAAGTCAGCTGTTAAATGTAGTTTTTAATAAATATAATCAGAAATTTAATAGGTGATGATTGGTCTCATTTGAAGAGAGGAGCTGTTGTGCATTCTTATTCATCCAGCAGTGTTTACTGTGGACCTACTATGTGCCCGTTACTTTTCTAGGCACTAGAAATGTGATAATGAATAAAACCAGCCAAGTCCCTGCCCTCATCCACCTTACATTCTACAGAGGGGTGTGGGTGGGAGAAGAAAATAATCTAAGTATGTAAAATATAGACTATTCGGGATGCAACGGAAAGCAGGAAAGCAGGGAGGGGCTTGGGGTGTGGCTTCAGGGCCTAATGTTTAAGAGTGGTTAGTAGAGGCCCCATTAAGAAGACGACACTTGAGCACATGGGACTCTGTGTGGGAAGAGCCTTCCAGACGAGGGGAACAGCAAGTGCAAAGCTATGTCCAAGAACTATGAAGCAGTCCACTGGGGCTGGAGCAGAGCACGCAGAGGGGCGCATGGCAGGAGGCGAAGCAGGAAGGTGGAGGTTGTGTTTGGGGCGGGTTGACAGCGGGTCCTGGAGCATCTTGCCGGCCATTTGTAAGGGCCCTGGATTTTACTCTAAGTAACATGGAGAGTTCTGAGCGATGTGAGCTAGGCATAGCATTTTCGAGAATAAAGAAATGCATATTAGTTTATATATGTCAATCCCAATCTCCCAATTCACCCCACTCTCCTTTCCCCCCTTGGTGTCCTATACCCCAATAAAAATAAATAAATAAAAATTAAAGTTAAAAGAAAAAAAAAGGAAATGCATCAAATTTAGTCCTTTCTCCTGGTAAGAGAATTTTCTAAAACCCATGTGTCCTAGAACCAGCACCGCAGTGGCGGAGGAGGTCAGCCTTGCAGTGAAGGAGGCACAGTTTGCCATGATCTTAAATAATTAGCAGTAGATTTCACAGGAAATGCCTCAAGTATAGAATTTCCAGTGCTTCCTATTCTACTGGATATGCAAAATTTCTAACAAGAAATTACATTCCCCAAACCACTAGCAGTCAGCCTAATTAATTAGAGACATCTAAGCCATCCCTTCTATCCATCGGCAGAAATAAACTTGAAAAGGCTGCCCGGTTATTGATGCTAGTCAAGAAATCAAGGTGAGATAGTCAGTTCTCAAATAGAAGGGGCTGAGAAGAAAGCACGAAGAAGATTGAAAAATTTGCCTCTACAGAAATGCAGGAAGAAGATGTTTACAATCTTCGGGGGACATATTTCCTAGTAGCCTGTCTTGTAGGAACCTGATTTAGGTAAATGAGTTAATCTTAGCCTGCTCAAGAAGTTCTGTTATAACGGCACTTTCGGGGTATGAAAATGCAAAGAAGTGACTCCTTGGGTGACCAGATGCACGGAAGCATGTTTTAAATAACTACGATGTAATTGATATATGCTGCTATCAGTTGTGACCCAGGTAATAGTGGAGCTAAAACAATTTCAAGTGGGTCAAGCTATCCCGGGAGTACTTGCTGCAGTGATAGAAAATCTCCCAGCAATGTGTCTTAAGTCCTGTAAATCATGTTAGACTTAATGAAACCTTCTGCAGGAACATTCCATTTCTGTGATGCATTTAACGGCAGTCGTTGACATGTTGTATCTGGACTGAAGAAATATGTAAACTTTTGATTAATTGCTGTGGTACTAGGAAGATGAAATATACAGAACACTATTTGTTAAAGGAAGATTCAGGGTATGTGTCTTTATATAATTGCTAGAATATATATGTCTCTATATAATTGCTCCCTAATTATTTAAAACATGCTCCCTCAGACTGTGTCTTCCTTCTCAGACTAATATCTGCATCTCTACTTTGTGGCTTTAGTTATGGTGCATTTTTCTTTAAGATAGAGAACTCTGAAACTCAAGTTTGAACTAGAGTATGGTCATCATGTTGATTTTTATTGCTTTGACATAGTTGGGTTTGATTTTAAAATACTGCTAGTTCAGTTCGGTTCTGTCCGATGGATTCGGTGACTGGAGTGTGTACTACGTGCAACTTGGTGTTCATGCAGCATCTTCACGCAGACTCTTCGAAATGAACCGGTATATACCATGGCCCTAATATAAGAAGGTTGCTGAGAACCAAAATTTTATGGCAATGATCGGTTTACAGTCTCCTTCCCTCTTAGAATGTCACCTTCTAGGTCCAAAGTCTATATGTGAAACAAAACCAAAAATAAAAACAAAGTCTATATGTGGACAGCCACTGACCCCGATTGAAACCTCATAGATCTTCTTCGGACATATACGTTCAAGAGCCTCCTGTGTCTTGTTCACCACCATGTCCCCAGCCAAGTTGACACATAAAATTAACCATCCCAATGCTTGACACACAGTAAGTGCTTGAAAGAATGAATAAATGCAAGAGCAAATATTACCGAGTAGCTGCAGGCCGGGCTCGGAGGTAAGTCAGAGTTCCTGCCTTCAGGTCGTTCAGAGTCTTGGTGGAGTGAGGAAGGAGGCTGAAGATGAAGATAGGAATCAGAGGACGATCAGGGAAGAGTAGCACGAGCACGCGGGGGTAAAGAATGAAGGCGTCTTCCAGCAGAAACCGGGAATGCCTTCACCGTGGTGGTGGCCTTCAGGAGACTTCTCAGTCACCTTGAGCAGTAGAGGGTGGAGAAGGCCAGTCTACGCTGGGAGAGCGGCACCGATGGAAGCGCTGAGATGGGAAAGGACATGTTATGTTCGCCGAGCAGCAGGGGATCTGGGTTACCTATCAGGCGATGTGTAAACATGGATTTCAGTTACCATGTTCTTCTAGTACCTTTCATCTCATCGAATTCAGCTTCTGGTTAGACATACAAACAGAGGGGAGCAAGTTCAGTAGGCATTCCACCAAGGAAGCCTGAGGCCATCACGTATATGTGCATCTCCCCAGCGCCTGCAAGCTCGTGCGTGTGTGTGAGCGCGCACATGCGCACACACACACTAGCTGCTTTTAAGCTCGGCTTCCCCTGCTGCTGCCGGACTTGGCCTCTTCTTCTAATGATGGAGAGCAGACCACGGAGAAGGTTCTTGCACATCGCCCAGCACAGTCTGTATGTATGTGTTTGAAGATGACAGGGATCATGTAAACACTTATGTCCAAAGAGAATCTGTGAGATTTCAGTTGTGATCAGTAGCTATCCACGTACAGACTTTGGAATCTAGATAGATGAATTCACTGATAGCCTAGGCATGAAATGGTTCAGTCAGCTCCCCATGGATCAAGATTCAAAACGTGGCTGCATCACCTCTTCAAGGGCTCATCTTCTGGATAGATGCCCCTTGACTGCCCAGGTCTCACCACTGAAGTTGTCTGTGGAAGGGTTTCATCTTAGACGGTCTATGTATATTTCAGATGTTGCCCGAACCGTGAACGTCTTTTGCAGTACGCATCCTTTGATTACAAGATGAAACACTTTGTTAGCATATAATTAATAAGAAAAGTATATAATGTGTTGGAACATACTAAGTACTAGGCAAAAAAAAAAAAATGGGGGTGGGGGAAACAGTCTGGCAGTTCTGCAAAGAGTTAAACATAAACTTACCATTTGACCTACAAATTCCACTCCTAGGTATGTATCCAAGAGAACTGAAAACATATGTCCACACACAAACTTGTATGTGAATGTTCATAACAGCATTATTCACGATAGCCAAACACTGGAAGCAACCCAGATGTCATCAATGAATGAATGGATAAACAAAATGCGCTTTATCCATACAACGGACTATTATTCAGCCATGAAAAGGAACAGAGTACTGATACCTGCTATAACGTGGATGAACCTTGACGACATTATGCTAGGTGAAAGGAGCCAGACAGAAAAGGTCGCGTATTGTATGATGTCATTTATATGAATTGTCTAGAATAGACAAATCCATGGAGACAGAAAACAGATTAGCGGTTGCCAGAGGCTGGGAGTAGGGAGAATGTGGAATGATTGCTTAAAAGCTACAGGGTTTCTTTTCAGGGTGATTAAACTTAAGTGAGGCAATCAAGTGACCTGTGAAGAGCAGGAGATTGAAGAAGAGAAGTGTGGGCTTGAGGCCCAGCCCTTGCGTCTGTCAGCTGGACAGCCTTGGACAAGGCACTTAACCTCAGAGCTACGCGTTCTGCATCTTCATCTAGAGGTGAAGATACCATCCCTCCCTATCTCATGGGGTCATGGCAGAGCTCATATGACTCAAAGATGTGAAAATGCATTGAAAAGTATAATTTGCTTACATAATTGAAAAGTATTGTTATTAGTCATCAAATATAAAAGCTGTTATTCAGAAAACTTAAAATCTTATATCCTTTGTCTGTAGAACATCTACTGGTGTTTACATGTTGATAAGAATTTTTTATTTTGTGACAGCACACGTGTGGAGACTCTGACCCCTTGAGAACAGAGAAACATGTCTTATTCATCTCTGTTCCCCGGGCGCCTAGCAAGGGGAGTGAGCGCAGTAGGGGTGCAGTTAGGCTCCGCTGAGTAAATGGATAAATAAACCAACTGTATTTTCAGTTACACTAATCAAGTAATTGCATACAGGGTCCTAGGATTGACCAGGGTCCCTGTCTGATTGAGAAATTGGGCACTCACATGTCCAAGAATGGACGGGGCATGTGGACAATCCAGGGTTGAGGTTGAGGTGATGTCATGATTGGCTTCTTTATTATCACCTAAAATGAATAACACGGTGAGTCCACAGCAATTCTTGGGGCCAGTAAACCTAGGCTGCTTGGAGCAGTATACGTGAGTGTGGGTTGTGGTTGACCCAGGGGAAAGTCACAGTGTCACATCTGTGTGTCCCAGACAGAAGAGTGGCTTCACCTCTCTCTGTCGGTCCCTGAAGTTCTGAAAGTGGCTCTGTGCATTCCAACGCTTCTTTAAGAGGAAGGTGGGCAGTATGAGTAGGCAGTAGAAGGTCTGCCATCAGCCGATGCCTTGACAATGAGCTTTCTTCCCTCTTTACATTTAAAATCATAAGTCGTTGGTCACAGTGAGATGATTCCTTTGGCTTAAGAGTATCCTAAACACTGGCTTAAGTTCAGTTCCTTGTAGGTAAAATTTTGTGGGTCCTCTGCTCACTAAGCAGGGACACTCAGACAAGCACTAGTTAAAGGAGTGGGGATGGTGAGAACTGGCTGGCTGTCCCTTATGGAACTAAAGAAAACCAGGGCTTAATGGATTGCATCCGGGATCCTCAAGTTGTTAACAGTGGACAGAAGAACCAAAGCGGATATCATCCTGAGACATGATCCTGCAGAATCCTTGCCCCCCAAGTGCCCCCCACCCATTTATCTGCTCTTTAAGCACCCGTGCGCTCGAGAGTGATGACGCCAGCTAGCATCACGGGGTTGAGGTTGAGGTCGTAATTAGCTTCTTTGTTATTGCCTGGATTTGTTATTTTCTCAATACCAACAATGACGATAGCAACAGAACAGCCTATGAGAGCGCCTAGCTGAGTTCCTGGCACATAGTAGATGCTCATCGGTTAAGAACTACAGACGAGCTGCAAGGAGTGATGCGTGGCAGTGACCACGTGGGATGCTACAGAACGCTCATTTTGCCGGTTAGATGACTTAGACCATTGCCTCCATGTGCTCTCCCTGCTTCTTCTCTTCTCATCCTGTTTCCCTCCTGCACTTGCCATCCTCTCTGGAGTCTTTTTCTCTAATCCTTCCCTTCAACTCCACTTTCTCTCCCCACGCCATCTTTGGCTTGGTTCCCCAGCGACAGTGATGGACACCATACACCCCATCCACAATAATCCTCCTGCCCCAAGTGGCTGCTGAGTTGTGTTTTGAAGGAAATGTATTTATTTCTTTTTGGCGGGGAGAGGTTGTTGCTGGACAGCTCATGGAGACGTAGCTCTCGTTCCTGGGGATTTCTAGAGAGGTCACAAACCCATAACCGTGGGCACCATCTCCTTGCTCCTTTCCTCCTTTCTTTTCATCAGTCATCTATCCATAAACCTACGTACACATATATTTAATCTTTTGCCTGTAAATCTTGTCATTTCTTTGGTTTTTTTTCCCCTTTGAGCTTAGTAAGTATCTATGGTCGATGCTCCATAAATGTTTATTACGAGTAACAGTGATAATAGAGGTAGAAAGAGCAACACATGTGCTATTCCTCATTGCTTTTGATCTGATGTACCAAATTAAACATTCATGTTGCCATCAATTACTCCCCAAAAGATGGCGACAGCGTATTTGTTAGCAATATTTTGATAATAACTATATAAACAGATATTTGTCATGCTATTCTGACTCCTATATTTTCATTCACAGAACGCTTTATTTACATTGTCAAGTAAGAGGGTGGCAATTTAAGTGAGACTCGCAATTTAGCACTTGCTTTGCTTTCCAAGGAAGGTCCTGGGAATTGTGGGGTGTTTTTTTTTTTTCCTGAAATGGATCTAGGATTATTCTTTTGAAATGTATGTTTTCTGGGATGCTCAGAAGGGGAAAAAAAGATATCTATATTGATATATTTATATTTATATCCATATCTATATAACCTCTCTCAGGACCCTGGGATACTTTCTCTGCTTCAGGAAGCTGAGTTGGTTCCAATCCACCAGGGTTACAACACGTCGAATTGCCTCTTGACGTTATAGGCTTAAAACCTATGCCCAGAGAGTTCATCTCACTGTCTTTTGAGTGTATATTTTACAGTCAAAGCAAGATGTTCCACAATGTGAAGGAATATTTCACACACAGGAAATAGCACGAAACTGAACAAAATTGAGCCAGGCGAAAAATAATTACATATGGACAAATGGAAACTTGAACGTGGCAGTGAAGAGCTCAGGCTGTGGAGTGGGACATAACTAGCTCTACCACTTATTTGCTACGTGGCATTGGGGAAGGCCCTTCTCTGGGCCGCTGTTTGTTCACCTGTAAAATGGGGATAATGGACACTGCCTCGTGGTGTCATCGTTTGGTTCGAATAAGACGAACGCATTTAAAATCACTTGTGAGGGGCTTCCCTGGTGGCACAGTGGTTGAGAGTCCGCCTGCCGATGCAGGGGACACGGGTTCGTGCCCCGGTCTGGGAAGATCCCACATGCTGTGGAGCGGCTGGGCCCGTGAGCCATGGCCGCTGAGCCTGCGCGTCCAGAGCCTGTGCTCCGCAACGGGAGAGGCCACAACAGTGAGAGGCCCGCGTACTGCAAAAATAATAATAATAATAAAAAATAACTTGTGAGGGTCACACAAGAGACTATTCATCACAGGGTTATCACAGGAAACCCACTAATAATTGAGAGCCGTTATTATTACTGTCCCAGGAGATAGGTCGTCTATGTCAGCCCCCTATGGGGATGGTACCACCCACCTAGCAATGGAGAGCAAGGAAGGACTGTGGACTGATGATTGTTTTCTAACTTTTAAGAATGGATGGGCTTCCCTGGTGGCGCAGTGGTTAAGAGTCCGCCTGCCGATGCAGGGGACACGGGTTCGAGCCCTGGTCCTGGAAGATCCCACATGCCGCGGAGCAACTAAGCCCGTGAGCCACAACTACTGAGCCTGCGCTCTAGAGCCCGCGAGCCACAACTGCTGAGCCCATGCGCTGCAACTACTGAAGCCCGCGCGCCTAGAGCCCGTGCTCCGCAAGAAGAGAAGGCACCGCAATGAGAAGCCCGTGCATCACAACAAAAGAGTAGCCCCTGCTCGCCGCAACTAGAGAAAGCCCGTGCACAGCAACGAAGACCCAACGCGGCCAAAAATAAATTTAAAAAAAAAAAAAAGAATGGGTGATTTCAGGCTTGAAGAGACAAATTAAGCTTCATGGAGCAGGCATGATTCTATTTGATTGTATCAGTTCACAAGTTTATTCATTTGCTAGGACTGCTGTAAAAATGTACCACAAACCAAGTGGCATCAAAACCAAAAACGTATCATCTCACAGTTCTGGAGGCTGGATGTCCAAAATCAAGGTGATGGCAGAGCTACAGTCACAGCCAGGCCTTGTGATGACGGGGCTCACACTGGCTGACACCTTGCGCCTTACTCCCCACCTGGCGGACTGGCCTTGCCTCCACTCAGGCTCGCAAGAACAAAACCTGCAAGAGGGGACTTCCCTGGCGGTCCGGTGGTTAAGACTTCGCCTTCCAATGCAGGGGGTACGGGTTCGATTCCTGGTCGGGGAGCTAAGATCCCACGTGCCTCGCGGCCAAAAAAGCAAAACATAAAACAGAAGCAATATTGTAACAATAAAGACCTTAAAAAGAGTCCACATAAAAAAAAAACTTTAAAAAACCCCCACAAAACCTGCAAGAGGTTCTAGACCCTCCTACCTCTTCCCACCTCCACTCGCTCCTCTTTAAAGGGTCAGTCATTACAGGCTGCCAAGCTGACCTTCATCTCCCCGCACCCTTCCTGCCTGGAGCACGGCTACTTCTTTCTCACTTGGTCCTCCGCCTCCAGCCTCTTCTCCCTCGTTGACCCTGCACCCCATCGCCCCCCTTTGAACATCCCTTCAGAGATTCTCCAACACTTGATATGATACAGTTCAGACTCTTTGATTTAACACAAAGGCCACACGTGCCCGCCCTTTCACTACCGGGCACCATTTCCCCAGAAGCACCCTTCATTCCCGTGGTGCTGAACTACGTCCTGTGGAGCTTCAAAGCCCCCATACTGGGTCATGTTCAATGCCTTCTTACACCCTGTCCCTCTGAGGAACTCCCCTCTCTTTGTTGTGTTTCATGGTCTTGTTAATTCCTTCTCTCAACCTTCAGCACTCAAGTCTCACATCCAGGTAGCATTCTCCGGCCCCCTTTCTGCTCTGTGATAGGTGCGCCTTCTTCTCAGGCTTCAGGACGAGAGAGCTCTTGTCACTTCCCTGCCACGTCACACGGCACAGTGTGCCGCAGCACTGATTGACTTGGGTTTCCACTCCAAGCTTGAGAAGGGCCCAAGTTTCATGCCTATCTGTAGTCCCCACGCCGAGTGCTGGGCGCAGCCCAGGGAAGGCAGCCAGGAGATGTGCACGGGCTGGGGAGTGGGAAGGCAGGGGCAGGCCAACCTCACGGCCCACGAGTTACCCCTGAGAGGACTGATCCCTTCATGTCCTCTGGCAGAATCGCAGGTAGAAACATCTTCTGCACCACCTACAAACGCTGGGACAAGGGAGGAATTTAATGCAACTGAGAGATAAAGGGGAGACTTTCTAATTATCCAGCCCAGGGGCCCTGGCACTTGGCAGGGATTGTACGCGGCGCTCGGTTTTCTCGGTTTTAATTCACCATTTTCCAAAGTCTAATTATTGAGAGCACATTAGGCAGAAGATGCGGAGTGAAGAAAAAAAAACCTTCAGTAGACAATCACCTTGTAAACATCTTGTGATGGGGATGGCTGTTAAACAGGAACGCTCAGTACCAACTGAAGCTCAGGAGAGTTTAGCCAAGCAAATCAATGCAAGTTAATCTTTCAGTGTCAGCTGGCTGAGTTTTGGACGAGTGATGAATGCCTTGACTGGAAGGATGGAATGCTGGAATGCCAGCCAGTGCTCTGACAGCTACAGATGGTGCCAATTACTGCCGGTGGAGCCTGTCCTGCTGTGAGCCCGAGATGTCTGATTTGTGGCCACAGGAAAATGAAAAAGAGGCCTTCCAGCTGGGCCTGTCACCTGTCCTTTATTGTTCTGTAACCAAAATTGTATTCAGGTGTGAACACCTTTTTTTCTTTTCTTTCTTTTTTTCTTTTTTTGGTGATGGTGGGGCAGGAGGAAAGGGGCCCATTGCCTCGTGTTAATTACACAGCCATGTTAATTGCCAAGCAAACGCCTGAGAAGGGTGGGGCAAGTCACTACCAAGGTCAAGGTCAGCCACTTCTTCCTACCCCATTCCCAGGAGACAAAAGACTAACTGTAAATCATCCTGGAATACGGACAAAGGCAAATGAAAATATCCCACATCCTCGAGCTTTCCCTGGGACTTTATACACACCAGCATCGGCTAGTGCATCGTTTGATTAGGGTGCCCTTGTTAGAAGGACCGCTGTGCTTCTGTCGAATGGCAGATTTCAGAGCTACGCTCTTCCCATGTTTAGATCATGGTAACAAATGAGCCTGCGGTGTCTAGCACCCAAAGTCCCGCGAGCTTGCCCCGCCTCGGAGAGAGTTCTTTGCATTCATACTACGGAGGCATTGCTTCATCATAAGAGGAACAATAATAAAAAATTCCAAAAATAATAACATCAGCAACATTATTTGTAGTCACTCTCATTGACTGAGAGCTTTCGATGACCTCTGGGAAAGCCTCAGAAACTTAACACAGCGTTTTAAAGGGTGTTCCCTCCCCCTTTGTGGGCAAGCAAAGGTGGAGCTTGGGGCCTAAGAAAACTTGGCTCACCGAGAAAGGGCTGGTCCATTCTCTACGCCTGCGTTTTTATTCCTGTCCCGTCCCCCTGGCCTTTAGAAACGCTTTTTTTTTTTTTTTTTTTAGATTCCATATATATGTGTTAGCATACGGTATTTGTTTTTCTCTTTCTGACTTCACTCTGTATGACAGACGAAGTGAGAGAGTGGCATTGACATATATACACTACCAAATGTAAAACAGCTAGCTAGTGGGAAGCAGCCGCATAGCACAGGGAGATCAGCTCGGTGCTTTGTGACCACCTAGAGGGGTGGGATAGGGAGGGTGGGAGGGAGACGCAAGAGGGAGGGGATATGGGGATATATGTATACGTATAGCTGATTCACTTTGTTATACAGCAGAAACTAACACACCATTGTAAAGCAATTATACTCCAATAAAGAGGTTAAAAAAACAAGGGTTGGTATCTTTAGGACATTTTCACTTTTCTGACATAATGTTCATCTGACATTTTCACTTTTCTGATATAATGTTCATCTTTGATAAACTTTCAACATATTTCTCCCTTTTCCTACTTTCTTCTTTTTAAAAAAATTTTTATTGGAGTATAGTTGATTTACAATGTTGTGTTGGTTTGTGCTGTACGGCACAGTGAATCAGTTATACATACACCTATATCAGCTCAGTTTTTAGAGTCTTTTCCCATACAGGTCATTACAGAGTATTGAGTAGAGTTCCCTCTGCTATACACGAGGTCCTTATTAGTTATCTATTTTATATATAGTAGTGTGTATATGTCCATACTTTTTTCTTTTCTATGTTTTTTCTTATTCAACATAAATGATCACTTACTGAATGATTTCTTTCTCTTTCTGATAGTTGATAGAATTAGTCTAGACCTCTGTAATTTCTAAATGATTCTTTTCCCCCAAAAGGTAATTAGTTATAAGAACTTAAGCAACTCCAAGTTATTTTGTCATATTGAAACCTTTGTGGACAGAAAACTGGGTTACTTTAATTTGTCTTCCTGGCCTTTCAAGATGGCCAAGGGTATCCTCTAGACTGTGTTGAAGAACTAGCAGCAAATATATTTTTGAGGAATTTTAAATAAAAATAATCCAGTGCCTGAAGGGCAGCAGGCCAGTTTCCTCAGTGATGTCCACGTGGGTATGGTTTCAGGGCTTTTCGAGATCACCCAGGGGCCATTGACTTGCTAGAAGGGCTCTTAGGACTTAACATATAGTCATACTCATGTCTCAGGTTTATTCTGGAGACACAGCCAGGATGTACAGGCAGGTTTGTAAGGGAGAAGGTACATCAGGAAGACTCTGGAGGAATCTATATGCAAGCTTCCTATGCTGTGTTCCTCCCATGAGGGGTACACAAAATGCTCTATCCCTAGCAGCAAAAATGCAACAACACGTGTGAGATGTGCCCAGGGGAGCCCTTTTGAGACTGAGTGCCCAAGGTTTTTCCTGGGGTCTGGTCTCGTAGGCCCATTCTACTTAGCAACTCTACCAAATTTGCAGATTCCCAGAATCTGAGGGTGTTCAGTACCCCAAGCAGGCAAAACAGCAAAAGTTTCCTATCAGCGTAGGGACTCATAACGGCCTTAGAAAGCTGGCTGACTTCCTTCTTGAGTTTCTCCAGGAAGCTTTCTGACCCGGCCTGGGGCGTTGCTTCAGGTACAGCACAACTCTGGCCAGACGTTTGAGCTGACCTGAACACCTAACACGGCTGAGGTGGTGTCGTGATCGGGGACACATAAGAAGTACAATATCTGAGGGCGCACGTGGTCCCCCTGCAAACAGAGTTGACAAGTATGAGGTCCCCCCAGGCAGTACAGGTTAGCGGAGCTCCCAGTGTGGCCTCCCACTGGAAGAGGAAGTAGGAGTCGGGCTTTACAGTCAGATTTAGATGTTTGTTAATCTATAATTTATTTGAAATTTATAATGACCACTAGGTCATGAACCCTACTTAAGCATAATAAAATGGAGATCCGCTCCTTTCTCCTTGAAATTATCTGTCTGGAATTACCTAACTGCTAAGCGTTTGTAAACTGAGGCAGAGAAGGAAGCATTTTGTTCTCAGTTTATTAAATCTGACCGATAGGAATTGAGCTCTTTTGCCCAACACTTCAAAGACGCATATTTAGCAAATTTTAAGATCCATTTAACAATAGAAATATATCAGTAAACAAATGGCCCTATAAAAATGACCCTCTCGGGGCTTCCCTGGTGGCGCAGTGGTTGGGAGTCCGCCTGCCGATGCAGGGGACACGGGTTCGCGCCCCGGTCCGAGACGATCCCACGTGCCGCGGGGCGGCCGGGCCCGTGAGCCATGGCCGCTGAGCCTGCGCGTCCAGAGCCCGTGCTCCGCAACGGGAGAGGCCACAACAGTGAGAGGCCCGAGTACCGCAAAAAAAAAAAGACCCTCTCAGCATCTGGGAATCAGGTCAGAGGTTCCAGATAAGCCTTTGTTTGCCAGTTGCGCGCATTACGTTTGCAACCATAACGCTTTGAAGAATTGGCGGTTTCTGCTCCAAGTGACAATGAATGCTAAACTGCAGTCCCTTAAATGGGGAATTGGCTTTGGCATTAGAACATTTGGAGATGAAGTTGAGTGGACAGAGTGAAAAATGGGTCAATAATGACACAGCACTTTATAGTTTACAAAGCATCGTCCCATGGATTCTCACAGCTGTCGCCTGAGGTTGGCATCTTCATTCCCACTTATAGGTCAAAAAAAAAAAAAAAAATGGAGCTTGGAACATACTGAAAATCACTCCGAAGAAACAAGTAACGAAGTCCAGATCCGAACACAGATATTTTGATTTCCAACTCTGTACTCTTTTCACTCTGCCCGCAGCCCCTCACCTTGCTTCAGCGTGGGAATAGCTTCCATTAGAGAAAACCTAGGTGGCTTTTTGCTAGCGCTGCGTATAGTCTCCTAGTGTCTCAAGGCTGAAGTTTCTGTTGCAGACGTTACTCACTTCTTCAATTCGAGGAGCAACAGAGTTCCTATAGGAAGAGGTTGTGTTTTGTATGTTTTCGGTAGTTGATGGTGTCGATGTTTTGGGAAGAGGAGTTCTATAGAAGAGCTGTTGGAACAGGGAAGACTTACCAAATACTGTCCAGAGAGCGGAACTAGTTGTTTTTTGAAAACAGACCTCTGGATGTCAGAGGGGCTGGCAAACACTCCTGCCCACAGAGATGCTCACCTACAAGGCTCTTGGGTCTGTTTGCCTCACTAGTAAAAACCTCTGCTGTCACCACATCACCAGGTTGACTGGTCATTTTCCTTTGTTTTAGGCTATTGAACAACAAATCTGCAGACTTTAGCCCTCCCCAGACCTGGCTTCTTGTTAAAGGAATCTCTGCCGTCTCCTGAACCCATTTCCTGGCGCAAGAAGAGAGGGGATAAAACTAGCGCAGTCCACAGGCCGGAGGCCCCAAGTGGACACTTGGCTGGGGCGCTGGGGAGGACGATGGGCGAGTTTCTGTAACATTACACCCAGGTGGGCACTTACCCACTTTGCTTCGGCGCAGCGCGTCTAGGAATTGGCACAAACTAGGGTGTTTGCGTTTCATTCCCCTTGGCCCCTGAGTAATAAAAAGCAACTTTTCCTGAAAAGTAATTATGTTTTTAGATGAATATGCCAGCTGTTTGAAAATGTTCTGGTCACGTTAAAGCATATTTTAATAGTGTGCTTAGAATTGCAGGTCCAATTGTGAAATCCATTTGGACAGTAACTTGTAAGCACTTTATTCCAAGGTGCCTCTAAGCCTAGTTCCATGCAGCTCAAGAAATCTGATAAATGGAAAACATATCCACTCATTGAGTAAATCAAATATTTGGGGATTGGGCAAAGATTGTAAAATTCAATACACAACTTACAATGTTTTTTCCTTAGGAGATAAGACAGACAAAATAAATGTAGATTTTGTTCATTGAGCTTAAGTTTTAAGCTTTTAGAAGGAATCAGGATCTAATGACTTGGGAAGGTTTGGGTTATTCTGAGTTTACCTGGTTTTGTGTTTCGTTACTGGGGACACCTCTGTATCTCTGGCTGTTTCCATATACAGGGTTATTATGCGTTTCCTGTGTTCTAGCCTCTGAACTAACCACTGAAACACGGAGATGAATTAGACATTGTCTCTGTGGCTCCATGGGGTGGATCTGAAGAGGGGTGAGAACAGAAATGTAAACAAGCCAGGATGATGTGTGTGTAAAATAGAGGTTGAAGGGAAAACTTGGGCCAGCAGAGTCTGGGGAAGCAGAGCCTTTCTGACTGAAGGGACCAAGGAAGACCATTGGAGCAAGGCCTTGTGGATGTGATCCTGCTGGAAGGATGGATGGATGTGATTCCTGCTGATGAGTAGAATATGGAGAAAGGCCATTTCTTATTGAAGGAACAGAAACAAAGCACGAAAGAGTGGACGGGCATGGTGTCCACGGGACCGTGTGAAAGGAGATGAGGCGGGATGGAGTGGATGGTGAAGGTCTAAATGTCCCCTCTGGAGCTTATGGTCTTTTCTATAGAGGTTTGTGAGAAGGGGACCGGGGTGCTCAGTCTTGTTCGGATTCTGGTGGAGGGTGCAGCGTGGACTGGAGGGGCCTGGAGTTGGGGAGACAGACCAGCAAGCTATTGCACTGGTTCAGGGGAGGGGTGATGAGGGCTGGAAGGGGGAATTAGAACAATTATCCAGTGAATTTAATCTACGCAGAGAGTGATCTGGCTAATTCCAGGGTGATGGCGGGGAGGGAGACCGTTTCCTCTCAATCACTTGTTTTTATTGGCTTGACTTGGCCGCGTAATCGTCTCAACCCTCCATTGTACGGTTGGACAAATTACTTGGTATCTCTAGGTTTCCTTTTCACCAGCTGTAAAATAGGGATAATAATTCTTGCCACCAATGGTAATTGCCTTGTAGGAATGCTCTACGCATTTGTGTGAGTGCTAGCATATTCTTGGCATGAAATCATCGTTAATAACATTGCTAATACTTCTGCTAACGGGCTTCGAGATCTTCAGAAAAGTCAACACCCCCCGCCCCAGTACTGAATATTTTAAATAAGAGGAAACATTCGGAAGTAATAAAAGGGTGACACCATTCTGTTAAGCAAAAATCCCTTATGGTTTCCCTTTCATTTGCAAATCCTCTCGGATCCATTTTCATTTAATTCACAGAACTTCATTTTATAAAACAAATGCAACCTCCAAAGTTGTCTTGAGAACCTCTCTAGGGTGTTTGCAACAGATCGGAGGCTGCCTACCACCAGCTCACGGGATGTTCCAAACCCCTTAGACTGCTGGGTGGTGAGTTTCCCTTTCTGTCTGTGTGTCTCAGTTGAAGTGCAGGAGTATCTCAGAGGTTGGCAGACACCTTTGCCTGTGGCCCAAGGACCCAGTGACTGAAAGGTGCTCTGTTATTTTTCGAAATGGTGATGGCAACTTTAAGAACAGAATGCCTCTGCTAACTGACCTCAGGCTATTACAGTGGGTTAGGGAAATAAATAGGCCGAATTAAGGGGAGATTTAGATTACATTTTCTTTCAGGAAGCCAGCCTACTCCCCCATGCCCTCCCTGCAAAAGGCAAAAGTGCACATTCATGAGATGCACATGTGTTGTGGTATGTTGACGTCAGAATTGCGTTTTTCAAAACATCTGGGGTTGGTTGGCCAGTATTAGCAGGGCTGAAAGAAAGAAAACATCTAAAGCCAACGATGCATGTCAGTTTTACCACCAGCAAACAAACAAGTGAAACGATTCTTGGGACTTAAAACCAGTTCAGGTTTTAGGAGTTTGGGATTAACAGATATACACTACTATATGTAAAACAGATAACCAACAAGGTCCTAGTGTATAGCACAGGGAACTGTACTCAATATCTTGTAATAGTCTATAAGGGAAAAGAATCTGAAAAAGAATAGATATATATGTGTGTGTGTGCGCGCACGTGTGTGTGTGTAACTGAATCACTTTGCTGTACACCTGAAGCTAGCACAACATTGTAAATCAACTATACTTCAAAAAAAAAAAAACTATAGAAAAAAAAAACAAAGCAAAAAAAACAGTTGACCAGGAAATTCAGTCAAGTGAGAGCTGAGCTCCGCACTGCCAAAAAATGTGACTTTCTGATGGTGGTGTGGCCTCAGGAAGGCGAGCTGTGGAAACTCCATTTGAGCAACTGGCAGCCCAGATGATGCTGGATCACCTGAGTCCAGGATGAGGAGTTTCGCAGCCGAGAGGCTTCTCTTCATACACATGGGCAAGATCCCAGAGGCCGTTCTCTGAGATCAGCTCTTCCCGACAAGTCATTTCAGCCAAGCCATCACCTCTACGTGTGGCATCCGGTTCCCTGAGTGGCCCAAATTCCCTGATGCTCCTCTACCCCGAAAAGACCCCAAAGGATTTGTCTTTGTGCTTCTCCAGGCGCCTTAGGCCAGCTTCGAGAGAAGCGTTCCTCTGCATGTGTGCACACGTCAGGACTCGGCAGCGCTAAGCCTAGTTGCATATATGCCTTCCCAGCTGGTTTTTGGTGAAGGACCAGTTCCAGAGAACCTAAATCAAGGTGGCGACATTTGCATCCATCTAAATGGGTTGCCTTAATAGGAATGGGGAGGTTTCGTCTGTGAGAGTGTGGGCCTGGCCTTAACTTGTTATATCAGACCACTGGTTCACTTTTTTTTTGGGCCACGGCATGCGGGATCTTAGTTCCCCAACCTGGAATCGAACCCGTGGCCCCTGCATTGGGAGCGTGCAGTCTTAACCACTGGACCGCCAGGGAAGTCCCAGGTTTACTTTTTATACCCCAGCCCCGAGCATCTAAGAAGTAGAATTTTCCTTCGGAATGCAACCTCCACCTTTTCTGGGAAATAACAGAAGAAAGGAAACATTTGGGACATTAGCAGTCACTTCTGAACAGGACAGAAAGCCCCGTTTCGTTTTAGAGAGGAAGAGTTTAGAAAGCAGTTGGGATACAGATTCAAAAGGCCCAGAGTGCAAGGGGAAATTCTGCCATGTTTCTTTTGTTTTTTTTTTATTACTGTGATTTGGGGTAAATCACTTCAGCATTCTGATCTTCGGACTCAATATAAAATGGGAATGTCGGGCTTCCCTGGTGGCGCAGTGGTTGGGAGTCCGCCTGCCGATGCGGGGGACGCGGGTTCGTGCCCCGGTCCGGGAAGATCCCGCATGCCGCGGAGCGGCTGGGCCCGTGAGCCATGGCCGCTGAGCCTGCGCGTCCGGAGCCTGTGCTCTGCAGCGGGAGAGGCCGCGGCAGTGAGAGGCCCGCGTACTGAAAAAAAAAAAAAAAAAAAAAAGGGAATGTCTAGTACCTGCTCCACTGGCCTCTTAGCATTAGTTGGAGGACTAAAGAAGATGCCCCCTATACTCATTTTTTGAAAACTATTAAGGGTCATTTATTTGGAAGTTTCTGTTTGAGATGAGGAATGTACTTGGAGCAATGGGCGCGTGACTGTGCAGGTTAATTACCTGTCACTAGAGGCAGGAATAAACCAGTAACCCAGCAGACCGCTCTTGTATTCAAACAATACTGAATGACATATTCGTGGCTTCCTTTCTCCTTGTGTATAAATAGCACCAGCTTAGAAATGATTTGATCTTTGGTCAAGAGGTTATCACTGACTCTGATTTAGAGACGCAGTTAACTTTCCATCAGTGACAGTGGTCGACCTCAAACAATTATAATAATTATTCTTTTCCCTGCGAGGTTTTGTCTGGAGGTGGGGTTCACTATTTTTCCCCATCAGTGAACTGGCGAGAATAAAATAATCAAATATTAGCTTATTTTCAGCACTCATGCAACATACTGCCCATATGCTTTATGTTATCTGTTAAGGACATTTGATGATGGATGGGTGAAAGTGTCGTGCATTTAGTCAATAGATTATTTGTGACACAACACTCGTGTCTCCAGCACTGTCACCTTATGTACTACATACTGTAGGATTTTTCTGCCATAAAATGTTATGTTTCTGAAGCCTACTATACTTTTCTTTCTTTTTGCATAAACATTCAAACGAACATTTATTCCGTCTAAGGCACTGGGCTAGTACTCTGCAGGTGGGCGTTCAGTAGGTTTATCTATGATCTCTGACACGATAGAGTCCATAAAGTGACTTTTCTGAAAATGGAAAACTTAAAACACTACTGACGAGCAAAAATACAATTTGATTAAAGCAGAAGTCACACTTCCTGAAACTCCATGATTTGTGTTTTTCTGCCTGTAGGTTGTTTTTTTTCCCCTTTGGAGCGCTGCCATTGCGTTAACGTATCAATAGATGCACAGCCCACCAGTGGATATAATTAATGCTTGGAAATTGTGGCTTTCAGTCTCACCAAGCACAGGAAAATGTCTTAATTTGACAGTGGGCCTGACCAAATGCTAATTTGTTCAGGGAGACAAAAGTAGCCTGTTATGTAGCTGTGTGAGTATAGTCTGTAATCTCAACGGAAGGAGACCAACACCTACCCAGCTATTTCCATATGGTGGTCTCAGTTCCAACAACACTGCCATTCTCAGTAAGACTATTAAATATCCTTGCATGGCATCAGCTTATATAAATATAATGATGTGGGAACAGAAGCCTGGGGATAGAACTGTGTACCCTGGCCCTCTATCTGCCCCGCGGGGACCTCCCAGGCCACATGAGGCTCACACAGGGAGGGTGGTGGAGAAGCAACCATTTGCTCTGCTCTCTCTCTGCCTTCAGATGTTGTCTATGGATTCCTTTCCTGTAATAGGCCCTTCTTTGGCCCTTGGCCTTGAGGTCTTATCTCTTCTCAGCTCAGGAGTTCCGCCCAGGGTTGGAGGACGGACGGTGGGGATGGGGGTACTTTGAGACTAGCCATCAAAAATGGAAAAGGGGGGCTTCCCTGGTGGCGCAGTGGTTGAGAGTCTGCCTCCCGATGTACGGGACGCGGGTTCGTGCCCCGGTCTGGGAAGATCCCACATACCGCGGAGCGGCTGGGCCCGTGAGCCATGGCCGCTGAGCCTGCGCGTCCGGAGCCTGTGCTCCGCAACAGGAGAGGCCACAGCGGTGAGAGGCCCGCGTACCGCAAAAAAAAAAACAAAAACTGGAAAAGGAAAGGAAGAAAGTTACTGAGCATCAGCTGTGTGCTTGGCACTCTGCTAGGCCTTCATGCACATCATCTCATTTGAACCTCCCAACACCCTAGGAAGTAAGAGCAAGTATTGTATCTCCACTGAGTGATCGGCCAGTCTTCCCAAAGCCATGAAGTGAGCATGGAACCAGAATTCAAACCCAAGTCCATGTGGACCCCCCACCTTGTGATCTTTTTACTCCATCAAACTGGCTCCCACTGCATCTTTCCCTGTTGAATCCACGAATGACATAGACGATAACTACTGAAGACAGGCCATGCTCTTGGTTGGCTCAGGCTGACCAGTGTCAATGTTGAAGATGTTCACCAAAACCATTTTAAGAATTAAGACGATTTTAAAAGTCCAGCTCAGTATTTACCAATGAGAGGAGGCCCCCTTCCCCACTACTCCCACCAAATAATGGAGGTCATGAAATCTGTCTACCAAAATAGTCCATTGTAAACTTGGTTTTCTGTAAGTTTTGCGCCTTCATATTTTTTGTATGCCTTCAACTGGTTTGAATATGTACAGAGAAACAGGTGTGAGAACTGGAAGACCCTCTGAGATCACCTAGTGTGTCTGATAGGTGAGTCCACTTGGATCCAGAGAAGGAGACTGTTATTTCTTCCAAAGTTATACAGCAGGCAGGTGGCAGCATTAGGACCTGACTCTGAAGAAAATGTCAGTGTGTGCCTACAGCTATAGATTAGATCTCCCAAACTCTTCAGGCGGAGGTTCTGATAAGAATAGACTGTTGAGTTTGCAGTGACAGGAGCAAGTGGCTTGTGTGGGAATCACATACATCTTAGGCATTAAAGCAAGAGACAGCATGTTATCTTTGAGGGTAGAAAAACCAAAACCTGGTAAAAATAATTATTCATCCAAGAATGAGTACAAAAATATTATCTAAGATTCTCTGATGCCCAATTCTTTTTGAGGTTCTATAGATATTTATGTACATACCCACCCTTTCCTTAGTTATTCTGTCTTTCAGTCCTACATTTAGCTGTCAGCAATTTAAACACAGTCTGTGTTTTTTATTTCATTCTGTTTTGCATTTTGTTAAGTCACATTAACACTGTGCTGGGGGTAGAACGCGGCTGAATCATATAATGGCTCTATCGTGTAGTTTATCATTTTTAAACAGGTCAAAGGGTTGAAACATATTAGAATATTAAAATTTGTTTTACCAGTATCTCCACCTTTTTCCTGCTTATTTAAAGAAATGAATGCAATTCATCAGAGACATTTTTATTGGAAAAATAAGTGAGCAGCACAGATACATTTCTCTTGGTGCACATGAGTTAAAATCAGGATGGTAGCTCCGTATGTTTCAATCTATTAAATTCAAGACGTCTGTGATAAGTCTTTTATAGGCTAAAATACAAATGAATTCCTGGCAGTATTTTCCTGTGTATGGATATTTTGCTCTTCATGTCTTGTTAAACAATAAAAACTAACATTCAGCAATGAACCTTTGAACTGTGGGTGAAGGATGGGTGTGTTTGTAAGTGTGTGTATATGTGTATATAATGGTGACGGGGGTGCACGTGATGAATTTCCTATTTTCTTTTTCTGCTCTTTGCATTTTACTGGAGGGCCCTGAATCCTTTCTTCTCTTGAACGTGTCTACTCACCCAACAACAAAGAACATTGACTGAGGATGTACTTGGGTAGAAAACGCAAAAGCTCTAGTGTGATCTATAAAAAGGACTTTGGGGATCAGGGGAGGGCATACTAGTTATATGATTAAAAATGGAGTCCTTACTAGCTTGTCTATCACAAATAGATTCCTAAGTGATTAGGGGTGTGGCATCCCGGCAAAGAATGGGAAAAAAACTGCTAACTATAGAATGGATTTGTTCGAAAGGCTTTTAAAAGAGGGGATAGAAGCATAAATAAATGTGTTCATAAGGAATGTATAGGAAGAAATGGGTAAATGTGTGCTTATATTATATTCTTTTCACTTTACGGGTATTTCTGTATAGAAACAGCCTAAGAAATCCTAGTAAGAGGTGGGACTAGGGCTTGAATCCAGCTCATAGCCAAGGGTGTTGTCTGTTTTTTCTGATAAAATTTTATTATTGTATAACGTTAAGAACTTTGCATGTATATAAAAAGTATACAGAAGAAAACAAAGTTAAAGTATAATATCACCACCCAGAAATATTGACCAGGTGGCTTATTTGTGCAGGTATGTGCGTATGGGAAATAAGAATTGAGATTTCCATTGCAATCGGTTTTGCACCTTGTTTTACTCCTCTTAACGTAATATCACGAGCATTTTCCCATGTCATTTGACTGTCTTCAGAATTATAATTTTAAACTCTCAGTGCCTTTCTCCTGGCACGTGCTGCCCCTTTTCAAGGTTACAGTGCCCCAAATGGAAACATGGCGTTTGCTGACGTTCTGAGCGCCTTTGAATATTTACAATGGTATTGTTGTATGGAAGAGTCACCTTAATGTTTTGTTTTTGTTTCTTCTTTGTTTTGTTTCTGCATCAGGTCCAAAGAAGGAAGGCATGGAGAGAGAAGCCTCTGCAGCTGTCAGGTTTTAAGCTGACCAGGCTTCCCTTTCTACCCCTAGACTTGTCATGATCACCTTCTGATTTCTTATCTATAAAGTAGGAGTGCCCCTCACTGGTGAAGGGAGGATTCAGTGAAGATTCAGGATATCCTTTAACATGTAGGACCTTGGCTAAGGAAATAAAGGATATGCTCGGATTTCCCAAGCTGTCTCTATATGGCATGGCAGGGGGTGACCTTTGTGCCCGGCTACCTACTTTCCTTAGATGAACTGTTGGCAGATTATTGCTCTTATAAATATCCCTTTATCAATGTCCTTTTGTACATCAACTAATGATCAGCACTCCTAGGTTTCCATGTTGTCGAGTTTCTAATTGCCGTATGACCTTGAACCAATCATTTGCTCCCTTTGGCTTCCTCTGTAAAATGTCGGACTGTCTAAAGATTGGACTAGCTGATCCCGCCACGCCTACAAGTTCTAAAATTGTTACACATCTATCATATTCCGGACAGTGAATGGCTGACCACACGTGAGCTCTCTGATGCTCCGTAGGCAGGGATGCAGAGGTGGAAGACATTTTCTAATTTCCATTCACCACTTCCCCCATGCGCCGCCACCCCCCCCCAACCCCGGATTTCTTTTAGAAGTCAAGCGCTTCTTGGCTTCTTGCAAAACAACGTTTTGATGAGTTAATTTAAAATGGATCAGCAACATATGGACTTTATTTTACTTGAAATGTCCATTGATTTAAAAATGAAACAAACAGAGACTTTGGCAAATGTTTTTAAAAGTATTTTGAAACTTAACCCAGACTTCCTGTGCCTGTGCCTTTATATGAATGTGATGATTATTGTTGCCAATTCTTTAAATCCTGAGGCCTGCAGTGTCTGTGACAATTATATGTGCACTAAGAACCAGTAGGTATAAGCTGACAGTCAGACTGTATTATTGGAAGGGAAAAAAAGCATGCACCGTGTAGCTTGTCAATTTAAAACTATAGTAGCCAGAGCTAAAAATGAAGAAATATCAGTAGAAATGGCTACTTTGTTAGTAGTGTGTGATGGTGCTATAGGCAGACAAGAAGCTATAGCCTTCTACCTACGTCTGTTCTTCATTAATCTTGAATCCCTGATCGGCTTTTAGCTGAAAATTCTCTTCCTTCTTTGGATTCCGGCCCTTGTTTATAAGATGCCACTTAGTTTTCGCTCAGCTATGGACTAACCTTTTCTCTCTCAAGCCTTTAAAAAATGAATATTTCATAGCATCCTTCGCCTTCCTTTATACTCAGAGTGTTTTGGAAGACGAATAAGAGAACACAGGTTGCAAAGCCAGGCGGAATCCCTCCTCTTACTTTCATTGTATCAATCCAAGTGTTGGTTTTGCTAAAAGGATCAATGCCATTTATCTGGTGGAGCACGTTAAACCCCTGTCTAAAGGATTTAGGCTAGTGTTTTCTCTTCTACAAAGGAAGTACAACAGCCGTACGAATCAGCATAGTAAGAGGTTAAAGGCATTTTATCGATTTCTTCCTTCCTTCCTTCCTTCCTTCCTTCCTCCCTTCCTTCCTCCCTTCCTTCCTCCCTTCCTTCCTCCCTTCCTTCCTTCCTTCCTCCCTTCCTTCCTCCCTTCCTTCCTCCCTTCCTTCCTTCCTTCCTTCCGCATTCCCTGCTGCCTTCTGTCTCATGTAGAAGAGAGACAAGTAAGTGAGCCACGGCCATACCATTCCCTCTGACAGAGAAATGGCCAGGACGCTGTGGGAACTCAAGCAGGGAGGGACTCACTGCCATCAGGAATGGCTTCTCAGAGTGGATTTGCTTCTTGAGGTCTGAGGGCCAGTTCACTGGTAGACTTTGCTTGGGAATAACATCCCAGGAGGCAGAAGCAGATTGTAGCAAAGCACAGAAATGTGAAAGGGTCTGGCTGAGTTTGGAAAGAAGGAAATTCAGCCTGTGTTAGTCATTGGCATGGTGGCAGAGAGGCAGACTGTGGGGTGGGCTTCCTGGACACCCGAGAAGCTTTAGACATTTGATTAATTCTCTTAGAAAAATACAAATCTCTTTCAAGTACATCTTTCACTGTTACCCTATGATTCTACATGAAGCCTTCCTGACTCACACATGCAGAGACAGAGGTATCGAGAAAACTTATTGTTGGCAGTAAAGTAGACTATTCCTCACGGACTCCTATGCACCCTTCAAAACCTAGCTGAAATGACATTTTGCAAGGAACTCTCCCTTGATCCCTGACTGCTGGTATCCTCACAAAGCACTTATCACACGTTATGGGCGTCACTTTTTTGAATTGCCTGTCTTGCTCACTGCTGTATCTCAAGGCCCAACATAGTGCCTGATCCCCAGAAGGAGCTTAAGAAATAATTTTTAAAACATTTTTCTTAGTAATTTTTGAATATACGTTAAGTCCACTAAAACTCTATGAAGGATACAGGCACAGCCTTGAACATATATGCAAAAAAACCAAGTCTTTTACCTTAAGAGAGCCAATGGACACAGTTTGAACCTTTATCGCAAGACATGAACTGTAAAGCGCCAGGTTAAAGGGTTTTGGTTTTCCACTTGCCTTTTATAGCCCAGGGTCGCTTCCCAAATATTTCTGCCTGGGAATATTTTGTTGTTTGCAGGTTTCTTTTTTTTTCTTGCTGTTATTTTCATCAACAGCCAATACTTTAATATGATGCTAAACTGAGCTATATTAGATCAGCTAGAAATCTTTTAGGCTCTCAAAGCATGGGCATTACATATTCAAAACAGGACCTAATGTTTCAGAGCTTCATATTCTACTATAATTATATGGTTCAATGCAAGTGATTATATCTCTTCTTCAGTAACGGGCTGAAAAGTTTTGGTTTGCTGGTTCCCTCATAATTTACTGCCTAGGTATAATAGGCCAGTCTTGTGGAAAAAAAGATGATAAATGATGCTGGCTAGGATTCATAGATTTATTAAATTTCTATCAAACAGTGCAACAAAAAAAAATCTGCTTAAGTTAGAAATGGGCTCAAATTTTTTAATCAAAATTCATGAGTCCTGATGCTTGGTTCAGTAGGTCCAAGGAAGGCTTGAATTGAAGACTGATTAAAGAAAATAAAAGGCTTATTTGAAGTAATTTTTCAATGACGGCTTTTAATTGGATGGTAAATCAAATTCTTATCTGCCTTTCTGCAGATAGCACATTATATAAAATACAGTTAGCGCCACGACCACTGTAACGGATACACTGAATAACAATTCACTTCTCACTTTACACTGAGGGGGAGAAGGGCTGCAGTTGTCAGCCTGTCAGAAATTAAGTATGTAAATTAATGCTTAAGTATATGAATATGAAAATGATTTACAAGAGGCTTGGAGTGTTGCCGGGCGAAAATCCTGAGGTTTCTCTTTCCCCTTCAAGGTTAACAAGTGCTCAGTGACCTTTACAGACTGCGCGCGGGCATGGGTGTGCCCACGTGTGCACTCGGCCGCCGAGCTTTGGCCGGGAGCTGAAATACTCCCGAAGAGCAAATTCTGGACTCCTTCTGGAACGTCCCTTTCTGCCATCCATGAATGTCAGCCCATACGAGCAATATCTTTAGCATTGCCTCATTTTCCAATAGAAGCAGTGAGTGTGGCCTAATAATATGGGCCCTCATCCATCCTTTGCCGAGGATGGGTGCTGTGATCTGTAGAGGGAGGGGCTGTCAACGCGGGGCGGGGGGGGGGGGGGGAGTGGTCGGACAGCATCCCGGTCAGCAAACCGGAGCACTCCAGGCCCTGTCTGGGGACAGCCGTGGACGTTTCTGGAAAAGCGCGTTTCCCATTGGAGGCCATTGGTGGGGGGAGGGTAGAACAAAATACCTCTTTCACAGCTGACTGAGATCGCGGTGGTTTGCAAGAGTTAATGGAACTTTCGTTAAGTGCTGAGTTAACTCCCAGGATAGCGTTTACACGCAGAGGGAATGGAGTTTGCATAGACCGGTTTTCTCATATACATTTTTAATGGTAGATCTTTAGTAGACAGCTCATTAATTTCATGGTTCTTTATTGCCAAGAATAATATCCTTTAGGCTTGGGCAAAGTTTCTCCCATTTTTGTTCTAATTTTCAGAGGAACTGTAAAAGCTGTGCTTCGTAGGCTTTTAAAAGGGGAAACCCCAGCCCAGAGCTCGGCCACAAATACGTCTTAGTTTTCCTGTTGCCCTAAATAGAATCGCATGTGTACTGGCCCTCCACGTTTGAGATTACGCACAAAGTAATCATTTTGCTGCTTGAGAATTGTTCAAGGTAGGGAAATTTATGTTGCCTGACTAGATAGTCTGTTTTTATTGCATATTTTGTTGACCTTTCTTGAGAGTAGACTTCAGTTTAATTGCCAGATTTTAATTTCATTAATGATAATACTGACATCTGCTCCACGTTCCTTGAGCGCCTCCTTTGGGCAGGCTAGTCACTTTATAAAATCTGGAGCGCCTGAGGAATGGCCCAAGGCCACATGGCTAGAAGTGACCAAGCTGGCGCTGCAACCCCACTTGCACTGAGCCCAGACCCAGTGCGCTGCACCACCATGCAGCACACTTTCTTCCCTCATCTCCGCCTGCAAGGTAGCTGGCATGAAGCCCATTTTACAGATGAGGAAACCAAGGCTCGGGAAGGTTAGGTCATTAAGGGCGTAGCAACTAAGAGGCTCATGTGGAATTTGAACCAAGGTCTTTCCATTTCCTCCCTTCACTCCCATCTCCTCCCCTTGTTTCACAGTGGGCACTTTCTCCACCACAACGCTGGATGCCTGCACCCCTAATATTCATTCAGAGTGATGCCTTCTCAGACCTCATCTTTCTTGATTTTGTTTTTTTGGGGGAAAGCATTTGCCACCATTCCCCAGCCGTCTTTCGAAAACTCTTTCCATGACATTGTATGTTTCTGCTTCTCATCGCACCTCCCCGTCTATCATTGGACGTCTTTCCCTTCCACGCCCCAGCCTGGGGTATCATTTCGGTGTTTTGACCTTGAGCAAACTCAGTCATCAGATTCATTTATTCCCAATGTGTGGATTCTCTTAACCAATTATTCCTACCTGTGCCGTCTCTCCCAGACTCCCTTCTTGCACCTCTAGCTGTCCTCTGCTTGCACCAGATAGGATTTAAATCTGGATGTGCAAAGTATTTACTGTGTAACCTTGGAAAAGGCAATGAACATTTCTAAGTCTTACTTTCCTCAGTTGCAAACTGGGAATGATGATAGTGCCTCGTAGAGGTTTTGCAAGTATTAAAAATGAGATAATGGAGGTAGAGGACTGAGCACGGTGTCTGGCACATAATAAGCACTTAGCAAATGGTAGCTACTGTTTCTGTTATTAGCACTCACTGTTAGGTCACATGTCACAAGTTGTCTTGCATTGTCACTTATTGATTGATTGAAGTCTAGTTGATTGACAATGTTATGTTAGTTTCAGGCGTACAGCAAAGTAATCAGTTATGCTACATATATATGTATACACACGCATACATACCTATATATATTCTTCTTCAGATTCTTAATGTCCATGTCTCGTCTCCCTGAGAGACCATGAGCAACTTGAACTAGAGGTATCAGTCTGTCAATCTGCCTCCATAAAACGGCATACCCTTGACTCCTCTTTTGACAGCAAGCATTTACCAGAGTGCGTTTTCATTCTATGAGCCGAGTAGAACAATTTATGCTTATTTCCCAGTTCTCCAGTGTTTACGGATTATAATTGACACTACTAAAGATATCATGTTTACAACACAGATACGTTTCAGATTCTGTGCTAGCAATATTGTCTAATATTTCAAGGAAAGAACCAGTTTCTGTACAGAACTGTTAGTCTCACCAACGTTTTGGATGAGGTTACCAACTGGTTTGTTCACATGGGGCTAGTACACAATGCTGGATTTGAACTGCTACGGACAAGGGGAAAGGACCAAAAGGGCTATTCAGCTCATTCATTAGCTGCATTCTGCTGTACGTGAAAGCGAGATCCTTCCCTCTATGCTATCCGTAGTGTTTGCCGAGTGAGGGAATTGCCTTGAGAGTGTCGGGGTGTGGTACTGGGATTCCTAGATTCGTGATGCATTTATGCACAGCTCTGAGGTGCCCTACTGACCGTGGAGGACAGCGTGTGGCCGGCTCGGCTTTCCTGTAGGAGGAAGCACATTAGAGCATGAGAAGGTGCGGAGCAGGCTGTGGGAACAGGGCATGTGGGCCGAGCATCATTGTATGTGCGTGGGTACCAGTGGATACAGGAGCTTCTCAGTACAGAATCCATCTTGTGTTGGGTGGCCACATGCCTAAATAATTGTGGTATAGACAGCCCTCGCCTTCTTAACTAGGCCTCTTGGATTCGGCCGTGACCTGTTTGTGTATTCTCCAAGCCCTTGTGTGCGCTTTTCCCACTCCTTCTTCTCTAATTCATAGCCGCCTTCCATATACAACAGAGCCAACACGTTATTATGTGAACTTTGTGACTCCTGGCCTTTATCTGCTGCTAGACTGTCCACCGACCTCTGTAAGCCCAGTATTCAGCACGCTGCCTTGAACCAAGGATGAGCTCTCGTAACGTTTACAGATGGAAGGGAGAGAGTGGGGATGGGAGGGAGGGAGGCTAAAGGGGGACAGTTTAGTCAAACCACTGGGGAATCAAACAACTCGTTAATAATCCAACTATGGAGTTTGCACATCTAGTTTTATTCCTGAATAGCATTGCAATTAAAAAAAATTGGATTTCAAGTGAGAGAATGTCATGGTCACATTAGTATTGAACGAGCCACAGCACGCCCCTGATTTAATTATGTTATGTGAAAAGCTAAGCAGTGATGTAAGAACATACCTCTTTTTGGGCATTTGCTGTTTTTTAATTTAACCTTTGTGGCAGCTGAAGCCATCTTCTCAACAAGGCAACATTATCTGGTGAAGACCCTAATGAATGTTGGCAAAGAATCCTCTTTTTCTTTTACCGGCAGAGAAGAAAAATAGTATGTTAGTCGCACAGATATGTTTCTAATTATAGCTTTTGCATTAAACTGTTTTAATTGTCTTCTTAAATGCAGGATTTGACATCCTGCCAAGAACTTCTCAATGATTTCTCCATTGAGAAGAGGATTTGTAGACATCGACTCCGTTTCTTAAAAACTGTACATTTTAAGGTTCTGAAGAACCTAGGGGCAGGACAGGAATAAAGACGCAGACGTAGAGAATGGACTTGAGGACATGGGGAGGGGGAAGGGTAAGCTGGGACAAAGTGAGAGAGTGGCATGGACATATATACACTACCAAACGTAAGGTAGATAGCTAGTGGGAAGCAGCCGCATAGCACAGGGAGATCAGCTCGGAGCTTTGTGAGCACCTAGAGGGGTGGGATAGGGAGGGTGGGAGGGAGGGAGACGCAAGAGGGAAGAGATATGGGAACATATATATAACTGATTCATTTTGTTGTGAAGCTGAAACTAACATACCATTGTAAAGCAATTATACTCCAATAAAGATGTAAAAAAAAAACCACTGCATTTTCACAACATTCAAATCCCCTCTTTCCTCTCAGTCACGTTGCAGCTGATGCCCCTCCTTTGCCCCGGACACCTCACCCCCTGAGCCCAGATGCAAAGGCCAGAATCAGGAGAGCTTGAGCAGCCGTTTGTAAGGCTCGCTTCTCCTTTCTCAGTGCTCAGACCTGGGGGGTGGCGGATGTGGTACCACAGCTGTGTCTGTGGGGGAGGAAATAGGATGAAATGAGATGAAGCCATACCAGGATCACTCAAGCCCACACTTTTATAGTATGCATAATCTACTTTTGTTTTCTGGAAGTCATGAAAGATGTTCTTTATTTCTTGTTTTACAAAAATAGCTGTCCCTGGGTGTTGATAATGCTAGTTTATATTCTTCAAGAGAATCCATGAATTGTAACTGCTCTGATTGTTCTGAGGCTATTTTTAAGTTTGTGTGTTTGCTCAGAAAATTATACACTGTGGGGTAAATTGTATGCACAATTATATATCGCTGGAGGAATCTTTTGAGGCAATAGCGCAAATGGAGTTAGGAGGCCACCTCCCAGTCACAGGGCCCAGCTGATTTTGTCACACATGCATCTGGTCTTATATGCTTTGGAAGGTCTTCATTTATCTCATTAAACTTAGTCTGACATATTTTTTCCCTGTGATAGCTTTTCTGATTCCTTTGGTGTGCAAACATCAACATTGTGTCTTTTGAGGGAAGATAGTGCTGTCTCTGTTTTGGTCTCCTGGAGCTCTGATGTTTATTCTGTATTTTACTGAGTGGCAGAAGGGCCTCTCGTCATGGTTGATTATGGCTGGGATAACTCGTGGACTCTGAGAGTCTATCCAATGCCCTGGACTGAAAATGTTTTCCTGGTTCACTGACGCAATGTCGATGTTTTGTTCTAAATTCCCTGGAAGCCATTCCTACCTGGTCTGCCACTTAGACTTCCAAACGTCTCTCCCACTCTTTCTGAAAAAATCGTTGGTTCCCAATCTTCCTAGATGTTTCTAGCTGAGATGTACATAGTGCAAACTCAAACATTTCCCTATATTTAAGCAAACTCTGTTTTTGCTCATGAAGGAACAATGTGATAGTGGGCCTTTTGTTTCTGATCAAGATCTTCCCATTCATTCAATCAGGGCTCTGATCAAGAGTAGACCAGGAAAGCAGAAAGCACAACTATAAGCGTCCAAAATCACTGAACCTAGTAAAATGATGTTCCAAATCCTGTTAAAAGGGCACCAATGTACACTGCACGTTGATTATATGAGACCTCATTACGCTACATATAATATGCAACACACACGAGCAACCATACCGTTGACTTTTTATCTCTACTAATCTAATAAGCTAACTCTAATAAGCTTTAATTCAACATTTAATTACCAATAATTGCGGTTGGCATCTTTGAATCCTACAGAACTTCGGGGGATTGACTTGGTTTTCCACATCTCTAAAAAGTATTTTTTTTTCTGGGAAATGTGAGTTGGTATCTGTGGTTTTTTCCTCTTAATAAATTTCCCTGTAGCAAAGACCATCAGGATCGTGCCCTTGACCTTAGCATTGCCCTCATATGTGTACCCATTCTTCAGAACTAGCCATCGTAATATCAAAACCCCTGGAGGCCTCAGAAGGAGTTTCATGATAACAGTCTGGGGACCAGAATACTCTTTTAAGTTTGTTTATTTTTTGATGTGAACCATTTTTTTAAAGTCTTTGTTGAATTCGTTACAATAGTGCTTCCGTTTTGTGTTGTGTTTTTTTGGCCTCGAGGCATGTGGGATCTTAGCTCCCGGACCAGGGATCGAACCCACATCCCTTGCTTTGGAAGGCGAAGCATTAACCACCGGATCGCCAGGGAAGTCCCCGGACCAGAATACTCTTGGTCTTCTTATTTTCTGAGTTTTGAACCTTTCTTCCCCCTCAAAAAAACTCCCTAAAAAATTCAGATTTATCTCTGAAGTGACCAGAAATCACAAAATGTCAATGCTTGTGGTGGTGGAAAAAGGTAAGAAAACGGGGAAGACGATTTACTCGTTTGCCTTGAGGATCCCAGGGCTGTTTATGGGCTCCTTGTATGGATCCAAACATCTGCCCTTTCTTGATGCCAACTAACGGGATGAGTCAACTTTGACCCTTCTTTCTGCTCTGCCCCTCCCCCCCATTTCCTTTCCCAGCACCAGCAGGATTGAGCCCTGTTAGAGAATCCATTCAGCCTTCCTGTATTGATTACACATTGTTGAAGGAACAATTAGCCATTGTTGAAGCGGGTGTGTAAAGTGCTGAAAAGTGGTAACTTCTCATGAGTAGAGGCACTTTTCTTTCCAATGAGAGACTGTTCAATTTAAATGTACCATTAAGGAATACAAGAGGAATAATATGTAACCCCTGCCCCCCACCCCAGAAGCTCATGATCTATTAGGAGGGCTAAGAGAAATATGCAAAGAATTACAATGAAATAAATAACAGGGCTGTTCCCATAGCATCTTTACGGGCTGTGGCTAAACCTGATGAACACGTGGACATGCTGATGGGGTTCACGCTCGGTAGATGGGGTTTTTCATGTTCCTTGTAGTGATGATTACATTTTTGCCATTGTCAGAACAAGTTGAGGAGTTAAGGGAATAGATTAGTACTTGAAACTTCCTGATCCCTTTCCATCTTGGCATCAGGTTCTCGTTTTACCTGCACTCACACCAGAAACTCCCATGTTCAATCAATTCTTTCCATGTTATATATTTACCTCCGTCTTGATCATGACTGAAACTGCTTTTGTCACTTCTGTTTTCAAATCACTGTGATGCTGAGGCATTTCAAGGCTTTGTCTGTGCTTAATTATGATATTTAGTTACAGAAAAACGTTTTCATTTTTCCCAATCTACCTTAATCAGAGCCTCGGGTCTGACCTCCTAGCTCTGGATCACGGTGTATTTGTTCCTCAACAAAATAGCAGAGGGGGTCCTGTTCAAGTTACACTAAATCACAAACTGATGGTGGGGGGTGATAGGTTCTGCAGTTAGCTGAAATCTCTGTTGCTTGATTTTTGCCTCTCCGGGCCAAATTTCTCGACAGAAAACAAAAAAGACAGAGGAGGTCATTGCACATGCGCAGATAGTCTGAAATGAGGTCACAGCACCACGCTGACAGCATCTTATTCGTTAGGTAAAGGAAGTATTTAGAATTTTCTAACAACAAAATCCAAATACCTAAACATTGTCAAAACTATCATATAGTAAAATATCCATGTATATGTTTATACTTATGTGTATATGTGTATATAAAATATATATCATATATATCACATATTATTCATTATATAATATAAAATATTAATTAACCATACGTTACAGTATATTACACGATTAATGTTTTATATATAATTAATAATATATGATATATAATAATATATAATATACACAGAGATTGTGTATGTATTATATAATAATATATAATGTTATACACACAGATTGTGTGTGTGTGTGTGTGTGTGTGTGTGTGTGTGTGTGTGTGTGTGTGT
>NW_020838054.1:2100996-2187712 GCF_003676395.1 Aethalodelphis obliquidens
TGTGTGTGTGTGTGTGTGTGTGTGTGTGTGTGTGTGTGTGTGTGTGTATCCATCTCTCTGCTTCTGTCTACCAAGCCATCTTATGTGATGTTTCCTAAATTTTGCTTGGAACTCCCGAATACCTTCCCGGAAACAAACATGCCATTGGTCATCTGAGCCCTTTGCCCCTTCAAGGAAAATGAGTGAAGCAGAACAGCTGAAGTTGAAACATCGGCTGGTTTTAATGTTTATGATTAGTGATTATTTACAAGTTTGATGGACTGAGCTTGACCAACAAAATATTTAAAGAGAGTGGGCCTGTGTCAGTGAGGAGCAGTGTAGGATCGGGGATTAGCATATAATAGGCTTTAGAATATAACAGCCTGCACTGGCATCCAGGAGCTGCCTCATACTAGTGGGGGCAAGATATTTAACTGCCCTGAGTCTCATTTTCATTATGTGTAAAATGGGGACACTAACAGTGCCTACCTTAGACAGTCAGTAAGGATCACGCGGAATATTCCATGTAAAGTACTTAGCATAAAAGGTTAGCTATGTTTTATATGGGCTAACATTTAAATAGAGCTGCCTTGGCCGAAGAACAGAGGTGGCTAAGGTTGGCAGAAGGCAAGAACAGTTAACAGGTTAATACAGTAAATGTCTCCCCTCATTGTGCCGTGTACCTTGAACTGGGATGATCTTACATGAAGCATTTAACTATGCTTTCCTCTTGGCTGGTGAAGTATGAGCCTTCCGAATTTGATGCCTTTGGGATGTGAACATTTCATGTGATAGTGGTTACCTGTGTCCTTTATAGTTAATAAATAGTCAACTTATTTATTTGAAATAAAAAAGACAAATCAAAAATTGACTTATTTCCTTATGTTATCTTTTTTATCTTTTATTTTTTTATTGGAGTATAGTTGCTCTACAATGTTGTGTTAGTTTCTGCTATACAGCAAAGTGAATCAGCCACACGTATACATACATTCCCTCTTTCTTGGCTTTCCTTACCTATTAGTGAATCTGAGTATTTACTCACCATGTCTGAATAGTATTGAAACCTGCCTGGGCACGATGACCAAAAGCATAATTTTGAATTTTAAAAATAAAATCCATGAAGCAAGTATTTTGCAGTGAAAGCTTCCCCACTCTCTGGCTGATTAGATCTAGATAGTTGAGAATGAATATCCTGAGGGCTCACGTGACAGCTTTGCACAATGTCTGTTCTTGGAAGTTATAGTTTTGGAAAGCAAGTAGCGTATATGAAACTGAGATGCGTAAATGTAAAAAATGAACTCTTGATGTCTCGTCATTACTTTTGACCCAGTGACCCTGGTCGCAGTGAATGTTCAGAAATGTCGGGGAGCCATCACATGACAAGAGTACATAGTGTCCAACGAAAGGGTCAGAAGACCGGAATTCTTGTCCTCCAAAGGGGAACATAATATTTGGGGGTCAAACTGTAGAAGTCTGTCCCATCCAATAACATTCTGATGTGCGTAGGGAATTTTATTCAATAACAATCTTGCCTCAGAATATAACTTTCTGGCTGTGGCCAGTACTGTATGTGATTTCCTTTTTTTAAAATTTTAAACCATTTTATTGAGGTATTATTGGCATATTAAAAGCTGTACATATTTAACGTATACAACTTGATGAGTTTAGGGATAAGTCTACACCCATGGAACCATGCCAACAATCTATGCCGTAAACATATCCATCGCTTCCCAGTTTCCTCCTGCCCCCTCTAAAAACAATTTTTGCATCCTGTTTAAATTTTAAACAAATACCTACGTTTCATGTAATTCATATAATATAGTTCACTGGTGTGAACTCTATTCAATTTCATTTGGTATAGAGCAGACACCTACAACTACAGGCACCTGGTTTTGTAAATAAAGATGTATCAGCACACAGCCCTGCCCATTCATTTATTTATTGTCTGTGTTTGCTTTTGCTCTGCAAGGGTAGTGTTAAGTAGTTGTGACAGAGACCATAGGGCCTGAAAAGCTGAAAGCATATACTATTTGGTCGTTTACAGGAGTGGTTTGCTGATTTGTATATATGTGTGTGTGCGTGCGTGTGTGTGTGTGTGTGTGTGTATATATATACACACACACATATATACATGTTTATGTGTATATGCATGTATACATATACATGTATATATAATATGCATGTAATATATGCATATATGCATATATGAATATTTAAATTTCAGAGCACCATACATACAATATTAATTAGAAAACAATATAGATTACTATGCCATGCTTCTAACATGGTATTTGGCTCCTATTAGGTGCCCCCAAATGAGAGTTATTAGTAGATTCTAAGACGTAGAGATACTCCTCAAATATTTGACAGCAGATTTTGTGGTTTTGCTTGTTTGTTTTTTGGGGTGATTCTTTGGCAGACATTTCCAATGACTTGGTTTAATAAAAGTGATAGAAGTTGACTGTGGAAAATTGGAAAACTGCAGAAAAATGCCAAGAATAGAATAAAAGTTACCCATAATCTTACCAACCAGCAATGACCACTGTAGATAGCTCAGTGAGATGGCTCTCTCCATCTGGTTATTCGTCTCCCCCAAACAGAACTGTACTGTGTACACAGTTTTCTGTCATGCTTTTTTGAGCATTCGCGCATCTCATTAATTTTTAAAACTTGATTACATCATATTTGATTTAACCACCCCCTTTGTTGAACATTTAAAACTGTTTCCATTATTCAGCACTGTAAATAGAAAACTTCAGTAAACAGCATTATGCGTGTCTGGCTTTTTTCCCCTTAGGATAAAATTCTAGAAGTGGAATTATTGGATCGGGGGGTATGAACATTTTTAAAGCTGTTGATACTTGTCAAACATCCTCCAGTGGGATGAGAAAATGCCAGTATCCCCTACTCCTCCTTTTTAAAAAAAAATTTTATTAAAGTACAGTTGATTTACAGTGTTGTGTTGATTTTTGCGGTCCAGCAAAGTGATGCAGTTTTATATGTATATAATATATATAGATTCTTTTTCGTATTCTTTTCCATTGTGGTTTATCACAGGATATTGAATATAGTTCCCTGTGCTGTACAGTAGGACCTTGTTGTTTATCCATCCTATATGTACTAGTTTGCATCTGCTAATCCCAAACTCCCAATCCTTTCCTCCCCCACCCCTTTCCCCCTTGGCAACCACAAGTCTGTTCTCTATGTCTGTGAGAGTCTCTTTCTGTTTCATAAAAGTTCACTTGTGTTGTATTTTAGATTCCACATATAAGTGATATCCTATGGTATTTGTCTTTCTCTTTCTGACTTACTTCACTTAGTATGATAATCTCTAGGTCCATGCATGTTGCTGCAAATGGCATTAGTTCATTCTTTTTTGTGGCTGAGTAGTATTCCATTGTATACATGCACCACATCTTCTTTATCCATTCCTCTGCTGATGGACATTTAGGTTGTTTCCATGTCTTGGCTATTGTAAATAGTGCTGCAGTGAACATTGTGGTCTATGACTCTTTTTGGATTATGGTTTTCTCAGGGTATATGCCCAGTAGTGGGACTGCTGGGTCATATGGTAGTTCTATTTGTAGTTTTTTAAGGAACCTCCACACTCTCCTCCACAGTGGCTGCACCAATTTACATTCCCACCAACAGTGTAAGAGGGTTCCCTTTTCTCCACACCCCCTCCAGCATTTGTTATTTGTAGACTTTTAGCATCACTTGGAAAGTTTCGTTATTTTGAAAGTTTAAGCATATCAAAAGTTTCTAAATGTTTATTCCAAAATATTTTCCCTTACCTCTCTGTTAGCTATTACTGATGCATTTGTAGGTGATCCAACGTGTAAGGCTGAGTCTTTGCCACTCAGGAAGCTTTGTGGAGGGAGGTGTCTCTCAAAAATAGGAACACACTATCACTTTTTATTTTTACCACCTGAGCCCAGGCCCAGGCAGTGATTCAGCCCCTGCTGCCAGGGAAGGTGGGTACGTCCTAGGTAGGAAGACCAGCAGTCCCGCATTTTCAATGCTAATCTACGCAGTCCTGGACAAACGAGGACAGTCGTTTGCTTTGTTTTGCTCGGTGTCACCGGGTCACTGGTCTTAAATCCTGGAAATGTCAGAGAGCGGGTTTCTCATGTGAGGGAGACCTTTCAGAAAGCTACATCTCTATGCAAGAGTCTTTCCTTTGGTTCACATGATCCTTGAAGATATTTACAAAATTATAAACCATTCTCCTTTGGGAGCTTTCGTCCCAAAGGAGTTTTCGTCCTGGACTTTATTATTTGCATGACTTTATGGGTTCTGGGGCCTATTTTATCTCTTTTGAACTATGACCTAAAGCCACTTTTAAACCCAAACCAGAAAGAATGAACAATTTTGCTCCTCAAGAAATGTGTGGACGGAGTTCAAGGATTGTTACTGAGATAAGGAGGAACGAACGCAGCGTGACAATGAGGGCGCAATGTATTCAGAGGAGCAAAGTGGTTCTGAAAGTGACATTTTCTGACATTGTTCTCAACTGACATTATTATAATCACAGAATGCAGTGTGTGCAGTGTTGATTCCAAATCACAGTAGGGGAAATTGAGGGTGGAGACATTTTTCATTATACTTTGAGGCTGGAAGGAGCATTATGTTATCCTAGGGATAGTTTTGTTAATGGAAATGCCTCCTATCCTCCATATATCCATCATAAATAGATTCAAATCGCTTCAGGGACATTGATCCTGTGTTTCACTTCACTTCCCCTACGTCCTGTGATTATGAGAAACCCAAGCCACACTCCATCTGGGATGAGAAATCATTGTCCCACCAAGCGAATCCAGTAATTTCATCAATTCTCCGGCGCCTCGTGAAGGAACCCGTGAAGCAGCTGACTAATGAAAGTTGCAGAGCTCCCCCATATTGATGAAAGAGGATTTCTTGATGCCTTTTGCTTTGAGCCACAGGTAGAGAGCCTAGAGAGTGAAAAATTCACCCGAAAGAGCTTCTTCGTTTTTCTAACAAACTGATCTGCCCAAAAGCCAATTTTACCCTTTTCTTAATAATAAATAGCATTTTTAAGTTAAACACAAAACATGGAAACTAGACCATTTGTGATTTTCTTCGTTCCAATGTACCATAGTTGGAATTTTCATCCGATTGGAAAAATAAGTCACTCCCAAGCTGAGACCTAATATGCCAGGTTTAATAAGCAAACCAGGACCTCCCCAAACCAGGATTTAGAATGAAAACAGTGACACACCTCTTGAAGACTGTGAAGCGGCATTGAATAGAGCTGCTTGAAAAGCCAAAGTGGAGTTTCGATGGGCCTCCTTTCGAAGGATTCTAACTCCTGTCTCTACTACCTGATTACAGAAAGCAGCATAAAGAGCGAATCAGAGATGCTACCTTTCTTCCTTCTTTTCTGACAGAGTTCACACACATTTCCCCCAGCATTCAACAGTGTCTCTCAGTGTCTCCTCAGGAAGAAAGATGGCCTTCAGTCATTGTCACATGTCTTCGGGGAGAGGGGCTTTAAGTGCCAACTGCATACTCACGACTGGATGGACTCAGTGAATCACCGCACAATGGAAGGGCTGCCTGTTAGTATTGTCGAGAAGAAGCAAAATCACTGAAAAGAAATTGGAAATTTTCTGTGTGTCAAAGAGTGAAGTACTCTGATGTGTAGGGTGCACACTGAGAGTTCACATCCTTCATCGACTTGAACACTTAAAGCATTTTCAAAGTGCTTTAAGCAAGGCATTGTCGGCGAGTTTGTCAATACAGTAAATAGCATATGCAGCTCTTATGCTAACACATATATGTGGAATCTAAAAAAAAATGTCACGAAGAACCTAGGGCAGGATGGGAATAAAGACACAGACCTACTAGAGAATGGACTTGAGGACATGGGGAGGGGGAAGGGTGAGCTGGGACAGGGCGAGAGAGAGGCATGGACATATATACACTACCAAGCGTAAGGTAGATAGCTAGTGGGAAGCAGCCGCATAGCACAGGGAGATCAGCTCGGTGCTTTGTGACCGCCTGGAGGGGCGGAAGGCAGACACAAGAGGGAGGGGATACGGGGATATATGTATACGTATAGCTGATTCACTTTGTCATACAGCAGAAACTAACACACCATTGTAAAGCAATTATACTCCAATAAAGATGTTAAAATAAAGTTTGAAATCATTTCTTCCAAATATAAATATTCAAGATTTTTCAATATGGCTGTATTAAGCTGACACTCAGTGCCAAGCCCACAGTTATAGAACCTAAGCACCTGTATTTGCCAGTAGAGGATTTCAGTGTACCTCTTCTGCTTCCGGCTCTTTCCATGTTACTTCCTCCATCCGTGCAGCCTTAGAAGGAAAACGTAAAGCATAGTCTTACATTTGAATAACATTGTCGCTATGTGTTCTGGCCTCAGTTCCATAATCTGAAGATAGCTTTATAGCTCCCTACCACTTCATGGATTTGCCATTGGCACCGAAAGCTCAGGCCGGATTCGGCTTCATGGTGACAATCAAGAGTGATGTTATGGAAAAAAGCACGAGTGGTATCTGCCGTGTTCCCTCTTGTATCCTCAGGATCAAGCCCGTCTCAGGTGACAATAAGAAATTTGAAAAATGTTTTATTGCTCTTGTACTTTCAAATAAATTAGCTTTGATTATATTCTTTAAGTCACAGAAATAAATAAATTTTTAGTAAGAAAAAGCTCCAACTACAGTTGAAATATTTAGCTATTTGGAAACTTTTAGAGATTGTAGTATTTTTTAAATTATTTTAAACTATTTTTTGGTATTTTGCAGTTTGAGGAAACAGTCATTGTACTTACAGCTTTGTCTGGTGTGTCTGTATTGGGTGGGAGTGGGGACGCAGAGTTATAAAGAAAGTGAATGATTGTGACGTCACCACTCGACTGTCTGTCAAAATCAAGTCCCAAAGCCTCTTCCATTATTTCCTCAATTGAAAGCATTTGCTAGCCAATCTCCTGCTATTTCCTGTTCCGTTCAAGCTCTGATGTTAGGTCAACTCCCTATGATTCACTAGGTCTTTAGACTCATTCATTGATTTATTCCACACATGTTTATGGAGCCCTGATTCTATGGCAGGCTCTGTGCTAGGTGCCAGGGATGTTGCAGTGAACACAGCAGACACTGTCACCGTCCTCATGGACTGGGAACAAAGCCTGTGTCTTCCATTGTGTTTGCCCCAATGCCCAGCATAGTGTCTACTGCACAGGAGGACTTAGTGATGTTTGGTGAATAGATGACAAATCACTGAATGAATCAGTATATGACTGAGAAAGTGAGTGATACAGTTCTCAGCAAGTTTAGACTTCGTTAGCTCCCAGCACCTTTGTCTCCAGTTATGAACCTCACTGTGCCGCTTATGGTATCACGGTGCTACTTAGGCATGAGCCGTAGTGTCATTCAGCATCTCATCACGAAGAGTCAGAAGAGCAAGTTTCCTCTGATCTCCGTGCGAGGAAAAGGGCTCTTCCTTAGCATCTAATTGCTTGGTTCTCATGTCAGGCACCTTCTGAATCTCCCAGCCTCTTGGGAGCCCCTCTTTGCTCTGGCTTCCAGGAAACAGCTCCTCCTTTTTGACCCCCCTGGAGTAAGTATCCCGGCTTTCGTAGAAAACATTTGGGCTACTTAATCTTGACCCGATCCCACTGTCTTTATTCCTTCCATTTTTTTATATCATCGTATTATATTTATCTCCGTAAGCAGCCTCACATTTTGTGACAGAACAGGATTGAACTTGTAGAATATAACATAAAAGTGCGGGCGGCATGAAGCCACTGACCTCCACCGGCCAAGCTGGTGAAGCTTTTTCTGCATAACTTACTTCTTGAACTCTGGCTGTGCTTTGCTGAATTACTTTCTATCTTCAAACAAACGTACCGTGGCCATTCTCAAAACAACAGACATTGATTTTCAAAAATCTTTTTGAGTATTGAGAATCTCAAAGCACTTTATAGGCTCAAGGCATCTAGATTTGCCCATATTCTCCTGGTAAAAACTTTTCTGGTGCTTGGTAGTGAGTGCGCCAGACAGTCAAAAAATATTTGCTGAATTGAATTACACTGCATATCTTACCTCCTGGGCTTTTCTAGGGGAGTAAAAACCAAAACCTGAAATCCTGATCTCCGAGATAAGTGTAGAACATGTTTGTGGAGGGTTAAGCTTCAAGTTTGGCGCTTTTATGATGCCACACCCCAAACATTTTCTACTTAGAACAAATGAGAAGACCTTAGGACAGGTCTAATTTGCTATTTTCTACTTCTTTTCACCTGATTGTGTTTATGAGAGAGCAAGGTAGGAAATTAGTAAGAGGAATTGAGGACGAATTGGGGGATATCAGGTTCTGGACCTCCGGATACATAGCTTTGATGCCCAAGTGATGAAATTTTTATTTTTACCGCCCCCCTCTCTAGTGGAGCCGGTTGGAAGCGTGGTATGTAAGGTATCACCCAATAAAGGAATTTGCTCAGGGAATAAACTAACAACCATAAGGTTTTCCTGGGAGCAGAGGGAGTAATTAGAGCAATAACTTTTAGAGACTTCATTTCAGAAAAGTTCATGCTTTAATATTCAAATAATTATTACATTAATCTGTAGATTAGTCAGCTGAAATAGTGAATCCTTTGGCACGAGCTTAATGAAAATTGTCATAACGGTGCCAAAAAGAAATCTTATGGTCGCCTCTTAAATACCAAAGAAATTCCCCATTGTGATAAAATGCAGATGTGGCTTAGAAACAAAGTTGCAAAGTGAGCAGAAATAGAATATATAATTAGCACAAAGAGGACTTAAATCAAATTAATCTTCATCTGACAGGAACAGTTACATTTACATCATTGACTGCAAAGTCATAGCCAAAATTGAAATTAGAAACAGATAATTATGATAAGAGAAGACACTTATGCTGACTTTTCTCATGCATAATTGGAAAGCACACAAAATGCAATGCTTGTTCTAATTAGAATTACCATTAAAGGATGCCAGTTTGGATGAATTCTGGGTTTTGCCATAAAATAAGTTGTTGAAATAATTGAACTCTGGACATGCAAATTTGTTTGCCTGTTTGTTCAAGATCAGAGCAGGAAGTGAGTTCAGGAATACAACCTTAATAGTAGCAGTGATAAGAATTAACGTTCGTTTTTTTCTGTCAGTGGCATATTATAATTGTGTTGGCTTTGTTTTGTTTCTTTTTTTTTTTTGAGACTCTGCTTTTATTGTTAAAATCTGCCTTTCATCTCCTTTTGCAAAGTCTCTTTTTGTATGCGTACCTACGTACACCATGCCTTATAAAAACAGAGGATCCAGTCATTCACCTGGCATGTACAAAGAGTGTTTGTGACAGTTTCAGAAATGCAGATGTCAAAAGACCTTGTGATACAGTCCCGTTATTTCATCGTTCAAATTTGCTATTTCTGAATGATTTTACTCAAAGGGAAAATTTGTTTCCCATTGACAGATCCTTTTGAAATATTTGTTCCTGAATTCCTCGCTCGAATCAATCTCTTTGAGTGACATTTCCAGTGATCCTGGCAGTTGGGAGAAGCAGGGTGAGGTGTTGGCCCTCTAGAGCTCTGGGGCTTCTAATGGGGCCCCGGGGTCGTTACTCTATGGTATTGCTTTACTACTCAGTATTCTTTGCTTTTCTTGATCTCTCGTCCTGTCTCTTGTTTTCTTTTCTCTTCTCACCTTTTCCTTCTTCCAAGGTGAAGCTGCTGGTCTGTTCAGTAGCAGCTGTGGGCTTAGCCGCCTGCCTAAATCTCCAGGGCCCTTTGGGGGTAATTGCATTCTTTTCCATTAGATTCACTCTGGCACATCATGAGACACATCACTGTGGATTGTGAAACTCCTGATTCTATCTTTGTTGGAAATGTATCAGTTCCTGGCAAGAGAGGTGGACCCGGACACACCAAAGGACATTTTTTTCAAAGCCCCTTACTTCCTGATGGTGGTAAAGAGTTTTATCTCTGCCTAAACAAAGTGGACCTTAGTTGCTTTCCAAAAGTAGATGGATCGGGCTTTATAGAACCCCTTTTTGCATAGCATACAGGATTTCTGTTTAGGGTAACATTGAATGCCTTACTGTCTAGGGCCCTTCACAGCATTGCAGAGGATTGCTACATGAGGTTGTAGATTTCCTTCCTAAGAGGCGAGGAGGGTTCTGACCTGTCAAGGGTTACTTGTCGAGGGTGACGCTGCCTGAGGTTTCTCTAATTCTATGATCCTGATCATTGTCAGCCCTCTTCCTGGCTTAGTGTTCTCCCAGAATTTTCCAGTGCTTAGAAATGCCAGAAGAAGTACTGAAGGGTGGCTTCCCCCTTGATTATGGGTAGCATTATCTTTCCTTGGCCATCACATTTTTGTTTGGGTTGCGTTTTTGTTTATTTGCTTGGTTTTGGCCAAAGGGCCAAGAGCAGAAGAGAAAGTAACTAGTTCTGATTTTAAGGACCACAACAATAGAAACCCAAAATGCCAACCGAATATAACTTCTCAGATGACCGTTATACAGGTGATACAGTTTTTGCCAACATGAATTACAGAAGTGATTCCTTATTGTACATGGTGTTTAAAAAAGGCAATTGGAAGGGAGAGAGGATTTTCAAGGCCAAAATAAAAAATGACGATTTATCATAAGGTCCAAGTTGTATTATTAACATCGTTAGATGATGTAGGTTAAATGATCACAGTCAGTTAAGAGGTAGTTGTAAAAACTAAGCATTAATAACTTAAGTAAAAGGACTTTATTTGAGAAAACAACATCATGGAAGAAAGCATGACTGTGATGTAACAAATGGCATCGATGTGACCATCCCAGAAAGATTTCTACTGTGAAGAAACAAACAAACAGCAAAACACCTCCAATGCTGGACTCAGAGGAGAGTTTTCAATTGAGAGATTTAGACATACAGGCCGATTGATGGCAAGGCTCTCCAACAAAGGCCTCCGGCATCCGAAAGCCCTGCCTGTCTTAAGGGAGAAAGGCATTCCAAAGCCTGTGATTTCCTAATATCCTTGCAACTACACGCTGAACAAACGAATTTGCTAAGAACTTAAAAAGGCTGACAAACAAATTACAACCATCTTGATAGAGGGTGATTATTGGCATTACCGACTCAGTTGCTTATTCTTAATGAAATAAGACAGCTTTATTTTCACAACTTGGCTTGTAATATTGGTGAAGGATACTGAATGCTTTTTTAATGAGCAATACTGCGCAGCTAGATAGCCTTTTACATTTGCAGACATCATCGAAGGCAATTGTATTTCATTTTCTTTCTAAGGCTTCTGTGAAGTAGGCCATGATAACCATGCCCATTGTATGGAAAGAATGATTATAAAGTGTGGCTCTGATATAAAGAGACTTGACAATGTAATCTGAATGCTTATCTCCTAACGGCCAGGATCCCTGTGAGGCTGGCTATAGATGTACTGGCTGGTGCCTAACTCAGGCCACACGCCTCCTTTGGCTTGTTCCTTCTTGCTTGGAGCATGGGGCTTGGGCTGGCCCCAATTTCCCTGCCTGGTGAACTCTTATTCACGCCACAAGAGCCTTCTCCTGGTCTCCCTCCTGCAGTTTGCTCTGCTTCCTTCCCTGCCCCACCCCCACACGTTCCTCCCAGCCTTCCCTGGCCCCGCCTCCCTCTATTCCTATGAAGGTTATAGCATCCATCACGCAGACTACAGCGACCTCGTCACCTAGGCTGCCCAGATTAAACTTGTGAACCCTTGCGGCCCCTGCATCTGGGACGTGTGTTCCAGGTACCTGCAACTGTCCCTTCTCCTCAAGACTCAGAGCTGAGATTAAGAGGCCTTCATTAAATGCAGTTCACACCTCCAGAACCGCACTCCCAGGTCCTCAGTGGTGCAAGCCTGCTGTTCCCACCCTGCTGCCCTCAAATGTTATAGTGTCTTGCTTGGGGTTAGGGGGTTCTCTTTTCAAATGGAACAAAAATGTGTATGTGCTCGTGTGCGCACACGCACGCACACACTATTTCTAAGTCACTGTGGTCTGTAGGACCTTTCATTTTCGGAAGACTAATGGCTTAGGCTACAGATAAGGCTTTCCCATAGACATCACATGGAGAATAAATACAAAAGAAAAGTTGCAGGAAAGAAAAGATGTCTTGGTTTTGGTAAACTGGAGATTTTAGATCAATGATGTGTGTTTGTGTGTGTGTGTGTATGTATGTATACATGCATGTAAACTCAATTGTAGAACAAATGAAAAGAGAACTGAACTTGAATGCAAATTTTTTGCATCTAATATTATATTTATATAGGTGTGTATATGATGATATATTCTCATAAATGAAAAATCAACCAGAAGTCAGGGAGCCTGATTCCTCCAGCTCCACTTTTCATTCTCAAGACTGCTTTGGCTATTCGGGATCTTTTGTGTTTCCATACAAATTGTGAAATTTTTTGTTCTACTTCTGTGAAAAATGCCAGTGGTAGTTTGATAGGGATTGCATTGAATCTGTAGATTGCTTTGGGTAATAGAGTCATTTTCACAATGTTGATTCTTCCAATCCAAGAACATGGTATGTCTCTCCATCTATTTGTATCATCTTTAATTTTTTTCTTCAGTGTCTTGTAATTTTCTGCATACAGGTCTTTTGTCTCCTTAGGTAGGTTTATTCCTAGATATTTTATTCTTTTTGTTGCAGTGGTAAATGGGAGTGTTTTCTTAATTTCACTTTCAGATTTTTCATCACTAGTGTATAGGAATGCCAGAGATTTCTGTGCATTAATTTTGTATCCTGCCACTTTACCAAATTCATTGATTAGCTCTAGTAGTTTTCTGGTAGCATCTTTAGGATTCTCTATGTATAGGATCATGTCATCTGCAAACAGTGACAGCTTTACTTCTTCTTTTCCAATTTGGATTCCTTTTATTTCCTTTTCTTCTCTGATTGCTGTGGCTAAAACTTCCAAAACTATGTTGAATAATAGTGGTGAGAGTGGGCAACCTTGTATCTTTCCTGATCTTAGTGGAAATGCTTTCAGTTTTTCACCATTGAGGACAATGTTGGCTGTGGGTTTGTCATATATGGCCTTTATTATGTTGAGGAACGTTCCCTCTATGCCTACTTTCTGCAGGGTTTTTATCATAAATGGGTGTTGAATTTTGTCAAAAGCTTTCTCTGCATCTATTGAGATGACCATATGGTTTTTCTCCTTCAATTTGTTAATATGGTGTATCATGTTGATTGATTTGCGTATATTGAAGAATCCTTGCATTCCTGGAATAAACCCCACTTGATCATGGTGTATGACCCTTTTAATGTGCTGTGGGATTCTGTTTGCTAGTATTTTGTTGAGGATTTTTGCATCTCTGTTCATCAGTGATATTGGCCTGTAGTTTTCTTTCTTTGTGACATCCTTGTCTGGTTTTGGTATCAAGGTGATGGTGGCCTCGTAGAAGGAGTTTGGGAGTGTTCCTCCCTCTGCTATATTTTGGAAGACTTTGAGAAGGATAGGTGTTAGCTCTTCTCTAAATGTTTGATAGAATTTGCCTGGGAAGCCATCTGGTCCTGGGCTTTTGTTTGTTGGAAGATTTTTAATCACAGTTTCAATTTCAGTGCCTGTGATTGGTCTGTTCATATTTTCTATTTCTTCCTGATTCAGTCTTGGCAGGTTGTGCATTTCTAAGAATTTGTCCATTTCTTCCAGGTTTTCCATTTTATTGGCATAGAGTTGCTTGTAGTAATCTCTCATGAGCTTTTGTATTTCTGCAGTGTCAGTTGTTACTTCTCCTTTTTCATTTCTAATTCTATTGATTTGAGTCTTCTCCCCTCTTTCCTTGATGAGTCTGGCTAATGGTTTATCAATTTTGTTTATCTTCTCAAAGAACCAGCTTTTTGTTTTATTGATCTTTGCTATTGTTTCCTTCATTTCTTTTTCACTTATTTCTGATCTGATCTTTATGGTTTCTTTCCTTCTGCTAACTTTGGGGTTTTTTTGTTCTTCTTGCTCTGATTGCTTTAGGTGTAAGGTTAGGTTGTTTATTCGAGATGTTTCCTGTTTCTTAAGGTAGCATTGTATTGCTATAAACTTCCCTCTTAGAACTTCTTTTGCTGCATCCCATAGTTTTTGGGTCGTCGTGTCTCCATTATCATTTGTTTCTAGGTATTTTTTTATTTCCTCTTTGATTTCTTCAGTGATCACTTCGTTATTAAGTAGTGTATTGTTTAGCCTCCATGTGTTTGTATTTTTTACAGATCTTTTCCTTTAATTGATATCTAGTCTCATGGCGTTGTGGTCGGAAAAGATACTTGATACAATTTCAATTTTCTTAAATTTACCAAGGCTTGATTTGTGACCCAAGATATGATCTATCCTGGAGAATGTTCCATGAGCACTTGAGAAAAATGTGTATTCTGTTGCTTTTGGATGGAATATCCTATAAATATCAATTAAGTCCATCTTGTTTAATGTGTTTCCTTATTTATTTTCATCTTGGATGATCTGTCCATTGGTGATAGTGGGGTGTTAAAGTTCCCTACTATGGATGTGTTACTGTCGATTTCCCCTTTTATGGCTGTTAGTATTTGCCTTATGTATTGAGGTGCTCCTATGTTGGGTGCATAAATATTTATAATTGTTATATCTTCTTCTTGGATCGATCCCTTGATCATTATGTAGTGTCCTTCTTTGTCTCTTCTAATAATCTTTATTTTAAAGTCTATTTTGTCTGATATGAGAATAGCTACTCCAGCTTTCTTTTGGTTTTCATTTGCATGGAATATCTTTTTCCATCCCCTTACTTTCAGTCTGTTTGTGTCTCTAGGTGTGAAGTGGGTCTCTTGTAGACAGCATATATGTGGGTCTTATTTTTGTATCCATTCAGCCAGTCTGTGTCTTTTGGTGGGAGCATTTCATCCATTTACATTTAAGGTAATTATCCATATGTATGTTCCTATTCCCATGTTCCTAATTGTTTTGGGTTTGTTATTGTAGGTCTTGCCCTTCTCTTGTGTTTCTTGCCTAGAGAAGTTCCTTTAGCATTTGTTGTAAAGCTGGTTTGGTGGTGCTGAACTCTCTCAGCTTTTGCTTGTCTGTAAAGGTTTTAATTTCTCCATCAAATCTGAATGTGATCCTTGCTGGGTAGAGTAATCCTGGTTGTAGGTTTTTCTCCTTCATCACTTTAAATATGTCCTGCCAGTCCCTTCTGGCTTGCAGAGTTTCTGCTGAAAGATCAGCTGTTAACCTTATGGGGATTCCCTTGTGTGTTATTTGTTGTTTTTCCCTTGCTGCTTTTAATATGTTTTCTTTGTATTTAATTTTTGACGGTTTGATTAATATGTGTCTTGGCGTGTTTCTCCTTGGATGTATCCTGTATGGGACTCTCTGTGCTTCCTGGACTTGATTAACTATTTTCTTTCCCATATTAGGGAAGTTTTCAACTATAATCTCTTCAAATATTTTCTCAGTCCCTTTCTTTTTCTCTTCTTCTTCTGGAACCCCTATAAGTCGAACGCTGGTGTGTTTAATGTTGTCCCAGAGGTCTCTGAGACTGTCCTCAGTTCTTTTCATTCTTTTTTCTTTATTCTGCTCTGCAGTAGTTATTTCCACTATTTTATCTTCCAGGTCACCTATCCGTTCTTCCGCCTCAGTTATTCTGCTATTGATCCCATCTAGAGTATTTTGAATTTCATTTATTGTGTTGTTCATCGTTGCTTGTTTCCTCTTTAGTTCTTCTAGGTCCTTGTTAAATGTTTCTTGCATTTTGTCTATTCTGTTTCCAAGATTTTGGATCATCTTTACTATCATTATTCTGAATTCTTTTTCAGGTAGACTGCCTATTTCTCTTCATTTGTTAGGTCAGGCGGGTTTTTATCTTGCTCCTTCATCTGCTGTGTGTTTTTCTGTCTTCTCATTTTGCTTATTATCTTACTGTGTTTGGGGTCTCCTTTTTGCAGACTGCAGGTTCGTAGTTCCCGCTGTTTTTGGTGTCTGTCTCCAGTGGCTAAGGTTGGTTCAGTGGGTTGTGTAGGCTTCCTGGTGGAGGGCACTTGTGCCTGTGTTCTGGTGGATGAGGCTGGATCTTGTCTTTCTGGTGGGGAGGTCCACGTCCGGTGGTGTGTTTTGGGGTGTCTGTGGACTTATTATGATTTTATGCAGCCTTTCTGCTAATGGATGGGGTTGTGTTCCTGTCTTGCTAGTTGTTTGGCATATGGTGTCCAGCACTGTAGTTTGCTGGTCGTTGAGTGAAGCTGGGTGTTGGTGTTGAGATGGAGATCTCTGGGAGATTTTCGCCGTTTGATATTACGTGGAGCTGGGAGGTCTCTTGTGGACCAGTGTCCTGAAGTTGGCTCTCCTACCTCAGAGGCACAACACTGACTGCTGACTGCAGCACCGAGAGCCTTTCATCCACACGGCTCAGAAGAAAAGGGAGAAAAAGTAGAAAGAAAGAATTAGTAGAAGTAGAATGAAAGAAAGGAAGAAAGAAAGAAAGGAGGGAGGAAGGAAGGAAGGAAGGAGGGAAGGAAGGAAAAAAAGAAAGAGTGAAGATAAAGTAAAATAAAATAAAGTAAGATAAAATATAATAAAGTTATTAAAATAAAAAAATAATTATTAAGAGAAAAACAAAAAAACGGACGGATAGAACCCTAGGACAAATGGTGGAAGCAAAGCTATACGGACAAAATCTCACACAGGAGCGTACACATACACACTCACAAAAAGAGGAAAAGGGGAAAAAATCATAAATCTTGCTGTCAAAGTCCACCTCCTCAATTTGGGATGATTGGTTGTCTATTCAGGTATTCCGCAGATGCAGGTACATCAAGTTGATTGTGGAGCTTTAATCCGCTGTTTCTGAGGCTGCTGGGAGAGATTTCCCTTTCCCGTCTTTGTTCTCACAGCTCCCAGGGGCTCAGCTTTGGATTTGGCCCTGCCTCTGCGTGTAGGTCGCTGGAGGGCGTCTGTTCTTCGCTCAGACAGGACGGGGTTAAAGGAGCCGCTGATTCGGGGGCTCTGGCTCACTCAGGCCGCGGGGAGGGAGGAGTGCGGGGCGGGCCTGCGGCGGCAGAAGCCGGCATGATGTTGCAGCAGCATGAGGTGCGCCGTGCGTTCTCCCGGGGAAGTTGTCCCTGGATCCCGGGACCCTGGCAGTGGCGGGCTGCACAGGCTCCCCGGAAGGGGGGTGCGGATAGTGGCCTGTGCTCGCACACAGGCTTCTTGGGGGCGGCAGCAGCAGCCTTAGCGTCTCCCGCCCGTCTCTGGGGTCCGCGCTTTTAGCCGCGGCTCACGCCCGTCTCTGGAGCTCCTTTAAGCAGCGCTCTTAATCCCCTCTCCTCGCGCACCAGGAAACAAAGAGGGAAGAAAAAGTCTCTTGCGTCTTCGGCAGCTCCAGACCTTTTCCCGGACTCCCTCCCGGCTAGCCGTGGTGCACTAACCCCCTGCAGGCTGTGTTCACGCCGCCAACCCCAGTCCTCACCCTGCGCTCCGTCCGAAACCGAAACCCGAGCCTCAGAGCCTCAGCTCCCAGCCCCACCCGCCCCGGCGGGTGAGCAGACAAGCCTCTCGGGCTGGTGAGTGCCGGTCGGCACCGATCCTCTGTGCGGGAATCTCCCCGCTTTGCCCTCCGCACCCCTGTGGCTGTGCTCTCCTCCGCGGCTTCGAAGCTCCCCCCTCCGCCTCCCGCAGTCTCCGCCCGCGAAGGGGCTTCCAGTGTGTGGAAACCTTTCCTCCTTCACAGCTCCCTCCCACTGGTGCAGGTCCTGTCCCTATTATTTTGTCTCTGTTTATTCTTTTTTCTTTTGCCCTACCCAGGTATGTGGGGAGTTTCTTGCCTTTTGGGAGGTCTGAGGTCTTCTGCCAGCGTTCAGTAGGTGTTCTGTAGGAGTTGTTCCACGTGTAGATGTATTTCTGGTGTATCTGTGGGGAGGAAGGTGATCTCCGCGTCTTTCTCTTCTGCCATCTTCTCCCTGAGAAGGTCGCGCAGGGTCCTACTCCGTTTCAGTCCCCCTTTTCTTCGATATTTCTCAATCCCTTAGAAGCATCTTTCTCCTCTTTGGGTTTGGTCACCTTTCCACTCATAGATCCCAGCTTGCTTGACAAGATTCGGCCAGGAGACGGAAGTCCTCGCCGAGCGGGCCGGACTTGGGAGAGTGCTTAGGGCCGCAAGTCGCGACCGGGAGCTCCCCTCGGTGTGGCTCCGGGAAGAAGCCACTTTCCCCCAGCGCTGCCGCCGCCGCCGCTGCCTGCTCTCCCCGTCTGTGTTTTTGTTTCTTTTTGTTTGGCGTACAACCGATCCTTTCCGTGGAGTGTAGTTCCTCCCAGACCCCACGGACTTGGGAATCAGATCTTGCCATCATCTGACTTTTTTATCCCAACGTTTCTTCTTGAATTCCCCTCTATGTCCCTTTGAAGGAGGTGGTGTTTTCTCCCACTTACCGATGAGAAAGCTAAAATTCAGAGAGGCTGAGGAAGCTGGGCGTGCGTGCAGCCAGGGTGTACATTGCTGGGCACGTGTACCTGACTGGGCACGCAGGCTGCCTCTGCGCTGAGACTGCTGCGTCTCATCTCTCCCACCAAAGTGCAGCTGGGACCCTGCTGGAGGGAAACTTGATGTATGAAAAATCATATGCCAAAACAGATACATTAGGCTTTTTTTATCATAAAAAGGCGTGCCATAAAAACCTTGACAACGCGAACTTTCTTTGTGGAAAGCAAGACGTACCGTCCTTATGCGGGGGCTCTTTTGAATACGTGGGGAGAAAAAGGCAGCGATGGTGGCTGGTTTTCACGAATGGCCAGAGCACAAACCTGTAGCAGAAGAGACTAAGGAGACAGGGTGGCAGACAGTGCTGTATTCTTGTTCCCTCTCGATAAACTTTAAACAGTTGTAAATGCCTGGTACTTTATGTCCAAGTGTGTCCCTGGGTAGCTCAGTCAGAAACATAGAGCCATTTCTTAGCACACAGGCGACAGAGACTTTGCTCCTGCCCTTCCACCCTGGACGTGGCTCCCATTCCCCTCTGGGGCTGTTGTTTCAGTGGGAATCCAGAACAGACGCTCTGACCGTTTGGGGAGCGAGCCAGGCTTGTTGGAGTCTTGTGGAAAACGACACTCCTCCGACTCAGGACTCGAAATTGATTGAACAGCTTCCAAACCCAGGCCCCTTGTCATTGCCCTGTTATGCAATTTTGGGCCGATTCCCAGGAAAGATCCCCAGACTTTCAGCTCTCCAAATGGGAAGTTCATTTCAAAGAAGTACATTTTGCATTCCAGTAAAAACGGTTCTGCAACATTGTCATTTCTGCTGCTGAGGCAGCGCGTTCCCTGTGAATGTGTGCCTTCTCTTTGAGTCCAGTTATCAGCGAAATTCATCTGGGCCGGTTCAAAGCCTTTCCAGATTCTTCAGCCAGCCAGCCAGCCGACATACACTTGGGCAGTGCCTACTACGTGCGAGTACTGGGTTAGACGTGAGCGGTGTGTGTTGGCGGAAAGCCTGGAGAGAACAGAAACTTACCACGATTGTCTGTGGCAAGATGTGCACACAAATAACTATAATTCAAGATAGAAACTGCTATGAGAGGTGCAGATTAGTGCCAGCCAGGGTTTTGGGGGAAGGCCTCAGAAGCAGGAAATGATATTTGATCTGAACTTTGAAGCATCAGTGGTGTTTGTAATTGTGGAGTTGGAGGGAAGTATGTGGTTTCAAGGGCAGGAGACAAGGATGAATGGGTGGAATCTCATGCACATTTCAGCTGCATCATAAGTGATACGGCAAGGTCCTCCGTGATCCAATGAGAAGTAGAAGGGATGACCACAGCTCCTGTAGTCTGGAAAGGCCTCACGGAAGCCTTGGATAGAACGTTTGAGGAGCCTGAATGGGGCGGATCTCTCACTCCTTCTTGAGGATCGATCATAAAACGTATTTTAACACAGAGACTCCTTTGACCTGCTTGTCTTGACTTTTTGGGTACATACTGCAATTATTTGCAGTTCATACAGTATAAATGCATTTCACTGCAAGTGTATTTGTGCAGAAAAGACTTAACGTTGAAGTATTGAAACCAGAACCTTTAGAAGGGCCTGCCTGCAAGGTTGGCCCCTGGCTGGCCTCTGGGAACTTGGCTTTGAAGACATTCCCTAACTGAAAAAGTTGGCTCATTGGGCCTAGACTGTTCCTACAAACAACGTGATTTATGCTGAACACCTGCTTTCTTTCTGGGAATCTGGAATTTAGGCAGAGAGGGCCCACGTGGCCAGCCCCCAAACCATGAATGCCAAGTCTCCAACTGGCTGCAGGGGCATCATGGGCATGTGACCACATTTTCACAGTTGGGGCAGAACTTGCTCTGTATGTCCCTTCACAGAAGGGACAGCGTATAAGGAGGCCTGCACACGGATTTCTCCAGAGGTCACCTGTGTTGTCTTCTTGTTAGACTGTCAGAAACCTTAGCCGTGAACTACAACTATATGCTGAGTTCTCCAACAGTGTGGGTGATTTTATGGACACCGCAGAACAGGATTACAGTGTGCCTGGGACTAATTGGCTTCTTTGTGTCATCTAAGAGAAGAAACTATCAGTTCTCAAATACAGTGTATCAGGTTATAGAAGGACCTGATGATTGGCCACAAACAGGACCAAGACCTGCATTTCTTCCTTACAACCGCTTTCTCCTCTTTTCCATCTTTAATTGCAAGAAGATGAATCCTGATTTCCATATTGTACTGCCTTCTAATGAACGTCCCTCCAGTCCATTGAATTCCCAGAATAGAAGCCACCTTTGAGCCCCATTACCGTCTTCTCTGTGTTATGACTGGCAGTGACCCAAGTAAGGACAGTAGTAAATATTTTTTCTCCTCTCACACCAGGTGATCCTCAGTCAATCTGATTGCTAACTCATTTGCTCTCTAGCTCTAACAGATGTTGCATTTGGAGATGGAAATCAATGTTACAAAATATTAACAAGGGGAGAACTTAGGAAAGTGAACCCAAGCGACTCCCTGCTTATTTAATACAGCAGGATCTTAGCCTGTTGTTGTGCTGGGTTTATGCCAATAGATTTCAAGGGACGTAATTTTAAGTAGGCAATTAGTTCTCTGAGGTGTGTACATGCATCCCAGATATCCGGGAGTCGTGAAGGTAGGAAGACGACCCCAACTGAAATGAAAGGACAGATCGAAAGTTTACTTGCAGAAGACACCTGCAGAATTCATGCAAGACTGGATGTAGGCAGGGGACTGCTGGCCCTACAAATGTGTTTTTTGACCCATAATAGGTTACAGCCTGATTTAATAGGTCACATTTCACTGCTTTTATGGGCATCCTTACATCTTCTTTTCAGGGTAATTATCTCAACACACATCTGAGGTGGCAATGTAATTGACTCACTTTGGTACAGTTATAGGTTAATGAAGCAGACTAACTTTTTGAGACTAAATCACTCATGTTTTGTTTTTGAGATGAAATAGAAATGTATTTAGAAGGCGATGCTTGATACATTAAAAATTCTCAAATGGCTGACAACTTCGATTTCTCAACCTTTATGCACCACAGTGTGTAGCCATGAAGCAAGGATTATAGAGGCATCTGAAAGCAGCTTGGATGTTTGAAATGTAGAATCCAAGAGGAAAGAATGGCAAACTGTTGTTTTTGATGAGTTTAATGTTGGCTGTTTAAAATACCATGTGATTACTATAGAAGAGTGGTTTTCATTTTCAAGGTGTTTTGGTTTTTTTTGTTTTTTTCACCTGAGCACCCAGTGAATTTCAGGTATAATATTTGGTTACTTTAAAATTTTCATCAGATACCGTTCCAAAAGTCTGTTTGGGATATAATCTTTTTATCCTCTAATGACAGCTGTGTGACGATTTCATTTTTAGGAATTTCCAAAGAGTTGAAGGCAATGAAGAAATAGGAGATATTTAAGCTTAGACTTGGTATTGAGAAAACAGATGCCTTATACATTTTAGTTTACGTTCGTTTGTCACAGAGTTAAAAGTACCATGGATTCCAAACCAACATAAGAAGACAAAGTATAATAACTAATCATCCATCCATTGATCAAGGAGCAGTTGGTTATGTGTGGTATAATTATTTTTGTTTAAAAAAATATGTATGTCTAAAAAAAAGAAGCACTAGAAGACCATATGCCAAGATGTTAACTCTAGTCATTTCTAGATGGGGGGCCATAGAGTCTCCTTTTTCATTACCTGCATTTCCTAAATTTTATATAAATACCATGCCCTTTTTTGTCATGAGATAAAATAAGATTATGTATCTTTTAAAGAAAAGAAGTAATTAGTGTGGGAAACTATGAAAGTAATAGTAACTGTACATTGTTGTGGTTACTTTTTTTTTTTTTCAAATCTTTATGAGGAGAAAGTGACCCTCCGATGAAGGCCATTTCCAGCTCTTATTAAGCAGCCTCTTATAAGCAAATTGAGGACCAGCGCAATTTCACAAGCGTTTATGAAGAGGGTAGCGTCCTGAGTAGTAAATGAGATTCATCCTGGAAATATGCAAAATTGGGGAGAGAATTAATCAGAATGACAAATGCAAAGGATGAGGATGCTATAGAGGTGTGAAGCTGCTGAAGAAAAGAGAGCGTTGTCAAAGGGTTGGTGAAATTAGCTCGCATTTCAGGCGCAGGGAGATTTTCTGGTGGAAAATAGGACAGAAGGTAGTTTTTCTCTTTTTGCAGGGTGGAAACCATCTAGGGAAGGATGTTGGGCCTCCAGAGTTCCTCCATATTAGAAATATATAGAAAACAGGAACGAGGAGGCCCCCAAATTCACAGGAAACTAGGCTTCTCTCAGGAAATCAGAGTTAGAAGCCATTCATCTTGCAAAAGGTTATAATGTGGGAGATGAGTGACCACCATGCTTCAATAAGTTATTTCGCATACACAGTCTTGAGCTTTTGGGAGAAAACTTCCATTTTAGAGAGATTGCTCTTCAAATGAAGATGCTGGACTCATCTTGAGTTGTTGCAGATACAACTAGCAGCATATACTGGTCAGAAATGGTGAGTCAGGATGACTGCCTATAGCCTATCATTTTTTAACTCACTTACCGTTAGTGGTTTATGTCCCAACTTTCTCCAAAAATGAATCAAGGCGGTCGAAAACCTTAAGATGAATATTAGCAAAGACAATTCAAATAATGATTAAAAAGTTATAAAAATTATTTAGAAGGAGGAAGAGACATACCAGGAACCTCACATATAATCACCAGCCAGGATTGAGCACTTATTTGAGCTCTGATTATTGCCTTTTTCACATGAGATAGATGTTATATCCTCCTCGTATGAGCACAGGCTGACATGGGAGAAAATAAAAGAGTCTGGAGCAGTTTGTGTCTAATGCCCTGTTGACCCATACAGTTTTCCTGCACTTAATGACAAACACTTTAATGGTCTTATCTCTTCCTCCAATTCTCCCTCTTCCTTCCCACTCTGCTGACCTCATATCCTCCCTTATTCATTAACCTTTCTTGTGTTTCCCGTCAGATTTATATCTATACAAATACAGGTATACTATATAGTTGGCAACTGCTGTCGGAATACTCATGGCCACTGCTTGAAAAAGAACAACCAGACAGTCAAAGGGCCACCTGTACAGTTCTGGAATTCATCTCTCCTTCTCCATCATGTTTATGAGAACATATTGCTTTTGCTTAGGGGGAAATTTCATTTCTTTGGCCTCAGACCAGTGGGTTGGGAGTACAGTTTATAACTAACTGGACAGACTGCTCTCTGCAGAGCAATTGCCCAGTGCTGTCTGTTCCTTGTTCTTAAGCCAAATGGCAGAAAAAATAAAAATCAGTAACTGTTTCATCATATAATGAACTTTGGGGGCCTTTTGAGCTATCAGAAAGAGTGAGTTGGACTTTATTGGACTGGAACCTGCAGAGTAATTTTTATTGATTGGGTAGTTCAGCTCTTTTGCTTGATTCATTGTAATTATGCACAATCAACACATCCTTATTTTGAATGATTATTCATGCAAATGAATCTGCCTTTAGTGAAAAGCTCTACAGCGTAGTGGAGCCTTCTTTGTTCATTTAGATACAGTTGATGGCAAGGAGGGCATTTTTTACAAAAGTTGATTAGGTGGTCAGGAAAGAGTTGTCCATTTCTTTTGGTTCACACGTTCCTGCAAGTTATACCTATAACTTCTATATGAGATGCTTTTCTATTGTGGTAACTGAAAATAGCTTATAAAATTAGAACTACTGCAACTGACAGGCTGGAATAATAGTGACCCCTGTGCTAGCATGCATGTTGCTTTCCTCAATAGCACATGATAAGTGCTATGTAAATACTAGCCTTTGTTATTTTTACTTATTTGGAAGCTTATCACATTGAATCTGTGAGGTTAGCCCCATCTTCTAGCTGAGCAAAGTGAGGTCCAACGTTGTATTCGTTTCCTATGGCTGCTGTAACAAGTTACGCCAAACTGAGTGGCTTAAAACAACAGAAATTTATTCTCGGATAGTTCTAGAGGCTAGGAGCACAACCGGAAGGTGTCTTCAGGGCCTTCTGGAGGCTCTAGGGGAGAATCCATCCCTGGCCTCTTGCAGCTTCTGGTGGCTGCCGGCAGCCCTTGGCTTATGGCCCCATCACTCCAATCTCTTCATAACAACTTCTCCTCTGTGTTTGTGTGTCTTCTACTCTTCTGTCTGTGTCTGTCCCCAAAATCCTTCCACCTCTCTCCTGTAAGGATACTTGTGATTGTGTTTAGGGCCTACCCAGATAATCTAGGATAAGCTCCTCCTGTCAGGGTCTTTAACCTAATCACATCTTTTGCCATAGAAGGTAATGTTCACAGATACCAGGGACTGGACAGGGGCATACCTTTTGGAAACCATGAAGCAGATCCAACTGATAAATGGCAGAACTGAGCCCAGCTAGAATCTAGTATCTTAATACCAAAGCCTGTGTTTTTCCTAATACTGTCTGAAACAACACCTTATCTCTGCCCTACAATAAAATTGGAGATCGATCAATGTTACCAACTTTTAGAAGTTAGGACACTGAGTCCGCCTGAGGAGAAATGTTTTGGAAATATTGTTTTAAAATCATAGTAACAAACATAAAAACAAATCATAGCCACAGTTAATACAGCAGAACATTATTTTCCCATTCCTCTATAAGGAAGTAAGGGTTTTGCTTGATATATTTCATACTAAAGACTTTTGGATATTATTGGGACTAAACTAGGCTAAAAAGAATATTTTATTTCGTTATGCATTTTAGTGAGCTTATCATCAGTAATATGTTTAGCATAAAATTTATTAGTGACATGCTCTTTAATTTAGCCTGTCTAATTGGCGCTAATTTAGTTACATTGCAGTAAATTACACCATTTAATGTAGCTATACGTGGGTCAAGAAATCTATTCCAACCAGTTAGGTAATTCTTCATGCAGCTGAACAGTTAAAAAAAAATGGCATTGACGTGGCTGAAAAATGAAATATTCCCAAATAATAATTTTCCTGGAGTCTTGTTGGAAAGAGCTTAGCACACAGAGCTTATCTTCCATCTCCACTCATTTTCCCAGTCTGTAAAAATTAGCCAAAGCACAAATGAGGAAAAGTGGATTGACACTTTTTTTTTTTTTTTTTTTTGTGGTACGCGGGCTTCTCACTGTTGTGGCCTCTCCCGTTGTGGAGCACAGGCTCTGGACGCGCAGGCTCAGCGGCCATGGCTCACGGGCCCAGCCGCTCCGCGGCATGTGGGATCTTCCTGGACCGGGGCACGAACCCGCGTCCCCTGCATCGGCAGGCGGACTCTCAACCACTGCGCCACCAGGGAAGCCCGGATTGACACTTTTAAGCATACCAGAATCTTTACACATGACCCTTGTTCCAGCCTTCATTTCTGATTTGCCATGCTAAGGAGCAAAGTACATTGGGGGGAGGAAAAGAAAGTTCTTCCCATCTTTGATCTGAATGTCTTTCTATTTGAATCTTATTGGCTAGATGACGGAAGTATGAAATTACTGACATTTTCCCCTCAGTGGTATTAAAGACAACACTTGGCATTCAGAAAACATAAACACAAAACCAAAACGTGACCCCCATCCTCTTGGTGGTTAAACAGAGGATGAAAAGCAGGCCCGTGCCTCCGGTTTCCTCTGACCTCTGCCACTTACAGCACGCACCACACATCTCCCATAGATGACTAAAGCTCATTCTAGAACGTAATAACCATCTCCAGATGTGACGTTTTAACTAACTGTCTCTAGAAGGAAGAATTGCCTTGGTTTGCGGAGGATCTCCGATAATTCAAATTAGACCCATAGATGGCGTTTCCTTCTGTTGCTTTGAAGATAGCAAAACACTGGGCAGAATTGATGAACTATATACAGATTTGACAGGGATTTGTAGCTTCTCCCGAAGGGATCTGTGAGGTCACAGGAGAATCAAGCACCGGGCCGCTTGTGAACAGAGGGGACACCACGAAGTGGTCTCTGCATGGGTTTCCAGCACAGTCTAGCTTCTGCCTCTCTTCCTGAGCGGTCCACAGTAATGGGCCCAATTGGTTTTGCTGTGGTGCACGTCTGAAACCCGCGCCTTTAGTGAATGTCCTTTTCAGTGGCCAGAGGAACCCCCAGCCTGGGGGTGACCAGAGAGCAGAATAGACAGAGGAAATTTTACCTGATGCCGGAGAGCTAGGAAGGTGTGCCAGCCCTGACTGTCAGCATCTGACAGCGCCGTCACTCCTGGCTTCGCCCTGCTCACCTGGTCACTTCCACGGCATTTCCGGGCCTTTTTCTGGCAGGAGGCAGCTGGGGTGATGCTTTTGTTTGGCCTCTAGTGCTGGGCTCTTGGATCCCCCAAGCTAAGACTCAAGAGAGAGAGGGCTCCGTTAGGAAAAGCCCCCGGGAGCAAGTGAATTGGTAGCAGCATTTTAAAGGGGAGTTAAAGCCAAGTTGGGAAAGGCATCCCCCACTCAGGAAGGCGGGGCTTGGGGGAGAGTGTGCAGGCCGGCAGGGCCGCCTGTGTTTGCTGAAACCCCCAGCTGAATTCCTTGAGGAGGTGCTCCCTTCCCAGGTACCTCAGAATGCTAAGGATTAGATAGCTCTCGCGGAGTAGCGTTCCTTCTAATAATACAATTAATCTGACCATTTGGAAGAAGATTTAGCGATAGGACTCATCCAAGACTCTAAATACGCATATTCCACTTTGGAACCGCACATAATTGCTCAATTGCACCTGCAAATCATGTTGTTAGCTCACTAATTATTCAAATAGTGGGGGCAATTCCACAATTGTGTGTGTAATTGTGTTAATTGTTAATGCAGTTAGGTACAGGTGCACCGTGACTAATTACACATACAGAAGCACTCCGAGCAGCCCACTGTCTCCAGGCCTGGGCCGCCTTGCTCCGAGGCAGACAGAAGTGGGGGACACACACAAAGCCGCAGGCCATCAGCGGAGGTCGATCTGGCGCGTCTTTCGCTGGGGAGCCGCAACATATACATTTGAGAAACAATCAGGTCTTTGACTGAATTCAGCTGTTTATGCTCTGGTTTCTCTCGGGCCCGGCGCTGCAGCAGACAGAAGCACACACACACACAGTCACACGCAAGCTAGTTTGTCGTGCCGGCCCTACTCATCTTTTCACTGATGGTTCCCCTGCCTGGTGAGATTAGCTTTGAGTCGGGGGTTTATAGTCACCCATATGGTTTCACGAATCTTATTTATCTGAAGTCGATACCCGAATATTTATGCCACTGCTAGGGTAAGACGCGGCCTGGGAGGTGAAATGTAGGTGATTTCTGGAACATTCTGATGGTTTATGTCACTAGGACTAAAATAGGGACTCCTGTCACATCCGTGCTCCACCTCTTCGCTCCTGTCTTCACCTGGTTCAGCCTCATTTCACTTGTGTCCTGGGTGCAAGGCACTGGGAAGAGCCTCCCCGGCCACAAGACAGGACTGATAAATGCTGAAGTCGTCTGTGTCTGTGGTCGGGAGCCAGGCGCATGTCTCGCGCTGTGGAAGTTATACAATAGATACGCCCTCGATTTTTCAAAACTGACCTAATTTCAGATATTCTGCCCGGTAGTCCCCATAAACCAGAAGTTTTTAACTTTTGATGAATTACAGCATATTTTGAAAGTGATCAGACAGAGCCTCTTCCCAGAAAATGCACACACACACGCACATATATAATTTTGCATACGATTTCAGACCCCCTTAAGCCCATGCATGGATCCCAGGTTACAAACCCATTCCACAAACACTCCAAGTTTTAGTACCTAGCAAAGTGCCCAGTTTATAGAAGAGCTTTGATTGAATGAAATATATGAAGGAACTCCGATTTTAGGTATATGATAAGTGAATGAAGTGGGTAAGAATTACAAGGCAAATATACTCAACTCCCTCCTTCCAACCCCACCTCTCTCTCTCTCCCTCTCTCTTCCCGCTCCCCACTCTCTCACAGACACACACACACACACACACACACACACACACACAACAAAGAACTTTGAGATGATAATTTCTACTTTTTTGTTTGGAAAGATATGGTCAGCATAGCTATAGGTTTCTGTTATTGTCGCGACCATCTGTTAGTTTCATAACACAGTTGGTACATTTAAAAACGAGTATTCACAGCCAAGTACGCATTTGATGATCTGTAGTTTGTGTGCTTGGAAGGGGGGTGGGGAGAGGATGAGTTGTGTGGGGAGGTGTTGCAGGGGAGACGTTCATGGACTCGTGTAACCAGAGACCCACTTGTACACAGAACGTGGACTCCCGGGCTGCACGTGCCACGTGCCCGCTGTACCTCAGGCCCGTCTAGCAATCGACATCTATTTGTTGTTTGGACTTTGTGGTCTGTCAGCCTAGCTCTAAGGAACTGGCTCTCTTAGGAGAATCTTTACATATCCTCCCTGCTAGAACGAAGGCAGGTCAGCTGTAAAAAATTGATTAACACTGTTTTGTGAGCCCAATGCCCAAAGGAACGTGGACCACACGAGACAAATCAGTCTGTGAGTAGTATGGCAGAAACTTTTTAGGGGACATAGAGGCTAGGGGCAAGGGAATCACCTGAGTGTGGGCTTGATCTGGAAGAAGACAGGTGACCAGTGGCACGTAGGGATAATGCTAGAACGCACGTCACAGGTTGCTGTGAGGATTAAATGAGAGAATCCTCGTGGGGCATTTAGCACAGTGCCTAGCACATATTAAGGCCTTAGTAAATGTGGCTGCAATTGGTATCATTACTGTTATTGCTGTTATTATTTCTGTTGTCGTTTTAATCTGTAAATATGGGAAATTAACCGGCCTCCCCCATCCATGAACTCCATCCCCCCCCCCCGCCATTAAACACTGTTCATACCTTCCTTTTATCATTTTCTGTGGACTGCCTTGTAGCTCAGGCATTCACATACATGGTCTCATCCCACCAACTAGGCTATATGACTGAATTAATTTGCTCAGGCTGCTGTAACAGTCCCACAGACTGGGTGGCTTAAACAACGGAAATGTTCGTCTCCCAATTCTGGAGGTTGGAAGTCCCAGATCAAGGTGTGGGCAGGGTTGGTTCTTTCTGGGGGCCATGAGGGCGGGATCTGTTCCTTGCCTCTCTCCTTGGCATGTGGATGGCTGTCTTCTCCCTGTGTCTTACATGGTCTTCCCTCTGTGGGTGTCTTTTCCAAATTTTCCTTTTATGAGGATGCCAGTCATATTGGATCAGAGCCCACTGTACTTGACCCAGTTGTAACTTGATTATATCTGAAAAGGCCCTATCACCAAATAAGGTCACATTCTGAGGTCCTGGGGGTTAAAACTCCAACATGAATTTGGGGGTGGTCAATTCAACCCATAACAATGACCATTAATGATCTGGCCTGTGTTTTATATGTCTTTGAAGGTCCTACAGCATTGTCTAGTGCCACGCTTGGACAGTAGGAGAAGCAGTAGGAGAAGCAATGGACAGTAGGAGAAGCAATGGGCCTGATGTAGTGGAGACCGACAGGCCTGGGTTCTCATCTCATGTCTTTCTATTCATGGGCCAGTTAGCCGGTCCGAGTCTAATTCTCTCTCTAAATTCCTATATCATAGGCATTATGAGCGTCATAGCACACACACACACGCACACATATATACCAAGTACCTCCACATAATAGATGCTCAATAATAGATGCTCAGTAAAGGGTAGTTATTACTCACAAAAGTTTACCGAATAAATGAATGGAAAAAAATGTATGGATGACTAAAACCTAGGTGTCTAGTCACAACTGTGGGCCAGAATTAGGTTTTTAACTTCTTGGTTAAGGTGGTCTCTTTTTCATCACATTTCTTGGTTTTGTGCCCAGTACTTGTGTAACGGCAAGGAATCTGGGCAGTGGTTTAGAATGGTGTGAAAGGTTAATCAGCTTTCTGAATGATTCTTTGAACAACAGTCAACACTGTGGCCTCCTTGAGATGTGATATTTAATTTATAGACAGGCAAAGCCCGTTCCATTATCACTGCAAACTGAAACATGTCTACTACATTTCGTAAATTTGTGTCGTTTTGTAACAAAAAAAACTTCCAATAACAATAATGTAGCATAGATTGGCCACAACATCCAATAGTTATGAAGCAGAAAATAGGCACTTGTTCTGAGACTAGGAAAACTGAAAGTTCACACTTGACATTGTTCTTCATTTATAGTTTCAATTCATTAGCATTGTCTCAACATGGCAACAGTGGCTTAATGTGTATTATTTGCTGTTTGGTTGAAATAGATCAGAAAATCACTAACACCAAAAAGCCAACCTCATAATCACTGATTTTAACACTTTGTCAATTGCTGTAAATCACAGAGATATAGCTACGTGTAGTTGTCATGTTGAAGGTGATTAACAGCTGCTGAGTCTCTAATCACTACAATGAAAAAGGTTGTCATCAATAAAGAGACTCCAGAGCTGGGGAGTCTTATTGATCTGAGCAGAGGAATTTGCAAACTCTCTTTCTCAGTTATCTTGTCCTTCTGCGACTGGAGCAGACACCTTTAAAGGTATAGTAGCACATTTGGTGGAAGAAGAAAGTCCACATTTCAGTTAAGGGGACTTTGTTCATTTTCAGCTTCCCGGCCCCAATGTGAGCCTTCTTAGTGGATGGCTAAATCATCATCTGTGTTATCTAAAAGTGGATCTATCTCTCCCTACTGAGCACAGCTCCGGTACCTCTGGCAGCACATTCTAACTGGCTTAGACATAACAGAAAAATCATTTTGGGAGGGGCGGGGTGGGAGGGAGACTTCAGCGATTGTTCCTCTTTTGTCAGAATTATCCACAGGTGGCAATCGCTTTTATTCTCACTCAAAAGCAGTATTGAATGGTGTGTAAAAATGCATACTTAAACGGCCTAATGCAATAAAAATGAAGCATGAACACCGTCCTCCCATTAGGTTTTCTGTTTTCAGTAATTCCACAAAGCCACATCTCAAGAACTGTGTCTGTGTGGATCCCTGTTCATATAAAATCTGCGTGATTGCAGGTCCCAGGGGCCATCGCTATTTCTATTTGGGGCCTAAACTGTCATTCTTTGTACGGAGTCGGCTCACCTTCCCACTGTCCTGCCCCTGTCCTCACCCGCCTCTTCTGTATGCTTGGGTGGTCATATTTTGAAATTTCCCCAGGCCCAGTTTGTCATTCAGTCACGTTTCTCATCACATCTGAAGGCTGTTGTGCTTGGCATGGTAATGAGGCCCTCTTTGTTTCAGCGGCTGCTCTGTTCTGTGTCCCCCATCAGCTCCTGCAGTCTGGGGGCTGGGGATGTGACGGCACAGCCCTGGAGGGCCTCTCAGAGTAAACAGCTCACCTATTACTCAGTTGGTTTTTTAAAACAGATTTACATCTATTTCAGGTTTTAAGCTGCAATGTTTATTCTGGTTTGTTTTTCAACGTATTAAAACAATTTATGAGCATTGCGAGCCTTGCCTGTGTGGCATGTGTGTGTGTTTGCCCAGATTATTGTGCCCATGTATACAACTTCCTGCATATTTACAAAAGAGGCTGAGCTCAGTGACACCCACTTGAATATGTTCTAGAGAGGGAAATGACACTCCTGGAAGGCATTAATTTCTTGATGAATTTAGGAGCTGTGATGGTATATTTCCCACCAGAACTACTGAAAAATATGGTTTTCTGTCTTCTCTTGAAATGATTGTTATTTGCTTTTAAATTGCTTTGAAGTGTATCCTAAGAACGTGTTGCCTCTACAGAGATGCGGTATGTCAATTTCATAAAATACGTACACGTGCCTCATCTCAGACAATTACGAATCTATTCCTGCAGTCCTTATCTAGACCCCAGAAAAGGAGTAGGAGCTCGATGCAGTAAAAGGGTGGTGGGTTTAAGTTTTCTTTGGCTCCATTTGTTTTCCCACTGGCTGATCACACCGCCATTCTAACAGGATCTGTGCCCCCTGAATTAGGACAGAAATACTGGTTATTGCCAGAGGTGGTGATTTCACCATAAAACTTCATGAGTCCTTAAGAATCATAGTTATATAGGCTCCTATATAACATAGGAGCCAGAATAGACCACAGAGAGAATCAGACCCCTTTATTTCATAGTGAGGAGGCTTTGGCCCAGAGAACAGAGGTGATTCACCCAAGACACACAGCCAGATGTGTGAAAAATGGCCCCCAACTACCAGAATAAAAACAGTGAGGGATGGTTCAAATGATGTATCTTGAGGCTCTCAAAAGTTGCCTTGACAAAATGAAGGCCTAATAGTCCAGCCTTTATGGACTGTTCTGGATGACAGCATAACATACCCTCCTAAAAGGAATCATTACTTGTAGATTATTATGAAACGACTTGCCGTCTTACTGATTATCAGTATCACCGATCTATTTGATCAGCAATCTTACTTTGGGAAGCTCTGCAAAACTGGAGATACCTGCTATTCCAGTCTGTTCATTTCATAGGTGGGGAACTTGAGAGAGATCTAGGGAGAAAAATAGGACCAGGGCCCTCTGACCTCAGCTGCAGGGTTCTTTCCCATTGGCCACCCCTCTCTTCCCACGGTAAACCATACATTTAAAAAAATCCCCTCTTATGGATAGAATTAGGCAGGACCATTATGAGACATATTTATTGTCCAACCTAGAGCTCCGGAAACAGAGATGGAAATACAAGTCTATTGGTATTTTGAATTGACCAAAGAGTAGAACTGGTTGTCAGAGGGCCAGCTTGGCCACGATCAAGGTCAAAGAAGCATTTCAAACATGATTGGACTACAAGATCTCTTCACTTTGAAAGCTATGAGTGATGATAATACTGAAAAGAGTAGGTTTTCTCTGATTAGAGCCAAATAGATTAAACAAACTAGTAGTGAACCCATTAGAGGGAACGTGTGAGACAGGCAGGCTTTGAAAAATTAGATATCATTTGTGGGCTGATGTACATTTATTCTAGATACACCGTTACATACATATTTCACATTTACAAACACCGAAGTTTCAAATACAGAAAGAAACCCACAGCAAGTCAATTAAATCTTTTTTTAAACTTTCCCTCCTGAATTACTTGTCTTTATTCAACAGTCTCGGCAGAATCTTACCTTCTGGCACCAAATTCTCTCATGGCCATTTTAATCAGTTTCTCTTTGAGAGCTTATGAAATAGCTCATTGAGCTACACATTGTACTTTGTATAGATTAATTTGAAGTGATTGTATTGGCCATAGCAGTTGTGAGTGTAAAGAAATAATCACGATAGCTTGTTTATCCTACAGAGTCGGGTATATATAACCTTATGCTCATCAGAACAATGGGAAAGTTAGGCTCACTGAATTCCAACTTGTATTTTCATGTTCACTACATTATGTTACATTGGCACAACAAAAGGCTTTTGCAAAGTGAAAATAATATAGCATAACACATATTTTTAATAGGGGGTACTACATCCCTTACTTTTTGATAATACAATTGGGAGTCAATCTTCTTATACAATGGTCTGAAATCAGAGAGACAGGGTTTTCTACCTTGGCTTTATCACGTCTGAACTGTGTGACCTTTGGCAAATTGCTTAACCTCTCTGAACCTCACTTTCATCATTTATAAAATGGGGATAATAATTCCTACATCATAGTGTTGTCATGGAGATTAAGTGGCCCATTGTTAAGTGCTCAACTAACATTTCTGTGAAAAATAGCCACTTACATGACCATTTTAACACTAAAGCTATAACAACAAAAGGCTTTGTTGACACGTAGTTTTCATTTTTGCACCTTACCTTGAACTTAGCATAGTAAGCATTGTGAAAATAATTATGTAAAACGCCAGTGGTCTGCAGGTGGTAGTCAGTGTGCCTTGGGGGCAGCTACCACCAAGTGTTCATTCTAGAGTCTATATGGACTAGGCCTGGAGGTTGCTATTAGGTCAGGGTTTGGATGATGGCATATACCACAATGCATAATTAGGGAACCCCATTAAAACCGATCATTTCCCTTTGGGGTGGCTTTTCCATTGAAGGGCTGGGTGTCAGGACTGCATTAGTGAAACTGGGTAGACAAGGAAAAGGAAGGAAGGAGACAAGAGACTGACTAACCTTCCAGAAATACCACTCAATGTGCCAAATTTCACTTTTGAAATAAACATCCTTAGAGAGGAGTCAGGGATAGATCATTGAAGGTAGTGGGGGTCCTTGCAGCTGCTCCAATGCCTGTGGCTCCAGAAATTAACAAATTACTGTTATTTTCTGCACTTAAATCGTAATTTACAAAACGGGTTTATTCATCCCACCTTGTCTTCTCAGTGCTCCCGATTTGCTAGCTTTGTATTTCCTTGTCTCCTTGCTTTGATTGGCTCAGTCGTTTAGACTGCATGTGGTGCTGTGGAAGCCAAGGCAATGACCATGACCCGTAGCCCCAGGGAACCTCACTGCACTCTGCAGCCAAAGAATCTAAGGAGGAGCTCCATGCGGTCTATTGCCTACCATAACTGGCTCAAGGCAAAGCTGGATTCTGACTTTCTGATGAGCCAGCCTTTGGTGGTGATGGTAGGGGAGGCTGGGGTCTGCCCTGCTGGATGCCTGCAGAGCAAGTATATCAAAAAGTGCCACACTTCACCTCCCTTTTCTGTGTCTTCTCTTCCTGTTGCCCACTGCTTTCTTGGACATATAATATTTTCATCACAGTCTTAATAATCACCATGTCTTCACACTATTTAAACTTTTCCGAAGAGCTGCTCCACTTAGATACCGCTTTCAGAGGTAAGGTAAGGCACAATTCCCCTGTCCTCACTGCCCAACAGAATATAGAGGGTACCGTGTGGATAGATCTATTTGATCTTCCAGTAGAAGGAACTCAGAGTTTCTTGAGCTGCTTCATTAAATTGAAATAAATTGATTTAAATGAAATGGAATCAGGAAATAATGAGTCCCCTGTCATAGGAGCTATGTAAGCAGTGGTAAAGCCAAGACTACAAAAACTTGGCTTTTTCAGCCCGATGGACCAGAGTTTCGTCTCAGGCCCTCCATTCACATGGCTGTGTGACCTTGGGCAAATCATTTTCACCTCTCTGCACTTCTTTTGTCCTCATCCTTTAAAATGGGCTGCACGTTAGAGGTTGGAGTATATAGCCTCTAGGGCCCTTTCTCTGTCAACAGTCTATCAGGAGATGAATGTATCCATTACTGGACAAACAACTGAAAAGTGTTCCATTGAGAAGGAACCAGTAGCATTAGCTTTGCATGGGACAGATGACACATTTATCATAGAGTTATTTCATTTCTTACCTGGTCCCTCTCCTCTCTGCCCTTCAGCAATTTTAATAGATCACAGTCAGAGCTTTAATGCTCTGGGCCAAAGGCTTCTATCTACCTGTAATGGCTGTCAGGGGCAGTCCTTTTTCAGAGTGCCCATCTCACGCTCAGTAACCAGATTTCTCAGGATGGAAGGGTTGCCCTTGCCAGCTCGATTTGCCTGTTTCCTCGTTCCTTGAATGGAACAATAAAAGGGGGAGAGTATGTTGGGCTTCAGGGAGAAAGCAGCCATTCAGTGAGATAAGGATGCAGAATCGGCTGGGTTCGGCCGATCCTAGGCCATCTGGGCCATCGGCCACCTTGGACAGAGCTGTTTCAGCGGCATGCTGTGCATGTGACCCTCACCTCACCGGAGTGTGCTGCGGAGAGAGTGGGAGGGGCGGATGCAGGAGGGAATAAACAATTCCCGCTGTGACAGGGAGCAGAGAGACGGGGTGATAGGATGTGGTGATGCGGTGTCGAGGTTTTTCTTTGTATTTTAAGAGGGATGGTACTAAGGCATATTCATATACCAATGGGTATAACTCAGTGGAGAGGGGAAGAGATGTATCGCAAAAGAAAAAATGGATGATTGTAAAAGCAAAGTCCTTGAGAAGGAGCGAACAGATTAGGACACAACTGGAGAGGCTGGCGCTGGTAAGCGCATTTCCCCACCGATTCACGACTCCTCAAATTAACACTGACTTCAGGTGTTCGTGGGAGGCCAGTTTTCACGGCATATTTGGACAGCCAACGAAGCTGTAGGAACTTCTTTCAGTTGGCTTTAAAATAGCCAAGAACTAAAGCTAAAGGGCAGTCAGGTATCTGAGTAGCAAGGTGCTGGCCTCGGTGTTGGACCTGAGTTCTCACTGCTTAGCATCTGTGGAGGCCTGGCTGGAGGAAGGGCCTGGTCTACCGGTGACATGGCAGGTGCTCTTCAATGCCCAGTCTCATTGTAGGTCTCATTGTAGGCCATCAGGGTTTTTTGGCCTTGTCGGTTGGTAGTCAGTTTGGAATTGGGGATAACATTATTTGCCCTGTAACAGAGATAAGTATCCTCTCATCTTAGGGGGGAACCTTCATTGCAGTTCCTGAACTTGGCTTCTGAATTCCTCAGGCTTTAGTGGGCGCTCTAAGTCCATGTGTATAGACCAGGAGCATGAAATAGCAAAAGACACACTGGAGGGCTTCCCTGGTGGCGCAGTGGTTGAGAGTCCGCCTGCCGATGCAGGGGACACGGGTTTGTGCCCCGGTCCGGGAAGATCCCACGTGCCGCGGAGCGGCTGGGCCTGTGAGCCATGGCCGCTGAGCCTGCGCGTCCGGAGCCTGTGCTCCGCAGCGGGAGAGGCCACAACAGTGAGAGGCCCACGTAACGCAAAAAAAAAAAAAAAAAAAAAAAAAAAAGACACACTGGATTGGGTAGCTGAAAACCTAGGGGCTCATCTTCACCGCTAAGTGGCCATAAAACCTCAGACAAGTCATGCAACCTTTTGAAGGCCCAGATTTTCTTTCATCTTTATAATGAAGCTTATTGTATCTTCTTTGCCTCCTTTACAGGGCTGTCATGAGGAGCAAATGATACAGGTGGCAGGTGGGGAGCAGAGAGGATGTGAAAGGACTTTGTAGCCCAGCAAGGACGAAACTTCCTAGGATTTATGTATCTGAGCCTTGGTCTTAGTAGCAATAACAGTAGACCATATTCTTAATATTGCCCTCATAAAAATGGCCTCATTCCCTTTTGTTTTCATATGCCACCAGGGTGCTGTTCTTAGAGTTTTGAATTAAGGGGTTAATATCTTCACATTAAGGATAAAGGAGATCTCACTGGGGGTTAGATTATCATTTATAGAGATGAGAAACTGAGACTCTTGAAAACGCTAATTGCAAAGCTTATCTCGACAAAATAGATGTTAGATGCTGCCTAAAAGCCTTATAGCACCCTGATAAGGTATCGTGCTTTCCTTTTGAGCACATATTGTAAAACAAAGACAAAACATTTAGAAATTAATGAAATGCATTTTATAAGTATACCTAAATGCTCAGCTAGATAATTTCAAGATCAGTGTGATCATAATAAATGTTTATTTACAGCCAGCCCTCAGCCCAGAGCCTTTTGGGTACCCAACTAAAGGCACACTAAGTATTTGTAATCACATCATCTAAATTGGTATATCATTTTAGATTTAAAAAGTCCCTCTTCTTTATGATAATTCATTTGAACGAAGAAAGACCTTCAAACTGATTCTAAAGATCTTCAGATAACACTTTACAGTGTAATATATATCGCTGGGTTTATTCATCTTGTGTTGGGAGCTTTTATAGATTCCAGCTCTATGTCTTCACCACAAATCTTGTTTTTTGTGCTCATGGCCTCCGTGAGAATAAATGGAAGTTGTGGGGTCTGTGAAGGCCACTGGAGGGAATCTCCCAATCTCCTAATATATCAGTGTCTCTCCGTGTCTGTTTCTGATGGGGTCCAACAGCAGGTCAACATCCTTAGGTAAAGAAAGGCTTCCTGAGAGCAAGCAGCAGTCATTGAAAATAAATTAATGAAAGCCAGTGACTGCTGATCTCTTTGACAAGAAGGAATTCTTGCTGCCAACATTTAGAAACCACTGGAAGCGGTCTCCATTGGAAACCAGGTTTTGACGTTCTGCCCTGGGCTGCCAAAAGTATTGTGGTAGAAAATGTGAAAATAAGTTGCACTTTGAATTATACTTTCAATGACTGTCTAGTGAAATGGATTCACGCTCTGGCACTGCACCTTTGAGGCTTTCGGTGGATTCATATAAGATAAAAATCTATCTGGTCTGACAGTTGAAAAGGTCACGAGCACGCTTGATGTCTGGTGGTCTCAGTACATTCCCAAATCTTCATTAAAAATGGAAGATGTAGGAGCTCTTATGGGATTTTTCAAAATCGTTTCAAACAGAGCCATTTCTACATGCTTTGGCTTCAAGGGTATGGACCCTTAGCCAAGTACCGATTATATTTTCACTACCGTTTAGCGAGAACTTCTAACATCTAATTGTCATAGTGGTCTCCCTAATATGAAAAATGGAACTGTCCACATTTTAATGTTTCCACTGAAGTCCTAAAGCATGTTATCTGCTGCCATTTTGAAAATATTTGCCAGGACGGCTTGACATTTTTACTTCTGTAGATCACGCAGGCTCTGTCCCTGTGAAATTTATAGCTTTTCATTTTCGATTGGAGACTTCTTTTAATTAGAGATCAGCTGGTGAACACAAGTTCAAGTTTTGAAATTAATTTGCTTTGGACCACAGATTGATGCACTCATTTTAACAGATTGGAGTTGCTTTAGAGACTAGATCCTTGGCCAACCCGTTGGTTTTATAGCTAGAGAAACTGTGACTTGCCCGAAGTCATACAGTGCCATAGTCACTACCTATATGAATCTTTTCTCTTATTCAAAATCAAGGTCAAGTCCCACTTCCTTGCATGATCACCCCAGAGCCATGGACAGTTTTTTTCACCTGTGACTTCCTATTACAGTTATCGTGAAAGCCATTCATCTGTCTCTTAAAAGTAGCGTCACTACACAGTCTGGGATTTCTAGGAGAGTGCTGATTTGAAATAATCACTTTCATTCTCCCCATATTAGATAGTCTGGACATTCCCATATTTGGCCATCTAAGTCATGTCATCCCCAAAGTAAAATCCTTCTGCCCATGTGCCTGATTCAGGGATCAGAAAATCTGTGCCAACTTGTACTGTCATTACTCGTTTTTGGTATATAGTCCTGTCTACTCTTAAGTAGATGTTCCTTGTGGACATTTATTCTTCATCATCTACTGAATTTCCCATAATGCCTAGTGCACTGTACTGTGCGTAGGGATGCAATGTATATTTTCCATTTGGGATAAGTTTCTTAATGTGAACAGATTTTCCAAGCACCAAGTTTGGAAATACCCCAACACGTTGATCCCAGTCAGGAGTAAGTGGGGTTATTTCACTGGATGTATTTTATTTGTATCAGTAAGGTGTTGTCATTGTACCTGGAATTATAGGCACCTGCCAGGTGTCTGTTTATCTTGCTTACTTTCACAGCTAAGAAATAATCAGTCCCTGGTTTTCACGTGGATGTGAGACAAGCTAGGATCGCTGGTGTCCTGCGTATGCTGTTCGTGTTAATTGGCGTAAACTGTTTGACTCCATAAACCATGGGACGCCGCATATCATTCCCTCTCTGGTCTTCAATGTATGAGGCAGTGGGCTCGAGGTGCTCCACAGAGCGGGCCCACACGTAATGTCACAGACCCTTTCTTTATGACACGGTGTCAAGGGTCGGTGTTTGCAGAGTGATTTTCTGGAAAAGTGCCTTGCCCTTCTACGAGCCAAGTGTTTCAGAGTGTTCCATAAATGCTGGGCAGAAGGGCTCTTAGGGCCATCTCTCAAGCTAACTGGAGATACTAAGTAAGGCCCAGGGGAAGTTTAAGAAACAGGAACTTCTTGTGTTTGTTCTATTGATTTTTCTGCCAACAAAAAAGTGTAACAAATTGTGGTGTTTTCAAATAAAAGCATCAGGAATAAACTCCAATTTTAGAGAGTGATTTCCTGGGCACACACGCAGGTGCATTTGGGGGAGGGCTGGATGAAGCAGGAGCTAGGTAACCATGCCAGGTCGGTAAGGGCCAGGGTCGTGAAACATTATTTACAATCGAACAAAGTGGTAATTTTGCCAACTCTCCATTCTCAAATACGGCATCCTCTTCATGGTAATCAAACTATTACTCTGACACGGTTTCCTTATCAGGAAACCAGTCTGTGATTGTGACCTGAAAATGAAGGTTGTCTTTCAACTCATTTGAATTGCAGACAGGAGAGACAACCTATAGCTACTGTGGCATATTTTTTAAGCAATACCAGGCACCTACATTGACCTCCTATTTACATTCCTTTGAGAAGAAAAAAAATCACATAAAAGCCACCAAGAAACACATTTCACAGCAGGCAAATTAATTGGTTTTACAGTATTTGAATGGAGGGTTTGTCAAATAAAACATGCCGTGACAGTTAACAGTGTCATTTAGAGCCAGAAAATTATTGGCTTATTTGTTATTGGATAAAAGGAAGGCAAACATTTTGTATTAGGAAGTTTTAATGTGTTTAAAGTCCTCATTAGGGATTAATGGACATGCTTCCTTAGCATAGCGCCTCATTAATTTGAGGCTAAACAGTTACTTCTGTGTTTCAATCTCAGTGTTGTTTCTTAACATTTTTTTTTACTTCTCTTTAATTAGATCTTGCAGTTGAGTTTGGTCTCTACACCATTGGAGGTGTCGAATTAATTAATGAGATTTATAAATCTAATGGAAGGGAGTTATTCTTAGCTATCATTTCATTTTAGTGAGCAGTTAAACCACATGTAAGTGGGTGCAGATCTGAGATTCCAGAAGCCTAGAAACAATGTGAACTTCCCTGAATATATTTAGTAGTGTCACTTGGCATTAATAGATAAAAGTGTTTTAATTAGAGTTATAAATAATAGGGGAGCTGGCGAGGATTCACTTCCCGTGCACAGGGCTTGTTCTCTCAGATCTTCGCTGTCAGAGAAGAGCAATTGTAGGTCTCTTTCTGTGGCATCGCGGTGTCAACCACTGGCAATTAAGACAATCCTAAGCGCAGGATTTAGAGAGTCAAGAAGGTGCCAAGTTCGTTAGAGGTTAGTCTGAAAGAGGAGACACTTTCTATCAAGTGTGTTCTGTTGTCACCTTTTTATTGAGGACATGTATGGGTACAATTTGTAAAGTCTATTCCACTGACGATGCTTTAAGGAAAATGTAGCTATAGAGCAAAATCAAACTGAAATCTAGGTTTCTTGTTTTAAAGCAGACACTTAAATCATTAGCTATGTGTTTAGAAGAAGACGAAAGGAGTTTCTTTAGGGTGAGGGATTGCGAATGTCAAGGGAAGACCTTTCCTTTCTGAAAGATTTTCAGAAAATAGGAGCCAAAGATACATATTTAAAAGGTTCTTTTCTAAATGGGGTCACAGCACGTAATTTAAGACCCCATAATATGCCTGTGGTAGTGTCTTCAGAAGCTACCAGAAAAATCTGAACTCCCACTTCATTTTTTCCCCCCTGGTGAGGAAGTCTTGTATCTCTAGAAACCATAAATGCTTAGAAGAAGTTGTCAATCCAAGATGTATTATAAAAGATAATCGTACTTTAAAATGTCTCCTGCTAACATAGTAAACGTGTAAAAGTTTTCTTAAGGACAAAATAGTCAAGTGATTAAAAACAGCTCTTCTTTAAACAATTTGGAAACTCCTTCCAATGCTCCGTAGGAATGATCTCTCTCAGGAGGATATGGGTTAATGGCGCTCTCTACTTCCCGAGGGACAAAGTTGAATTCATTTAGCCCCCAGAGAGGCGTTCCTCAGGCCCCGCGGTCCACTTCGTCCGGGCTTGTGGGTCATGTGAGATTCACCACTGTGGGATCCCAGCAGATCACTGCTCGTGCTCCTGGGCGCTCTGCTTGTTCCATTCGGAATGAAGTCCCTTATAGATTAGAGCAGTTGGAGAACTGTGAGCTGTGGTTAATTAGCTGATCAGTGTGGGAAAGTGCAGTAGCTGATAGTGGGGAGCAGAGAGCCACCTCCTTCTAAATCGCCAGAGGCTACTTGGCCTCCAATTGTCTCCTTTCCCCTACCTCCTCCTTCCTTTATCTCCGTACTGTGGGCATAGACAGCATCTCCTTCAGTGTTTCACACGATAGCTCCCTCTTTCTCGCTCTTCAGTATTGCCAGAGAGTTCTGTTATACTTTCCTAGCCTACCCCTCTTCCTGTTCTCCAACAGAACCTTTTCCACCTTTCCTTTCTCCGCATGTTTCCAATAACCAGCCCCGTTCTCCACTGATGACCTTGCCACATACTTCATAGAGAAAAATAGATACAATCAGACAAGTACCCCCTCATCTTCTCGTCTTTAATTTCTCCAACCCAATTGCTTATGTACCTAAGGCACTCTGCCTTCCCTGCCGTTACAATGGAAGAACTGTCCAGAAGGGTCCACGCTCCTCTTTCAGGCCAGCCTCTCCAGTTGTGTCCCAGTCTGTTCGCTCCTTCTCAAGGACTTTGCTTTTACAATCATCCATTTTTTTCTTTCGCGATACGTCTCTTCCCCTCTCCACTGAGTTACACCCACTGGTGTATGAATATGCCTTAGTACCATCCCTCTTAAAATACAAAGAAAAACCTCGACACCGCATCACCACATCCTATCACCCCATCTCTCTGCTCCCTGTCACAGCGGGAATTGTTTATTCCCTCCTGCATCCGCCCCTCCCACTCTCTCCGCAGCACACTCCGGTGAGGTGAGGGTCACATGCACAGCATGCCGCTGAAACGGCTCTGTCCAAGGTGGCCGATGGCCCAGATGGCCTAGGATCGGCCGAACCCAGCCGATTCTGCATCCTTATCTTACTGAATGGCTGCTTTCTCCTTGAAACACTTTCTTCTCTGGCTTTCTGGGACATCATGCTTGCCTGATTTTCCTCCTGTCCCCCTAGCCACTCCTAAGGATTCAGGGGTGGCTTTGGAATACATGATGTGTGATACATCGTATGCCATGCTATCTGGAATGTGGACTCGTCACAAAAGAAACTGTAAATGGTCTTTTGATGCAGTTTCATCTTCGGATGACTAAGGTGTGAAATTAGTTTTATATCTGAGGCCTATAGTACGTGTCTGCTACATGTGGTATATGAGTTGCCTGCTTCCTCGTGTTTTTTTTCTATTGAAGCCTAGTTGATTTACAATGTCGTGTTAATTTCTGCTGTACAGCAAAGCGATTCGGTCATACATATCAATACATTCTTTCTTAATATATATTCTTTTCCATTATGGTTTATCATAGGATATTGAATATAGTTCTCCATGAAATAACTCTTTTCCTCACGTTTGTATTAGTTAGTACAAAAATCAGTTTGCATTTCCCATGCATTTAAAAACCGTCAGCAGAAGAAGAGGAAATGTACCCGGGATCTGACAATTAGCATCAGTGAGAAAATGGTCCATGTGTAGGAGGTAGAGAATTGAAGTTGAGATGTGGATACTACATGTGGACCTGCACACAAGATAGCCATTAATGTTAATGGGAGTGCAGTAAGTAGGGATTTCGTGGAATGAAGACTTTAATCTTAAATGGTCCTTGGTTTCCGTGCTAGGACTTGGATGGGACAGAAGTGGGTATCCCGCGGGCCCTAGGAGTCGTACGCATGCCTAGGAATTTCAGAAGGCAGGGACCGTGGCTGGAAGGTCTCTGGGTTGTGGGGCAGACACGGAGAGCAGACAGAAGGCTGGGAAGAGCACAGGCAGGAAGGGGCAAGCAAGTTGGGTCGGAGTCTGGGAGGCCGGCGAAGCGAAGGAGGAGGATGCAGCTTGAGTGAAAGCAGCGGGATTAAGGCATCTGGGCGAGAAGCCTGGAGAATGTGGGAGGAGGGGCTCCGTCCCTGGGGAGCCTCGCCGGCAGCGAAGGCACAGCTCGGGTGACCAGAGGCAGGGCGTCCTGGGGGAATGTGGGTCAGGCGGCCAGCCTCTTCCAGAAGGGCTCTTGGTTTCTTAGGGTAATCTTTCTAGATGTGTACCTTTTCTTTAAGACTTTCACCCCCCACCCCACCCCCCGTTTATAGCTCACTCTTCTATAGAAACTAGTTATTAGACCAAATAAATGAACAGTGAGCTAATGGCTATTCAGAGCCCGCTGAATTAAGTACTCTTCACTTCAAATTCCATCTGCCGTTAGGTCCTCTCCACTGATGATGGGCCTTTCTGCATATGCATTCCGCCGTTGCCCATACCTAATGTAATCAGTGGAGAGCTGTCCCCATAATGAAGCACATCGCCCCCCTTCCCCTTCAGCCCCCCTTCACTCTCTGTTGTCTTACCCCCTCAAGTCCCATCTCCAGCCTCCTTTGTCACCTTCAGTGAGAGCTACCAGATGGAGCCGCAGCCTGAGACTCCTTATGCACTGGGCCCCTGAATAGGATTTCATAATTAGCGACATTCACAAGATGTCATGGGGGCCAATTTCCAAGGCGACTAAACTATGTACTCAGTGGTTCCAAGGTTCAGGGTGCTGACAACTTTCCAAGAGCCTTAGAGGGAACTTCGAATAAAAGGTGTTGATGGAGACTTCAGATGCACCCACTGCCAGGCTAAGGTACTTTTATATGCCTCACTTCATCTCAACCTCACGACAGTCCTCGAAGTGGAATTTTATTTCCCTTATATAGACAGAGAAACAGAGGCTCAGAGAAGTTCAAGTGTCTTGCCCAAGTTCACAAAGCAAGTTAAGTATCAGAGCTGGGATTAAAATCCAAGTCCCTCCAGCTTCAAAGCCCATGCTCTTTCCCCTACCCCTTTATGCCCCCAGAAAGCACAGTAAATTATCTCACTGATTTGCTCAAATAAATAAAATGTGATCGCTGAGTCTTCCTTTTTAGTTTTAGTTCCACGTAAGGTTCTAGACACAGGGTCACTTTCTATACTTAGCTTAAAATGGCAAGTGGTATATTCCTTTGATCTTCATGCTCTACTTTTAAAAAATTTATTTATTTTATTGATTTATTTTTGGCTGTGTTGCGTCTCCGTTGCTGCGCACAGGCTTTCTCTAGTTGCAGCGAGCGGGGACTATCATGCTCTACTTGTTATTGCTTCTTTTCTTAGAGCGAATGGTGAATATTAGCTTGTTTTACATGGGGTATTTTGACCATGTGACACCCTTAAAAATTAGCCGGAAGCAGTATTTTAAATACCAACTCCTTGGACACCCAGGACTTTTGCTGTATTAAAATGAAATGGGAAGATGAGCTGGTTGGCTGTACCATGTGACTGTTGTGAAATCTTCTTTGTTTTGATTAAAGTTATATCACCTGAGGATTTCTGTCTGCGTTTATGTTAACTGTTCCCGTTTAACCGGAGACTCATGAATACAAACTAGAATAGGGACAGGTGGCAGGAAGCAAGGGACAGAAAGATCTTAACCTGAACTGGGTTCGTCCTTTTCCAAGTTGGAAAACGGGGACTCCCTGGATGGGGAGGGGAAATAAAGGGATCTCAAAGTGAGTGCGAATGGGAACTTCAGAGGCTGCTGCTCCTTGTTTGGACAAATGACCGATGATGGGGATTAAACATTTTAAAAAGCCGGAAAACTCATTTGCTACTAGAATATCATAACCTGAGTTTTCATTTTGTTAGTGATGCCGTGTCAGGGGATCTCTGTGTCGTCAGTCAGTCGTGGGGATGAATGGGGCAATTTGTTAATGAAAATACAAATGGAATTAGTTTGGAAGCTGCCGGCGGTGTCAGTCGCGGATCTTGTTTAACTGGGCCGGTAGCGTGGATTTTGGTGTTAGTGATGTGTCACTCAGTGTCACTTGCACTTGTTAGGAGAATCCAAGCGTTCACTGGCAATTAAACTTGCAATTTGTGAATTTTACTGGGCGAAGTCTTTGTCAAGGTGAAACATGCCTAGAATAGTGGACTTAGATGGCCAGGTTTTGTGGGAAAACTTCAGGGTGATTTTAGAAAAAAAAAAAAAAAAGACCTCTTTTCCCTCGCAATCACTTAATAAAAATGTACTCAGAGACACGCATCCCGCTCTACTGGGTTAACCGTGTGATGATCATGATTCTTTTAATGTTTTACATGAATCTTCGTGTTTTCTATCAGTGTCTCTCAATGCCACAATCAGGGTATTTTTGCTATCTTGTATTACCCTAATCGCCAAGAAGTGTGCTCCAAACTGATTAATTCCAGAATGATTAAAACATCCTATGCAATTCATTTATTGTTGCTGCAGTTAATTGAATATTTGATGATTTAAAGGTACCCTGATTATTTCCTAAGATATGTCTTTATCACCAGGCAGATGATCTGCGCGTGGTCCCTGTGTGGCTACATGGGGTGGCAGCCTGCACTGTCACACGCCGAGAGGGTAGGCACTTGGGAGGGCTCTCAGTCAACTCAGCACCTGCCCGATGGGCGCCTGCCTTCCCTGGCCCTTAGAGGACCCCGTCCGTGCCCAGCCCGAGAGGGTAGTCTGGGGCCAGGAGTGAGAGCACAGCCTCCCCGGGCGGCGTGCAGCTCGCTTTCTGCTCCCAGAGGAGGGGGCGGAGAGGGGGATGCAGGAGATCGCCGGCTCTGAGTGGCTAACTTGCGCTTTGTGGACTCTCTGAATACTCAAGAGTGCATTGAAAGGGAGGCGAAGGTGGCTCCGGAATTAAGCGGCAGCTTGGCAACTCGTCAGGCGGCAGTTCTAATCCCAGTGTCACCACTAGTTCTCCTCCTGTCTCCTGTCACACCTGTCCGAGTGACTCCTCCACAGTTCCTGCGAGAGGACGGGGCTGTGAGAGACACACTGACAGACAGACAGAGCAACCAGGCAGCGGGGGCTGAGCCCGGCTTCTGTCCAGAGCGCAGTGTGAGTGACCTGGGTGCCGTTCCTCAGGGGGCTCTGAACCTGAAGTGGCCTTAGGTGGCCCCGGCACTGCTCGGCCATGGCAAATCCTTGGCCTCTCACCCCCTTATGGGGCGAGGACTGCGATGGGGACCTCGGCGGCTGGGACCTCCTGTCGGACATGGCTCTGTCCGTGAACCCGGTAGGTACCCCTGACACCCAAGTCAGACCTCCTGTTCCGTATTGTCTGTTTCCCCTGTAAATGTTTGTCTCCCCCAATTTGCGTGGAGTCTCGAAGGCAGAAATTAGGTTGTCTTCGGTGTCTTTAAATCCTCCCCTTGGCACCGTCCTGAGCACAGTGTGAGCTCAGTCAGGATTTGTTGTCTAAAGAAGTAAATGGGAGAACTGATGAATAGGCGGACGGGCGAATGAATGCGATCCTATTACCCTTGTCACCACCTTACAATGTATGTCCCAGTGGGTCTCAATTGTTTGTTTTCCCGTCCCATCTAGACATTTAACTCCGAGAGAAACAGGCCAAGTCTGACGGCTCTTTGTGTCACCGACCCCCCTCGCCCAGCACTGTTCTAGGCACAGAGGAGATGCTCGCTGGCTAATTCAAAAGCACTTGCGGGGGGGGAAAAAACCACTTGAGGCTCAAATGAGTTGTCTTGCGGTGAAAAGAGCAGCGGAGCAGGGCTAGATGACTTTGCAGGACTGGTGACTCCATGTCAATGCTGGATTCCAGTATTTTCTAAAAAAGAAAAACAAAATCTGAACGCTCGGTATGGATGCATATTTATTTGACTGTCCGTGTCGGCAGAGTTCTTCCCCAGAGTCCACAACTCTTTCTATTTTGACAGCATTTCCCCATAAGGAAACGGATATTTATAATACCAGGTGTAGACATGATATTTGCGGTTGGCAAGAGTGAGTCAGATCTTACCTTGTGCAGACGAGAAGACTGGGCTTCGTAATAAAGGCAGTGAGGAGACCAGCAGGGCAGGGGCTAAAAACCCAACGCAGCATGAGGGGCTTTGCGGGTTACAAAGCGCGTTCACATACCTTATATCATTTGCTGCTCGCAGAAACCCTTGTGAGCTTTGAAAGGAGCAGGTATTACTCTTATCATCCTTTTATTTTACTCGATTTTATTTTATAGTTGGGCAAACTGGAACTCAGAGGGGTCAGGTTGTGAAGTCCTGTTCCCAAGGGGTAAGATCAGCCTCCCACCCAACTCTTGAGACTCGTAGGCAAATGTCCTCGCTGTGTCTGCATGTGGCTCATACTTTTTTCCCACTTTTATTTCAAAATTAACATTTGTGTGTTTGTGTGGCAAAGGGAAAACAAAGACCTTTTCATGAGAGTTGGGCAGCCCAACAGATACAGTGGGACAACCACACTGAAGATTTAAGTCTTGGCTGTAATCATTTTGACCTTTGTGTTTGGGGAAGGTATATGTTAGAAGTTCAACAACTGTCTTGGAAAATACGGTTGCTAGAGCCTTGAGCAATGGAATGAGATTTTTTTTTTAAATTTAGTTAGTTAGTTAGTTTTGGCTGCATTGGGTCTTCGTTGCCACACGCGGGCTTTCTCTAGTTGCAGCGAGCGGGGGCTGCTCTTCATTGCGGTGGCTTCTCTTGTTGCGGAGCACGGGCTCTAGGCACGCAGGCTTCAGTAGTTGTGGCACAGGGGCTCAGTAGTTGGGGCTCGCGGGGTTAGTTGCTCCGCGGCATGTGGGATCCTCCCAGACCAGGGCTCGAAGCCGTGTTCCCTGCATTGGCAGGCGGATTCTTAACCGCTGCGCCACCAGGGAAGTCCTTGGAATGAGATTTTATTTGCTGTTAAGAATAATCAGTTGAGTTCTGTAATCCTGTAATATGTTAGACCAGCCTCTCCTAGTGTATATTCTGCAAACACCCATTCTATGGAATGGCGATCATTGTTAATTGGAAAAAAAAAACACACATGAAAACTAAAAACCCAACCATCAGTGGTCAAGAAAGTTGGGAACATGCTGCTTTAAACCAATTACATAGGTGTCTCAGAGCCTCTAAGTTGCATCATGGGTTGCCAAGAGGGGGATGCATGGCAGCATTGCCCATACTTTTTTGGACACGGAACCTTTCATTTTGCAGCACTGGTGTCCATGGGATGTCCTGCTTTATAGTACTTACCATGGTAACAGTCGTCCATTACCTATGTGATTCTTCACACCCACCTTCTTCCTGAGTCTACAAACTCCATGAGGGAGGAAACTGTGTCTCCTTCTGCTTTTTTCCGTTGTGTCTTTGCCGACCACAAGCCTGGCGGCACAGTCCCTGGCCCTCAAAGAATATTTGTTGAATGAATGAATGAATGATCTCTGCTAGACCAAACCACGTGTGGTTCCCTATCAGGAGCCTGTATTTAAGGTTCTTTACCATGTCTGCCCAGGCAATTTGTCAGCCTTTCCTTCTACTGTTCTTTCCGCTCAATATCAGAGTACTCGTGTTCTTGGAAGGGTGACTGTATAATTTGTCGTCCGAATCAGGACATTTTTGAGGGTGAAAAGGGACACTGTCAGTAATGACAGCAGAATAACATGTGTACACTGGAACCACACTGGGTTATAACCCAGGCTGGATGGCCCCCTCATTATTGTTGACTCTCTAATTCCCCACTAGGGATTTTATGCTGCTTGGAGCAGGGACTCTTCCATGGAGTAGGTAGTCAAGGTAGTCAAGAAATATTGGTTGAAATTAATGTATGTACAGTAGTGACTGTTACGCTCATTTAAGATTTACTGATGATTGTAGCGTGTATTTTTTTTAAGATCGAGGGAAACTGGGGCCACATTCTCTTCCCCATTTCCTCAAATATAGTTGTGTTTATACCTTAATCTATCAGAGTAACGAGGGGATTAGGACTTAATGGCCCTTGCGAGAGGCCTGGAACCTACAGCCTCTGTGGCAGTACTCTCTTTACAGGACTGGCCTTTTACCTCCCAAGGCAGTGAGTGAAAGAGACCAAATGGTCTCCCTACTGGAACTGGAGGGAAGTGGAGGTGATCAAATTGCCTTCTTGGAGAAGGTGTGAAGGAGAGAGTTCGGAAGGTTTGGGGGATGCCCGTACCTGCACAGGTGCCGTCACACCTGGTAGACCTTCCTGCAGCTGGTGGTCCCACCCTCAGGTCCCTCATCAAACACAGCTTCAGAGCTGGTGTTTCACTTCGGCATTTGGTTTCTTGCTCTCACTGACTCTGGAGCTCCTGAAGGAAAGGGCATGTGCCTGGTGCGGAGTCAGTACTCGGTACAGCTCTGCTAGTCGCTTGAATTTTGATTGATTAGGAAGGTGTCACACTGAGGAGAAAAGCTCAGGGCGTTCACTTTGTGAGATTCTCTCTGTAGGCATCTGATTGGACTCCTGAGTTGAAAGGGGACTTCAATTAATCACAGAAGTGGTTCATATAGGCGTCCTCTTCTACAAATCTGTGATTATGAATAACATGGTAAAGTATGTCAGGGGGTGGAAGAGGCCTCAAAGATCAGGAAGGCGAGCTCCTTCTTTGGATGGATGAGCAAAGTGAAGCTCGGGGGACAGGGGAGGGTGGCTCCGTGTCCCGGAGCAAATCAGTGACAGAGCCAGGCCCTCTCTGCATCTTGTACTGTGGTCTTACTGCTTCCGTAAAAGAAAACAAAATTGGCCATTTGCAGATACTTACTGCTTTGTATTTCATAGGGGGAAAACCCCACATGTATAGCTATATTTACTTCCTTTACAGTTTTTCCTACAGGGTAAAATATTATACAACATGCTTTTCTGAGAATAACTAGATTATGGTTAATTTTCTTTTTTTGCTTATTTTGTTTTAGGTGAGCCTTCCCAGTGACCCAAGCTGTGTTGAAGAAATCTTGCGGGTGAGTTTAAACCTTTATCTCTCTGCCTTTTAATAATGAAGCAGTCAACCTGCTCAAGCTGTTTAAAGTCATTCCTCTTCTGTTTCCGGGAGTGTCTCATTTCTTACCTCGTCTTCTTGCTCTCTAATCAAGCTAGTCTCCTGATCTCACCAAGCGTCTGTTGCCTTCTCGCATCCTTCTGAGTCTTTTCAGGGCTGAGCAGAGACTCACCACCTCCTTTAGGAAACGTTTCCTGTTCAAGCATCCTACCCACAATCTTTGCCTTTCTGTTCTCTGGGATCTCAGGTCAGCCTCATTGCTGCCTCCTGCTACGTTGCTGATGGGACATGGTCATGGAGATTGTGGCCTACAACAAGGGGATGAGAAGTGGCAGGGTGGAGGGGAGGAGATGAGGAGAGACTTGAGAATGATGGCAAGTTGTGGGAGATGGTACTAATGGGGGTGAACTGGTGCATGAGAATGGCGTGGAGACAGCACAGAGCTGCAAAAGGTGGCAATGACCTCTCCCAAAGTACACGATTAAAGCAAAAGGAGAAACCAAAGCCAAGGCAGAGAAATGTATCTCCCGTGTCTGCCTGTTGGCATCCTAAGGCGTTGCGGTATATGAAGAATAGGAATCGTGGGAGTGAGTTCTCTCTCCACCATTTGTCACTTCTGCAATTTGGACAGATAACTTCATCTTTCTGAATCTCCCTTCCTTGTCTGTAAAAGAGGACAATAATGCCTGTCCTAATTCCCTTATAAGCTGCCGAGAGGTATATAAATGCTATTTACTATGAGGAATGATCAGTGTGGCCGGGAGAAAAACATGCTGGCTTTCCACTGGGGAAAGAAATCCATCTCTGTGCCCGGGGAAATTCTTCATCCCCTTTCCTCACCTCCCCAAGTCACCTCAGCTCCCCCGACACTCTCCCTGGTACGTGTTGGAGGCAAACCCTGTGAAGATGCAGCGAAAGGAATAAAAAGGAGTAGAAACCTGTTCACCATGGAGCTGACCGGGCGCCTGATTCCCCCACTGTGGACATTCGTGCACCTTTTCCAGCCCAAGAATGTCGTTACTGACTGTTAAAGAGGGGAGTCCGATCACTCTGCTCAGAGATGAGACGATCTGAGTTAGGGGAGTACTGGTTACTTTGGTAAGAGTCCAGGAACCCCTCCATCATCTCTCCCTGGGATCCAAGGGCCGGGGGTGGAGGTGGGGTGGGGAGTGTGGGCGGCCGCCATGAAATCCACAGCGTGATGCACCCTCGGAACCCAGCCGCTTGCTCCCTGCACCTTGCGTCGGGTGGAGACAGTGCAGATGTACGAAATACACCCAATACTGTGAGGGTCTTGGCCACCTGCCTTTTAGAGAAAGGCGATGCTGAAAGAAACCTCTTCCTCTAGTCCCTACAGTAGTCTGGCTTTTCCAAATGAAGTCAGTGGTCTTTTCTGAACCCCAGAGGAATGCCAGACCCATTTCAGAATCACCACCTCATTTGTGACAGTTGGAATTCTCCACTTCAGAGCAGCCTGGCCCTGGAGCCTAGGTGGCCCACACAGTGACCGAGCGAGGGGAGCCGGCTGGACACCTGGCAGAGGCTGGCGACTCCAGGCTGCTGGAGAAGCCACTTAGAGAAACAACAGAATGTCACTTAAACACGGAAAGAAAAGAAGTAGTTACCTTAATAAGCTCATAATAGGTAGCTCCCTTTGAGAAAGTAACAAAAGTCTTTCTGTTGTTCTTGAAAGAGAATCTAGGGGAATGGGCTTTTTTTTTTCTTTCGAAGGGCTATACATCGTATAGAATTCTGGGGTCTTTGTTTTGTTTCGTTTTCTCGACAATACCGTTAATGAGTGGACTTTCCTTTATTGAAGAGTGACATGTTTCAATCTCCATGCTTGGAATTTTATAGACCACAGTACACGGCACAACAGAGTGCTTGCTGGACACTTTTGTTACAGCACGTTCACGTTCCTGTTTGTTTGAGGGCCTCGGAGCCCTGCAGACGATCCCACAGTAAGTCTGTTGGTCACCTTGCTCCCAATCTGCTTCCTTCTTGAAGGGGCTGGAGGGGGGAGATACCTTTCCTCTTTCTCTCCTCCTCTCTCTGACCCCCTCGGTGCTTTTCCAACTAAGCCGAGTCCAGAGCAAGGTCGTCTTCTCTCCCTCACTGAAGGGGGCTCTGCAGAGGAAGATGCTCTGGCCCAGGGGTGGGAAAAGCTGGCCGCCGGTTGTTCCTGACGTTCCATCACTTCCTAGCTGTGTGGCTTTTCAATTTCCTCGTCTGGAGAACAGGGGGTCATTCTGCACCCTTACATCCCTCTCCTCTGCCGTGAACGAGTCTGTAATGTGTACACACCGCTGGCACGTGTAACGGGGAGAGACCTCCGTCTGTCGGCTCGCCCAACTTTCCCACCTCCCCGAGTCCCCCTTTTTTCCCTCTACAGCCCAGCAGGCAAAGTCACTTCATCGCACATTGGTACAGACGAAGTAGGACACGACTGGCCTCTCCCCGCTCTCAGCCCCTCAGTGCCCAGGCGGTGGAAGTACTTTGGCCTAACGCATTGGATTTGGGCCCCCTTTTCAAAACGCTGTTCAAGTTCAAACCAGTTGGCTTCCTTTGAAAGTCCCTCTCGCCATTTTTCCCCTTCAGACCCGCTTCTCTTTCCACGCACTCCTGGCTCTCATTCTACCCGGGAGCCCACCTTGTCTGGTCTTCCAGGGCTGACTTGATCTGATATGACGAACGTATGTCCCTCTAGCACGTGACTGCCTTTCAGAGTACTTGAACCTCATTATCTTATTTTGATCGTAGGAACCATGGTAGTCCATTATTATTGGCTTGGCCAAAAAGTTCGTTCGGGTCCTCCGGAAGATGTTATGGAAAAACCCGAATGAGCTTTTTGGCCAACCCAGTGTTTCAGGAAGTCGGGGCCCAGAGAGGTTATACATGACCTGCCACCCTGGGTGAGGCTAGTATATGGCAGAGGCACAAGGAGAGTCTGGTCTTCGCTTTGCCCTACACCTGTCAACCACCGTGTCACAAACCTACAGTGAAAATCTCTGGATTCAAAAAAAATTGCCTCAGATGCTCGGCAGACTGACTCCTAGCAAGTCTGACTGGGAATACCAGCACACCGACAAAATCTGAGCCGGTCTTAGGAATGAATTCTTCCGGACATCTTGAATATTTTCAAATCGCATTTCAAATAATAAAAGAATAACAATAACAAATTACTGCTACTAATAAAAAAGTAATAGTAGTAATGTGCGACTTCATGCAGGCGGAGTACTTAAGTGCATTATGTCATTGACTTTTCACAACAGAACTAAAAGATTTTATTATTAGTTACTGGTTATGGTAAGCCAGAGAGGTTGAGTAATTCGCCCTCAGGGCAAACAACCGGCTCTAACAATCTTCATGCTGCCCCCTCCTGTTCTCTGTTCCTGTTGTCTCACCTGAATCCATCCTTATTCCACAAGCTCCGGGCTCTTACGATTAACATTACAATGGCGTCAACCAACAGTTCATTTCAGCTTCTGTTGTTTCCTTAATTCGTACACACTCAGTCATGCCAAAATAATTCCACGTAGTTTTTCCAACAAATCAGAATTCATCAGCCCACAACACCTTTCCCGCCACCTGCCCTTCTTCCACAAAACAAGCTGTGGAAATTCAGAGGGCTTTGCTCCTTGTCAAGTGTATTATTGCTTATTATAAATTTTACAGATCAGAAACTTAAAGGCAGCACATCTGTGCAGCGCAGCCCAGCCTGCGTACCTGTTTCCATCAGCATGCCGTTTTCTCTTCAGACTCAAGCTACCCTCGAGTACCAACAGAAATGAAAAATAATAATAACTCTGGCCCTAGTGATGGTGTTCTGCAGTTACAATTCATCTGTCATATGAGGGATTCCTAAGCTGCTCGTATGTAATAATCTGGGCCACAGCGGCGGCTTCTTTTCTAGCTCCGCCGGGTTTTATGGGTCCTAGAGTAATCATTTCTGGAAGAGTTAAGCCGAGGAGAGCAGTCTGCACTAAATGCTCCTAGCTGAGGATGGATGTTCAATGATTATTTCTTCTGCAGTGGTATGATTTATTTGTTCTTAGCAAGAATTGACTTAAAAATATCAACAGACTATCAATTAAATCCTTTCCAGAGTCACAAATGCAGATACAGCACTTCTCTTAGATTTGACGCCGAACAGATTGTGTTTCCTAGCTAAGTACCTTCCGTAGTTGATAATTTCATAAGCAAACATCTGTATGGGTAATTCACTGTTTATGAGGGATGCTGAATTTGCTAGCTAGGATTTAGGGAACTTGATTTGATAAACTATCGTCTTACAGATTTCTCCCTGCCATATGGATCAGGTCTGTAAACACCGGCATGGGCACCTCTTCTGATTGCAGCATGATCTGTGTTTACAACATTTTAAATTATGGCAATTCTGCTTATTAGGTCTATGTTTAAGTGCACAGTTTTAGTGTGGAAAGAACTTACCAAATAATTAGAGGACGGCCATGTACAGTGCTTGCTAGTTTTTACTTTTAAAGGGGAAACGAATGAAAAAGCCCATCTTAAGAGTGAGAAAAAAAATGGATTGGGGAGCAAAACTGATCAGACAATTACGTCTGAAAGGAATTTTGATTATATTATCATAACTATGCAGCATAATCAAGCACCTTTCAGTAGAATTCCTTTGATAAATTTAACCAATAATTAGGCAATTGATTTTATATCCTGTCAAATTAATGTATAAATAATGTTCAAATTGGAATCATGCAAACGATTTTCTCCATAGCCGTCTTAAATACTAATCCTCCCAGGATGATTCAGAAAGCATCTATCCTATTCTGGTGTGGACTTTCAAAATTATAGTTTCTTGAAATAGTAATATAGTGTTCCATCCAAGAAAGACAACAACTGCTAAATATAATTTAGACTGTAATTAACATTAACACTGATGGAGTCAAATAAACGGACTAACCAATGATTGCACCCTCTGCTATTCTGATGACTAGTTCCTACCTACTGACACTGGGAAATATGTAAATTTGTCAGCAGGTGAAAATGCCCTTGACTGGGTAACTTATGTGGAGTATTACCTTTTCTGAAGCTAACTCAGAGCACTAATGGACTTCATACATAACATGCATGTGTGAGGTGAGCTATTCATGGAACCAAATTAGCCCATAAGAGATATTACCCATTATGTGCCTCCCAATAATCATTTCCTCTTTTCTCACACACAAACCAACCCAGAAGAAAGATGCTAAATTTAATTATAACAACTATTATGTGAACAATGTAGGTAAGCCGTCCAGTGGGCTTCCAGATGCACTTAGAGCCTGTAAAGCGGTTTAAATATTTTCATGTGGAACCTGGGGGTTAGCAGCTAGTGTATGATGTGAATTTTAAATGATTATCCAGACGTCATTGGGTAAATGAGTAACGTGGGTAACGAGGTGACTGGCCCAGTGAATCATGGGAACCTGTCAAACCTGGGACATGTCAGGGAAGAGATGATGTCAAATACCAGTAACTTAGCAACTCAGCATTTAGCTGTCCAGGGAGCGAACAAGAGTAAGCCCTTTAAAATAGCTGAGTAAATATATGAGTCCCTATATATCTTGGGTGTGCTATAAAAATAAGCCTGTTTTCTGTCAACTTGTTTCTTTTTGCAAATATAGTGATTTATTATTTTCTATTGAGTTGAATGAAAGCACGTGAGAATTTAAGCCACGTGTAGAATTTACACCTGCTTTCTGTATCTTGGATGTACAGGGAGGGTAATGAAACAATGTATTCGTTTGCCAAAAAGCAGTCTAGGCATATCTGAAAGAAGTAATAGCTTCCAACTGTTGTTTAAGAACCAGTTTTTTTTTGTCCTAGCTGTGCTCGTGGGATTGGGTTGGGAAAAAATGTCTAATGCAAGGAGGTTAACCACTCCATGTGCATCTGTGTAAAGGTAACACCAGTGTCTGTGGAAAATGCATGGGGAAAGTAGCCTCTCAGAATCAATTTGGTAGGCATCTTCCAGTTCCGAAATGAAAGCACAAAGCAAGGCTTGCCCCATTCTCTTGTAACTCACCAAAAGCATTATGGAGAATGAGAAAAAGAAATGTAAACTCCGTAATTGCTCTAACCAGAAGACATCCATAAGCCTAAATCACTATTTTGTAAAGATCAAACAGGGAAGAATCCAAGAGATGATTCCCATGGTCATGGACCTGGGGCATAGATGATGAAGCACTGATTTTCAGGATAAGAGGCACACCACAAAAGGCAAAAAAGATCTTGCAATAATGGGCACGGGTGTGAAGGTTTGTGATGGGAGCTTCCATGGGCCAACTCTGAGACGTGCGTATTTTGAGAAGTAGGAAAGGCCGAACCGGATGAGAAATTACATAACTAATCCACATTTGTGGAAAGCACGTTGTTGCTGAGGCAAGGCGGAAGAGCCAGAGGCTGCTTTGAGAGCAGCTTGCAGAGCTGATGTTTCTTGATAAGGCAGAAGTAAAGGCCAAAGCAGTGGGTGGCACACCCTGGTGTTCAGAAGAGAATCCCTGCTAGTCTGGTAATATTAAGCCATGGCCGCCACTGCCACAAACGTATCCTGCAAATGACTGCTCCAGGAAGAATGCCTGTCCCTAAAAAATGAGTAATAATCAAAACAGGAATCACTATGAGAGCTATGCAAAACTTAAAAAAATAGCATATGAAAAAACGTAGCAGAAGAAACGTTGCTAGGGAACACGTTAAAGCTATGACCAACGTAGTGGTGTGAATTGTTTAAAAATGAGGGCTTCCCTTGGTGGCGCAGTGGTTGAGAGTCCGCCCGCCGATGCAGGGGACACGGGTTCGTGCCCCGGTCCGGGAAGATCCCACGTGCCGCGGAGCGGCTGGGCCCGTGAGCCATGGCCGCTGGGCCCGCGCGTCCGGAGCCCGTGCTCCGCAACGGGAGAGGCCACAACGGTGAGAGGCCCGCGTACCGCAAAAAAAAAAAAAAAAAAAAAAAAAATGAAGCAGTTTTGGGACTTCTCTGGTGGTGCAGTGGTTAAGAATCCACCTGCCAATGCAGGGGACATGGGTTCGAGCCCTGGTCCGGGAAGATCCCATATGCTGCGGAGCAACTAAGCCCGTGAGCCACAACTACTGAGCCTGCACTCTAGAGCCCGCGAGCCACAACTATTGAAGCCCACGCGCCTAGAGCCCGTGCTCTGCAACAAGAGAAGCCACCGCAACGAGAAGCCTGCGCACCGCAACAAAGAGCAGCCCCCGCTCACCACAACTAGAGAAAAGCCTGTGCGCAACAACGAAGACCCAACGCAGCCAAAAATTTTTTTAAAAAGCAGTTTTATCTAAAAAACAAGAGCCAAAGCAGTGATACAAGAGCTTAAAGAGGCTATTTAAAAAGTACATAAATAAAGAACTGCAAAGTAATGGATTATGAACAGAAAATCATTAGAATTAGCACATTTAGGATGTTTTCTCCTAAATGAAGGAGTAACAGCAATAAATAATTTGTTAGTTATCCTCATCAAGAAAAAAAGGGCAAAAACACAAATACATAAAACAAGGAATGTTAAAGAGAAATAACCTCTCAGATACAGAGAAAATAAAATAATCACAAGTGACAATTTACTCACCTCTGTACAAATAAATATAAGCATCTAGATGAGGTGGACAGTTTTTCTAGTGAAATATAATTGACTGAGACTGACTCCAGAAGAGAGAAAATCTAAACAGATTTATCACCGTCAATGAAATGGAGACTGGTCCCACCCATTTCTGAAGTCATCACTCCCAGAAGGGGTTTCATAGGAAAATTCAACCAAACCATTAAGGTATAATATAGCTTAGCTGTTCCAGAACATAGAACAAGAAACATTTGCTAAGTATTATTTTAGAAAAGCTAAACTAGTACATAATATCGATACCAAAATCTTACAAAAACAGTATATAAAAGAGAAGATTACAGAATAATATCACTTGTGAATATTGATGCAAATTTCCTTAATGAAATACTAACGAAGAGAATCAGATAGTATTTTAAAGGATATGCAGCATGACTTAGTGGCTTTTGTTGCAGGAATGTAAAGCTGGTTCAATATTAGGAAGCCCATTAATGTAATGCCTTTTATGAATAGAATAAGAAAGAAAAAACCTACATGATCGTGTTTGTAAATGCTAAAATATACTTGACAAAACTCAACACTTACTCTTGATAAGACAGAAGAAGATGGAAACATCCTTAATGTGATAAAATATATCCATCTCAACCCAAAAGCTAGTGTCACGTTTCACAGAGAAACTCTAGAGACATTTCCATTACAGTCGAGAAAAAAGATTAGATACTCTTTATCATCCTTATTATTTAATACTGTTCTGGAGGTTGGCCAAGGTGATTAAACAAACTAAAGAAGTAAGAGGTATTAAAATGGGAGAGAATGTGTAAAATGATTATTATTTGTAGATTATATATATTGTTTTCCTGAAAACCCCAAGAGAAATAACCAAAATGATCATTATGAACAATACAATTCTGCAAAGTTTCAGTATGCAAAATAAATATATAGACATTGTCTTTATATGTAAGGCAATCAACTAAAAGATATAATGGGCAAAAAGACTCCATTTATATCTTATGCGTTCATTTACAAGAAGTGTGCCAGAGCTATATGAACACACTAAGTCACTACGAGAGATACCAAAGCATATTTAAACAAATGGAAAGTCATAGCATTCTGAGATAGGAAAATGATATTTCAAACATTTCTGTTCTCCCTAAGTTAATCTTGAATCTTTACCTCACACCACACAACAATATTAGTTCCAGATGTATGAAAGATTAAACACAAACTCATAAAATATTAGAAGTAAATATGGGAGAATTTCTACATTTTTCATTTCCTGCCTGTCTCCTGATAAGCTGGCAGGGGTAGGAGGCAGTCAGGGGAAAGTTCAGATGTTTGAGGAGATCGGAGAAGGTTTGAAATAGTCATTGAAAGGGAGAGAGGGAGCAATCTAAGGGATACAGTAAGATTATGAGGCAATGTCAAGGATCGGGTGATCCTGCAGACCTGTTTGCATAGGTCCCAATCTGTAGATTGTGTGATTTTCTCCAGCAGTGCTTAGCTCATTACACAGAGACCACCGATTAATGGGTCAAGGGCAACCTGGAGGCCCCAGAGAGGTTGAATAAATTCCTCCAGGTCACATAATCATACAGCTACTAAGCAGGTGAAACAGGACTGGAACTCAGGTTGGCCTGAACTGAATGTACACACTAATAATAATATCAAACAATTACACAGCAGTTTTTTGTACCTGGCACTGTTCTAAGAATTTCACATATAGTAACTCATATAATCATCATACCAATGCCAGGAAGCAAATACTATTATCACCCCCCGATACAGATAATGAAATGGAAGGACTTCGGGCTTAAGTGGCTTTCCAAGTTCAACAGCTAACCAGTGGCACAGCTAAGATCTCGACCCAGGCAGTCTGGCTTCAGAATCCATGCTGTTAACCGTTACGCATTCTGCTTTTCACCATGAGGACACAGGGGTGAAAGAGTAGGTTTTAAGTGATTATTACAGAACTCAGACCCTGACCCACTGGATAACAATAAAGCTTGGTGAGATTGCTAATAATGCCACAGGTCAGAATCGGGAAAACAGCTTACCAGATGGACTAAATCTGATAAAATGAAGTTTCATAGGAGTATAGCTATAGGGTAATTCACTTGAGTCCACCGGTGTTTAGAGTAGACATATATTGCTGCCTAAAACTGTATTAATTAAAGACAAGTATCTACAGCAGGACTTTTCCTGTAAAGGAAAACTTTTCCTGTAAAGAGCCAGATTATACATATATTTGGCTTTTTAGGGCCTATGTTCTCAGTCTCAACTACTCAACTCTGTTGTTTTAGCATGAAAACATCCATAGACAATATGGAAAAGAATGCTGGTGACTGTGTTGCAATAAAACTTTATCGACAAAAACAGTCAGTGGGCCAGATTTGGCCTGTGAGAGGTAGTTGGCTGACCCCTAATCTAGAACACCTAGAAATAAGAGGGGGATAGATCCCCTCTGCTTTGTTCTACTTAGACTACACTTGGCATGTGGTATTGATTTCTGGCCAGCACATTAAAAAACTTACATTCTGTAAAATTTAGCTTTTATTTTTTAGTTACCATCCTTTGGGTTTTAACATATGCACAGATTCCTGTAGTCACTACCTTTAACAGAATACAGAACAATTCCAATATCCCAGAGAGTTCCTTCCCATTACCCTTGTGCAGTCAGACTCTTCTCCCCACCCCCAAACTCTAGCAACCACTGACCTCTTCTCTGTCCCTACAGTGTTGCCTTTGCCAGAGTGTCATATAAACAGAATCATACAGTAATGTAAACTTTCCATAGTGCGTCTTTCACTCAGCATATGACTTTGAAATTCATTCAGGTTGTTGCATGCAGCGATAGTTCATTACTTTCTGAGTAACACTCCCTTACATACATATGCCACACTTTGTTTATCCATTCACCTATTGAAGAATATTTGGGTTGTTTCTAGGTTTTTTTGTGATTATTAATAATGTTGCTATCAATAATCATGTACAGAAGTTTGTGTGGACATATGTTTTCATTTATCTTGGGTATATACCTAGGAGTGGGACTGCTGGGTCAAGTGTATGTTTAAACTTATAAAAAAGTGCTGAATTGTTTTCCAGTGTGGCTGTACCATTTCCAGAGTGGCTGTATATATGAGACTCAGTTGTTCACACCCTTGCTAGCCCTTGATCTTATTGTTATTTTTTAATCTAAGCCTTTCTGATAGGTGTATAGTGGTATATCATTGTGGTTTTACATTGCATTTCACAAATGACAAATGATGTTGAACATCTTTCTTCATTTTTGTATATCTTCTTTGATGAAGTGGCCATTCAGATCTTTTGCCCATTTTTTCAAATTTATTTTTATTGCGGTAACATTGGTTTATAACACTATATAAGTTTCACGTGTACCATATTATATTTCTACTTCTGTATACATGACAGCATGCTCACCACTAAATATTTCATTTCCATCCATCACCATACAGTCAATTCCCTTTACCCATTTTGCCATCCCTGTGCCCGCCCCTTCCCCTCTGGTAACCACTACTCTGTTCTCTGTATCTATATATTTGTTTTTGTTTGGTTTTTAAAATTCATTTTGTTGTGTTTTTTTAAAATATTCCACGTGAGTGAAATCATATGGTATTCGTCTTTCTCCATCTGACTTATTTCACTGAGCGTAATACCTTCAAGGTCCATCCACGTTTTCACAAATGATGAGATTTCATCTCATGGTTGAGTAGTATTCCATTGTATATATGTTCCACGTCTTTATCTATTCCTCTGTTGATGGACATTTAGGTTGCTTCCATATATTGGCTATATAATAATGTGGCAGTGAACATAGGAGTGCATATATCTTTTCAAATTAGTGTTTTCATGTTCTTTGGATAAATATCCAGAAGTGGGATTCTGGATCACATGGTAGTTCTAGTCTTCATTTTTTGAGGAATCTCCATGCTGTTTTCCATAGTGGCTACACTAATTTACATTCCCACCAACAGCACATAAGTGTTCCCTCTTCTCCACGTCCTCGCCGACACTTGTTATTTCTTGCCTTTTTGATAGTAGCCATTCTAACAGGCATGAGGTGATATCTCATTGTGGTTTTGATTTGCATTTCCCTAATAATTAGTGATGTTGAACTTTTTTCAAGTGCCTGTTGGCCATCTGTATGTCTTTGGAAAAACGCCTATTCGACTCCTCTACCCATTTTAATCGGTTGTTTGGTTTTTTGTTGTTGAGTTGCGTGAGTTCTTTATGTATTTCATATATTAACCCCTTATCAGATATGTGATTTGCAAATATCTTTTCCCATTCAATAGGTTGTCTTTTCATTTTGTTGGTGGTCTCTTTTGCTGGGCAGAAGCTTTTTGTTATGATATAGTCCCATTTGTTTATTTTTGCTTTTGTTTCCCTTGCCTGAGGAGACATATCCAGAAAGATATTGCTAAGACCAATATCAAAGAGTGTATTGCCTATGTTTTCTTCTAGGATTTTTATGACTTCAGGTCTTACATTCAAGTCTTTAATCCATTTTGAGTTGATTTTTGTATATGGTGTGAGACAGTGGTCTGGTTACCTTTTTTGCATGTGGCTGTCCAGTTTTCCCAAGATGATTTATTGAGGAGACTATCCTTTTCCCATTGTGTGTTCTTTGCTCTTTTGTTGTAAATTAATTGTCCGTATATGTATGGGTTTGTTTCTGGGCTCTCAATTCTGTTCCATTGATCTGTGTATCTGTTTTTCTGCTAGAACCATGCTGTTTTGATTACTGTAGCTTTGTAATATAGTTTGAAACCAGGGGGTGATACCTCCAGCTTTGCTCTTCGTTTTTCAACATTGCTTTGGCTATTTGGTGTATTTTGTGGTTCCATATAAATTTTAGAATTTTTTGTTCTATTTCTGTGAAAAATGTCCTTGGGATTTTGATAGGGATTGCATTGAATCTATAGATTGCTTTAGGTAATATGAAAATTTTAACCATGTGAATTCTTTCAATGCATGAGCATGGAATATCTTTCCATTTCTTTGTGTCTTCTTCATTTGCTTTCAACATTTCTTATAATTTTCAGTGTACAGGTTTTTCACCTCCTTGGTTAAATTTATTCCTGGCTATTTTATTCTTTTTGCTGTGATTGTAAATGGAATGGTTTTCATAATTTCTCTTTCTGCTGTCTCATTATTAACATATAGAAATGCAACAGATTTTTGTATGTTGATTTTATACTCTCCAACTTTACTGTATTCATTTACTATTTCTCATAGGTTTCTGATGGAGTATTTAGGGTTTTCTGTATGTAAAAACTTGCCACTTGCAAATAATGAGTTTTACTTCTTCCTTTCCAATTTGAATGCCCTTTCTTTCTTTTTCTTGACTAATTGCTCTGGCTAGGACTTCCAATAACAGTGGCCAGAGTGGGCGTCCTTGTCTTCTTCCTGATTTTAGAGGGATAGCTTTCAGTTTTCCACCACTGAGTATGATGTTAGCTGTGGGTTTGCCATATATGGCTTTTATTATGTTGAGGTACATTCATTCTATACTCGTTTTATTGAGAGGTTTTTTTTTTGGTCACAAATATGTGTTGAATCTGGTTAAATGCTTTTTCTAGATCTATTGAGATGATCATATGATTTTTATCCTTCATTTTTTTTAATGTGAGTATCACATGGATTGATTTATGGATGTTGAAGCATCCTTGCACCCCTGGAATAAATCCCACTTGATCATGGTGTATGATCCTTTTCAATGTATTGTTGGATTCTGTTTGCTAATATTTTGTTGAGGATTTTTGCGTCTGTGCTCATCAGAGATATTGGCCTGTAATTTTCTTTTTTGTGTTGTATTTGTCTGGTTGTGGCATCAAGGTAATGTTGGCCCCATAAAATCAGTTAGGAAGCATTCCCTTCTCTTCAGTATTTTGTAAGAGTTTGAAAAGGATAGGTATTAAATCTTTTTTGAATATTTGGTAGAATTGGCCAAATCTACCAAACTGTCTGGTCCTGGACTTTTGTTTTTGTGAGAAGTTTTTGATTACTGTCTCAATCTCTTTTCTAACAATTAGTCTATATTCACGTTTTCTATTTCTTCATGATTCAGTCTTGGAAGTTTGTATGATTCTAACAATTTGTCCATTTCTTCTAGGTTGTCCAATTTGTTGGTGTATAGCAGCTCATAATATTCTCTTATAATCCTGTGTATTTCTAGGATATCCATTGTTATTTCTCCTCTTTCATTTCTTTTTTTTTTTTAACATCTTTATTGGGGTATAATTGCTTTACAGTGGTGTGTTAGTTTCTGCTTTATAACAAAGTGAGTCACTCCTCTTTCATTTCTGATTTTACTTATCAGAGCCTTTTCTCTTTTTTCTTAGTGAGTCTGGCTAAAGGTTTGCCAATTTATCTTTTCAAAGAAACAGCTCTTAGTTTCATTGATCTTTTCTATTGTCTTTTCAGTCTTTATTTGATTTACTTCTGCCCTGATCTTTATTATTTCCTTCCTACTGACAGTGAGCTCATTTGTTATTTGTTTAATTCCTCTAGGTTAGATTGTTTATTGTTTATTTATTTCCTTGTTTATTGACGTAGGCCTGTATTGCTATAAACTACCCTCTTACTACTCCTTTTGCTGCATCCTATAGATTGTGGTATGTCATATTTTCATTTTCATTCGTCTTCAGGTATTTTAAAATTTCTCCTTTGATTTCTTCATTAATCCAGTAGTTGCTTAGTGGTGTGTTTTTCAATCTCAACATATCTGTGATTTTTCCATCTTTCTTCTTGTAGTTGACTTCTAGTATCATACCACTGTGATCAGAAAAGATGCTTGATATCATTTCAGTCTTCTTAAATGTATTGAGACGTGTTTTGTGTCCCAACATATGGTCTGTCCTTGAGAAACTTCCATGTGCACTTGAGAAGAATGTGTATTCTGCTGCATTTGGATGGAATGTCCTGTACAAACCTTTCAAATCCATGTGGTCTGATATTTTCATTTGTGGCCTCCATTTTCCTTGTTGACTTTCTATCTGGGTGATCTATACATTGACGTCAGTGGGTGTTAACATTCCTTACTATTACTGTGTTGCTGTCAATTTCTCCCTTTAGGTCTGTTAATAATTGCTTTATATATTTTGGTATTCCTATCTTGGGTGCATATATATTAATAACTGTTATGTCTTCTTGATGAATTGTTCACTTTACCATTATATAATGTCCATCTTCATCTCTTGCTACTTTTTTTTGGCTTGAAGTCTGTTTTGTCTGATATGAGTGTGGCTACACCCACTTTCTTTTGGCTGCAATTTGCTTGGAGTATCATCTTCCATCCCTTCACAAACAGACTTTACCACTGAGGTGAGTCTCCTGGAAGCAGCATATAACATGTGGGTTTTGTATTTTAATCCATTCAGCCACTCTGTGTCTTTTGATTGGTGAATTCAATTCATTTACATTTAGGGTGATGAATGATAGATAAGGACTTAGTACTGCCATTTTATCTTATGTTTTCTGGTTGTTCTATATGTCCATTTTTTCTTTTTCCTTGTGTTTCTGTCTGCCATTTTGGTTTGGTGGTTTTCTATGACGTTTTTCTCAGTTTCCTTTTTTTTTGCTTCATGTCTCTGCTGTACATTTATGTTTTGTGGTTACCATGAGGTTTGTATAAAACATCTCATTGGGCTTCCCTGGTGGCGCAGTGGTTGAGAGTCCGCCTGCTGATGCAGGGGACACGGGTTCGTGCCCCAGTCCGGGAAGATCCCACATGCCGCGGAGCGGCTGGGCCGGTGAGCCATGGCCACTGGGCCTGCATGTCCGGAGCCTGTGCTCCGCAACGGGAGAGGCCACAACAGTGAGAGGCCCACGTACCGCAAAAAAAAAAAAAAAAAAAAAAATCTCATAAACAGAATAGTCCTTTTTCTGCTGATAGCATCTTATCTTCATTTGCCTATACACTTTCCATCCTTTTCCTCTTCTCTTTTGCTCATTTTAAAAATCAGGTTGTCTTTTATCTTATTGTTGAATTGGGGGAGTTCTTTTTGTATTCTGGATATAAATTTTTGGTCAACTATGTTATTTGAAAATATTGTCTCCCAGTCTGTGGCTTGTCTTTTCATTGCCTTGATGAGGCCTTTCTAAGAGCAAAATTTCTTAATTTGATGAAGCCAAATTTATCATTTTTTTCTTTAATGGATTGTGATTTTTGGTGTCAAGACTATAAACTTGTTGTTTAACCCAAGGTCATAAAATTTTTCTTCCATGTTTTGTTCTAAGAGTTTTATAGTTTAATTTTTTACATTTATGTCTTTCATCTGTTTTGAATTAACGTTGGTATGTGGTGTGAGGTGTAGGTTGAAGCTTGTTTTGTTCATTGTGTTGAAGCACTATTTGTTGAAAAGACTATCGTTCACTATTGAATTGATTCTGCATTTTTGTAAAAAGTAGATTGACCTTATTTATATGGGTCTATTTCTGGACTCTGTAGTCTCTTCCTTTGGCCCATGTCCCTGGCCTTTCACCAATACCATAATGTCTTGAATATTGTAGCTTTATAGTAAGTCTTAAAATAGGATAGTGCGAATCCTCCAACTTTGCTCTTTTTCTAAAATGGTTTGGCTATTCTAGTTCCCTTTCCTCTCCATATGAATTTTAGGAACATGATGTCTACATTTACAAAGAATCCTGCTTGAATACCTGTTAGCACTGCGTTACATCTATAGGTCAATTTGGGAAGAATTGACATCTTTACCTTGTTGTATCTTTCAATTCATGAATATGGTATTCCTCCCCATTTATTTAGGTTGGCTGCCATGTTTTTAGAGAGACATTGATAATTTATCATTCTATTTTGGGGAATGTATGCTTGGGGAAAATCCAAATCCCTAAAAACCTATATGAACATCATTACAACATTATTTGTAATAGCAAAAAAAAAAATGCTACTGTATATCCAACAATAGGGGAATAGTTAAGCAAATTCTGAGTTATACACTCAAAAAAATAATTGACCGTTAAAAAGGTGGCTTTGAGGATGATATAGCGACATGGGAAGAAAACTAACAATATAATGTTAAATGAAATAACCAGAATATAACATTTTATGTGCTTAAATTTTGTAGCTATGTAAATGTATGAATAAAAGAAGCTAAAGGAAAATACTCTGAAATAATAGTTCTTATTGTGTTAGAGTGATAAGCTTATGGGTGCGTGTTTTGTTTTCTGAATGTTCTTGATTTCTATAATTTACATTACTTTCATAAAAAGTTTTTTAAGGGGGATGCTGCTGAACTGAAATACATTTAGCAAAGAGTAAGCAGGGTAATGAGTGGATTCACAATCGGAATGGCTGAAGAGATAAGCTAAGCAGAAGAATATTGAACTAGAAGAGGGAGCAGGCCGAAGCTGCCTGAGGGAATTATCATGTGGAAGCGAGACTCAGAGGCCGGCTTTAGGCTAGGAAGCCTCAAATGGTGGAACCCCTGAGGGGCAGTTACAGGGGGATAGTATTTGAGCAATAAGAGGAAAAATGTTCTAGGGAGACATCATGGTTAAGAAAGTAGAGCTTGGCTCTTCTCACCAGCTAAACATTCTTGGGTAACCTAACCATTTTGGATCTCCTTTACAAAACTGAGATACTACTGCCTAATTTTCAGGATTACTGGGAGGGTTGAATGAGGTGATATACGTGAAGCCTGTAGAATAGTGCTTGGAACACCCAATGTTACCTCTTCCCTCTCTCTCTGATCCAACTGGTGGATCTAAGGACTAAAGGGAGGTGAGGTCTCTGTCACCAAAGGTATTCAAGCAGAGGTATTATGCTTCCCCAGCGCCTAGAGGTCGGTGTCAAACTCATCTCTCTGTCCCTTTGCCCTAGCCCAGCATCTCCTCCTACACACACACACGTATGCACACAAAGGTAAGAAGTGTAGGTGTATAAAAAGTGCATAGAACAGGTACACTGTGTTTGTTGAATGACTTACATTTGTAGAGGAATGGTTAGAGAAAACCACCTCATAGTGTTATTTACACCCACCGACGGTAAAATTATTATTTGATTTTCCATGAAGATATTGTAAGTTAATAAGCAGATAATAGTGTTTAGTGAGTAGAATATTCATACAAATATTAGGCATTATAATGACTCCATTACTTATTTCTCCGAACAATATATTTAGCGCCACTTTTTCTGCTAAGTTTTTCCATTGCCAATTATTACTTAATACCATTGCTGGAGCCTAGTTTTACTATTGGTCCTCAAAGTACAATAATGTTGGCATTATCACTTTAAACAAGGCATTGATGAAAAGACAAGGTGGGACCCCCATATGCGCCTATAACCGGAGAGAGGAGAGATGGTACCATTCACTATGCTTATTATTATTGTGCTCACAAGAAAGAAGCTTCCATGAGATGTGTTGTTTCCTCCAGAGTGAGTTCCTAAGACCTTTTTGTTGCTGGAAGCCTGTATGTTGCTGCTGTCAAACACTCTCAGCCTCACAGCAAAAGTGGTGTCAAAACACAGCACACCCCCAAGGTCCTTCATCCCTGGGATGAACACGCTAACACCAACAGACTCACCCAGCTCTCCCCTGGCACTAGGTTAATTAGAAATGGCCGAATCACGGCACACAGGGCAGCTGTTCTCCCCCTCTTGGCCAATCATGGACTCCTTGTTATTTCCAGTGATTCAGGCTTGGCAGAAGCTGGGGTCACAGTCAAGGCTCAGGGGTTCTGTCAGAAACTCCAAGCAAATGGGGCAGGTCACCTCCTCCTGTATGTTCACGAGGATTCCTGAAGCCATGGCAGCTGCTCCCCTGCTCCTACCTGTCCTGACTTCTGAGGGTTCTCTTGCTCACAGAGCCCTGCATGATTGGAAAGGTTAGAAGTGGGCAGAGGAAGAAAGGTAGAAAGAAAATGACACTAGTTGTGTAGAAATCAAGGATGAGCCAAGAACAAAATATTGAAGGACAAAAAAGAAAATGGGGAGAAATAAAGAAAGGAGCTTCTTGACCTGGTTTTTTAAAAAAAAAAAAGAAAAAGAAAAAGCAATGGCCGAATCACAAAATAAAGAAAGAAGGCCCATCTAAAGCTAAGGCAGACGAAAACATCATGGCTGTCTGGGCCTCCGATCATTTTTATTCAGTTTGCTGTCAACTTCTCAGGACCTGTTGTCACTGGAGGAAACCTGAGAACCTTGTCCACCTCAAACTCTGCAGTTTCTTTCCTGCTCTTTAGTGCAGGGTCCCCACCACAACCTCACACACCCAGCACTTATGATACAAAAGTGAATAGTGGTCTGCTACGGAGGCTCTACGCTGATTCTGTCGGAGTCTGGTCTGTGTTACAGAGTAAAGCCCACCCAGCGCCAGCCTTCGGGACAACTGGGATTAAGAAGAAAGCAATGTGGCAATGACACTGGACTGGGCATCGAGGGACCTTAAAGCTAGTCTTCAACCTTCCACTGCCTTATTTTATGACGCTCAGCAAGTCACTTAAGCATTACGTACTTCACAATTTCCACCTGTAAAGTTGAAGTGTTGACTGTTTCGAGCTGCTCAAGCTTGTTTAAACTTAATTACAGTTTAATATAAGCTTCCTTTCTCAGTCCACTAGGCACATTGCAAGTGCTCACTAGCCACATGTGGCCAGTGGCTATCATTGGACAGTACAGAATACAACATTTGCATAATTGCAGAAAGTTCTAGTGAACAGAGTTGCCCCTACGTTATCTCTTTTTTCTTTTCTAACTCTAGATTCCCTCCCTCCCTCCCTCCCCCCCCCCTTTTATTACCTGTTCCGATGAACCTAGTGGCAGGACAGCAATAAAGACGCAGACATAGAGAATGGACTTGAGGACGTGGGGAGGGGGAAGGGTAAGCTGAGACGAAGTGAGAGAGTGACATGGACTTATATACACTACCAAATGTAAAATAGATAGCTAGTGGGAAGCAGCCACATAGCACAGGGAGACCAGCTTGGTGCTTTGTGACTGCCTAGAGGGGTGGGATAGGAAGTGTAGGAGGGAGATGCAAGAGGCAGGAGATTGTGTATAGCTGATTCACTTTCTTATAAAGCAGAAACGAACACACCATTGTAGAGCAATTATACTCCAATAAATAAAAAGAGGAGATTGGTTTCAAGATGGCAGAGTAGAAGGATGTGCTCTCACTCCCTCTTGCAAGAACACCAGAATCACAAGTAACTGCTGAACAATCATAGACAGGAAGACACTGGAACTCACCAAAAAAGATACCCCACATCCAGAGACAAAAGAGAAGCCACAATGAGACGGTAGGAGGGGCACAATCACAACAAAATCAAATCCCATAACTGCTGGGTGGGTGACTCACGAACTGGAGAACACTTATAGCACAGAAGCCCACCCACTGGAGTGAAAGTTCTGAGCCCCACGTCAGGCTTCCCAATCCGGGGGTCTGGCAATGGGAGGAGGAATTGCTAGAGAATCAGACTTTGAAGGCTAGTGGGATTTGATTGCAGGACTTTGACAAGACTGGGGGAAACAGACACTCCACTCCTGGAGGGCACACACAAAGTAGTGTGCTCATCGAGACCCAGGGTAAGGAGCAGTGACCCCATAGGAGACTGAACCAGACCTACCTGCTAGTTTTGGAGGTCTCCTGCAGAGGCGGGGGTTGACTGTGAGGACAAGGACACTGGCAACAGAAGTTCTGGGAAGTACTCCTTGGCGTGAGCCCTCCCAGAGTCTGCCATTAGCCCCAACAAAGAGCCTGGGTAGGCTCCAGTGTTGGGTCGCCTCAGGCCAAACAACCAACAGGGAGGGAACCCAGCCCCACCCATCAGCAGACAAGAGGATTAAAGTTTTACTGAGCTCTGCCCACCAAAGCAACAGCCAGCTCTACCCACCACCAGTCCTTCCCATCAGGAAACTTGCACAAGCCTCTTAGATAGCCTCATCCACCAGAGGGCAGACAGCAGAAGCAAGAAGAACTACAGTCCTGCAGCCTGTGGAACAAAAACCACATTCACAGCAAGATAGACAAGATGAAAAGGCAGACGGCTATGTACCAGATGAAGGAACAAGATAAAACCCCAGAAAAACAACTAAATGAAGCGGAGATAGGCAACCTTCCAGAAAAAGAATTCAGAATAATGATAGTGAAGATGATCCATGACCTCGGAAAAAGAATGGAGGCAAAGATGGAGAAGATGCAAGAAATGTGTAAGAAAGATCTAGAAGACCTAAAGAACAAACAAACAGAGATGAACAACACAATAAATGAAATGAAAAATACACTAGAGGAATCAGTAGCAGAATAACTGAGGCAGAAGAATGGATAAGTGACCTGGAAGACAGAATGGTGGAATTCACTGCTGCAGAACAGAATAAAGAAAAAAGAGTGAAAAGAAATGAAGACAGCCTAACAGACCTCTGGGACAACATTAAACGCAACAACATTCGCATTATAGGAGTCCCAGAAGGAGACGAGAGAGAGAAAGGACCTAAGAAAATATTTGGAGAGATTATACTCGAAAACTTCCCTAACATGGGAAAGAAAATGGCCACCCAAGTCAATGAAGCGCAGAGAGTCACAGGCAGGATAAACCCAAGGAGAAACACGCCGAGACACATAGTAATCAAACTGGCAAACATTAAAGATAAAGAAAAATTATTGAAAGCAGCAGGGGAAAAACAACAAATGACATACAAGGGAACTCCCATAAGGTTAGCAGCTGATTTCTCAGCAGAAACTCTACAAGCCAGAAGGGAGTGGCATGATACACTTAAAGTGATGAAAGGGAAGAACCTATAACCAAGAATACTCTACCCAGCAAGGATCTCATTCAGATTCGATGGAGAAATCAAAAGCTTTACAGACAAGCAAAAGCTAAGAGAAATCAGCACCACCAAACCAGCTCTACAACAAATGCTAAAGGAACTTCTCTAAGTGGGAAACACAAGAGAAGAAAAGGACCTACAAAAACAAACCCATAACAATTAAGAAAATGGTAATAGGAACATACATATCGATAATTACCTTAAATGTAAATGGATTAAATGCTCCAACCAAAAGACACAGGCTCACAGAATGGATACAAAAAAAAGACCCATATATATGCTGTTTACAAGAGACCCACTTCAGACCTAGGGATACATACAGACTGAAAGTGAGGGGATGGAGAAAGATATTCCATGCAAATGGAAATCAAAAGAAAGCTGGAGTAGCAATACTCATATCAGATAAAATAGACTTTAAGATAAAGAATGTTACAAGAGACAAGGAAGGACACTACAAAATGATCAAGGGATCAATCCAAGAAGAAGATGTAACAATTATAAATATATATGCACCCAACATAGGAGCACCTCGATACATAAGGCAACTGCTAACAGCTATAAAAGAGGAAATCGACAGTAACACAATAGTAGTGGGGGACCTTAACACCTCACTTACACCAATGGACAGATCATCCAAACAGAAAATTAACAAGGAAACACAAGCTTTAAAGGACACAATAGACCAGAGAGATTTAATTGATATTTATAGGACATTCCATCCAAAACCAGCAGATTACACTTTCTTCTCAAGTGCGCCTGGAACATTCTCCAGGATAGATCACATCTTGGGTCACAAATCAAGCCTCAGTAAATTTAAGAAAATTGAAATCATATCAGGCATCTTTTCTTACCACAGTGCTGTGAGATTAGAAATCAATTACAGGGAATAAAAAAGTAAAAAACACAAACACATGGAGGCTAAACAATACATTACTAAATAAGTGAGAAGAGATCACTGAAGAAGTCAGAGGAAATCAAAAAATACCTAGAGACAAGTGGCAATGAAAACACGTTGATCCAAAACCTATGGGATGGGGCTTCCCTGGTGGCGCAGTGGTTGAGAGTCCGCCTGCCGATGCAGGGGACACGGGTTCATGCCCCAGTCAGGGAAGATCCCACATGCCGCAGAGCGGCTGGGCCCGTGAGCCATGGCCGCTGAGCCTGTGCGTCCGGAGCCTGTGCTCCACAATGGGAGAGGCCACAACAGTGAGAGGCCCGTGTACTGCAAAAAAAATAAAATAAAATAAACCTATGGGATGCAGCAGAATCACTTCAAAGAGGGAAGTTTATAGCTATACAAGCCTACCTGAAGAAACAAGAAAAACCTCAAATAAACAACCTAACCTTACACCTAAAGGAACTAGAGAAAGAAGAACAAACAAAACCCAAGGTTAGCAGAAGGAAAGAAATCATAAAGATCAGAGCAGAAATAAATGAAATGGAAACAAAGAAAACAGTAGCAAAGATCAGTAAAACTAAAACTGGTTCTTTGAGAAGATAAACAACATTGATAAACCATTAGCCAGACTCATCACGAAAAAGAGGGAGAGGACTCAGATCAATAAAGTTAGAAATGAAAAAGGAGAAGTTACAACAGACACCGCAGAAATACAGAGCATCGTAAGAGACTACTAAAAGCAACTCTATGCCAATAAAATGGACAAACTGGAAGAAATGAACAAATTCTTAGAAAGGTATAACCTTCCAAGACTGAGCCAGGAAGAAATAGAAAATATAAACAGACCAGTCACAAGTAATGAAATTGAAACTGTGATGAAAAATCTTCCAACAAACAAAAGTACAGGACCAGATGGCTTCACAGGTGAATTCTATCAAACATTTAGAGAAAAGCTAACACCATCCTTCTCAAACTCTTCCAAAAAATTTGCAGAGGAAGGAACACTCCCAAACTCATTCTATAAGGCCACCATCACCCTGATAGCAAAACCACACAAAGATACTACAAACAAAGAAAATTACAGACCAATATCACTGATGAATATAGATGCAAAAATCCTCAACAAAATACTAGCAAACAGAATCCAACAACACATTGAAAGGATCATACACCATGATCAAGTGGAATTTATCCCAGGGGTGCAAGGATTCTTCAGTATATGCAAATCAATCGATGTGATACACCGTATTAACAAACTGAAGAATAAAAACCATATGATCATCTCAGTAGATGCAGAAAAAGCTTTTGACAAAATTCAACACCCATTTATGATAAAAACTCTCCAGAAGGTGGGCATACCTCAACATAATAAAGGCCATATACAAAAACCCACAGCCAACATCATTCTCAATGGTGAAAAACTGAAAGCATTTCCTCTAAGATCAGGAACAAGACAAGGATGTCCACTCTCACCGCTATTATTCAACATAGTTTTGGAAGTCCTAGTCACGGCAATCAGAGAAGAAAAAAATAAAAGGAATCCAAATTAGAAAAGAAGAATTAAAACTGTCACTGCTTGCAGAGGACATGATGCTATACATATAGAATCTTAAAGATGCCACCAGAAAACTACTAGAGCTAATCAATGATTTTGGCAAAGTAGCAGGATACAAAATTAATGCACAGAAATCTCTTGCATTCCTATACACTAATGATGAAAAATCTTAAAGAGAAATTAAGGAAACACTCCCATTTACCATTGCAAGAAAAAGAATAAAATACCTAGGAATAAACCTACCTAGGGAGACAAAAGAGCTGTATGCAGAAAACTGTAATACACTGTTGAAAGAAATTAAAGATGATACCATCAGATGGAGAGATATACCATGTTCTTGGATTGGAAGAATCAATATTGTGAAAATGACTGTACTACCCAAAGGAATCTACAGATTCAATGCAATCCCTATCAAACTACCAATGGCATTTTTTATGGAACTAGAACAAAAAGTCTTAAAATTTGTATGGAGACACAAAAGACACCAAATAGCCAAAGCAGTCTTGAGGGTAAAAACTAGAGCCGGAGTAATCAGACTCCCTGACTTCAAACTATACTACAAAGCTACAGTAATCAAGACAATATGGTACTGGCACAAAAACAGAAATATAGATCAATGGAACAGGACAGAAAGCCCAGAGATAAACCCACGCACCTGTGTTCAACTAATCTGTGTGACAAAGGAGGCAAGGATATACAATGGAGAAAAGATAGTCTCTTCAATAAGTGGTGCTGGGACAACTGGACAGCTACATGTAAAAGAATGAAATTAGAACACTCCCTAATACCATACACAAAAATAAACTCAAAATGGATTAGAGACCTAAATGTAAGACTGGACACTATAAAACTCTTAGAGGAAAACATAGGAAGAACACTCTTTGACATAAATCACAGCAAGATCTTTTTTGATCCACCTCCTAGAGTAATGGAAATAAAAACAAAAATACAAAAATGGGACCTAATGAAACTTAAAAGCTTTTGCAAGGCAAAGGAAACTACAAAGAATATGAAAAGACAACCCTCAGAATGGGAAAAAATATTTGCCAGAGAATCAACAGACAAAGTATTAATCTCCAAAATATATAAACAGCTCATGCAGTTCAATATTAAATAAACAAACAATGCAATCCAAAAATGGGCAGAAGACCTAAATAGACATTTCTCCAAAGAAGACATACAGATGGCCAAGAAGCACATGAAAAGCTGCTCAACATCCCTAAGTATTAGAGAAATGCAAATGAAAACTACAATGAGGTATCACCTCACACCAGTTAGAATGGGCATCATCAGAAAATCTACAAACCACAAATGCTGGAGAGGGTGTGGAGAAAAGGGAACCCTCTTGCACTGTTGGTGGGAATGTAAATTGATACAGCCACTATGGAGAACAGTATGGAGATTCCTTAAAAAACTAAAAATAGAATTACCATATGACCCAGCAATCCCACTGCTGGGCATATACCCAGAGAAAACCATAATTCAAAAAGACATGCACCCCAGTGTTCATTGCTGTGCTATTTACAGTAGCCGGGTCATGGAAGCAACCTGAATGCCCAGCGACAGACGAATGGATAAAGAAGATGTGGTACATATATACAATGGAATATTACTCAGCCATAAAAAGTAATGAAATTGGGTCATTTGTAGAGACATGGATGGATCTAGAGACTGTCATACAGAGTGAAGTCAGAAAGAGAAAAACAAATATCGCATATTAACACATATATGTGGAACCTAGAAAAATGGTACAGATGAACCGGTTTGCAGGGCAGAAATAGAGACACAGACATAGAGCACAAACGTATGGGCACCAAGCGGGGGAAAGCAGGGCGGGGTGGTGGTGGTGGGGTGATGAATTGGGAGACTGGGATTGACATGTATACACTGATATGTATAAAATGGATGACTAATAAGAACCTGCTGTATAAAAAAATTAATTAAATTCAAAAAAAAGAAACCAAATTGAGTTCTTTGTAGTGAGGTGGGTGGACCTAGAGTCTGTCATACAGAGTGAAGTAAGTCAGAAAGAGAAAAACAAATACCGTATGCCGACACATATATATGGAATCTAAAAATTAAAAAATGGTTCTGAAGAACCTAGGGGCAGCTCAGGAATAAATACGCAGAAGTAGAGAATGGACTTGAGGACACGGGGAGGGGGAAGGGTAAGCTGGGACGAAGTGAGAGAGTGGCATGGGCTATATACACTACCAAATGTAAAATAGATAGCTAGTGGGAAGCAGCCACATAGATTATCTCTTAAGATCTGCTCTAGGTCTTCATTCTGAGTCTTATCATTAAATAAAACCAAGTCTAGTTTTACGTTTTCGACTAGTACCCTTGACCATGTTTAGAGTCTATCTGAATAACTTATTTCCATCCTGAGGCTTCCGTAGAATATATTGGTCAAATGAGATTCTGGTTCTGAGCAGTGCCCCTACTACATAAAGAAGAACCAGAAATCAGTCTAAGTAGGTAGAAAGAAATAAGGTGAATGTTCTTGCAAAAGAGATGAGAAAATTTAAGGCATATACACCTGGCTCTGTGGGCAGTACCTCGGGCAAGTTCAGTGAGAGTGATGATTCCTTCATCCTCAGGCTCTGGGGAGGAAAGGGCACAGGAGGCTCTGGACGGGCCCTCCCCCAAAAATAGTACTCTCAAAACCCAGAACCTGGGGACTTCCCTGGTGGTGCAGTGGTTAAGAATCTGCCTGCCAATGCAGGGGACACGGGTTCGAGGCCTGGTCCGGGAAGATCCCACGTGCCATGGAGCAACTAAGCCCGTGCACCACAACTACTGAAGCCCGTGCGCCTAGAGCCCACGCTCTGCAAAAGAAGCCACTGCAGTGAGAAGCCCGCACCCTGGAACGAAGAGTAGCCCCCGCTCACCGCAACTAGAGAAAACCCGCGCGCAGCAAACTAGAGAAAACCCGCGCACAGCAAACAAGACCCAATGCAGACAAAAATAAATAAATAAAATAAATAAATTATAAAAAAAAGAAAGCTACAGCAGCCCTTAGAAATGGAATCCTAGCATCTTGTGTAAGTCTTTGAAAAGGCTTAGACTGGGATTGAGGGAAATTTATCCTTCTGTCTCCCTTTGACTGGAGTTGTCATTCTCCAGTGCCTTTCACTTATAGTATAAGCTGGCTTTCTAAATGACTGCTGTGTTGCTGCATACACACTGTGTATCTGTCTAACAGTGAGAGATCAACAAATCTCTGGTGATTCTGGGAAAATTATAATGAACTGCATGTTTTTCTTAAAAAAAAACAGCCAACTCTGACAAGTTTATTTTAGTCCTACTTTTGAATGGTAACTAATAAGTGTCATTATCTTACACTCGTTATTATGAAGACTCTAGCTACCTAGAGTCCAGCCGCACCCTGAGCCTGGACCTGGTCTAGCGGCCCACCTCTTAGATGCCTTGCAGAGAGTAGACGCTCAATAAATGTTTTTAGAGTGAATGAACTTAAAAGTAGATCATTCAAGATGTTGCTGGGGGGAGGAGCCAGTGAAGGTGTGTAGGTTTTATCACGTTGGTTTAGCTGACCTGGAGCTGAAGCAGCAATCTGGAGGTTAACCATAAAGCAATATCTCATGCTAGGAGGATATAGCGTGTCATTCCATTCCAGTAAAATGGCTCTGAAAAAGAAAAGACAAAAACAAACAAACAAAAAAAACAAAAAAACATGGCTGTAACATTTTGAAAGCCCAGAGAATTGTTTCAAGCCAGTATATTTTATTTTTATTTATTTATTTGTCTTTATTGAATCATAGTTGATTTACAATGCTGTATTAGTTTCAGGTGTACAGCAAAATGATTCAGTTATACATATATAAAACTGAATATATATATTCGTATATATGTGTGTGTGTGTGTGTATATATATATATGTGTATATTCTTTTTCAGATTCTTTCCCCATATAGGTTATTACGAACTACTGAGTATAGTTCCCTGTGCTATACAGGAGGTCCTTGTTCGTTATCTATTTTATATATATAATTGTGTATATGTTACTCCCGAATTCCTAATTTATCCCTCCCCCCACCTTTGCCCTTTGGTAACTGTAAGTTTGTTTTCTGTGTCTGTGAGTCTGTTTCTGTTTTGTAAATAAGTTCATTTGTATCATTTTTTTAGATTCCACATGTAAGTTGATATCATATGATATTTGTCTTTCTCTGTCTGACTTACTTCACTTAGTATGATAATTTCTAGGTCCATCCATGTTGCTGCAAATGGCATTATTTCATTCTTTTTTATGGCTGAGTAGTATTCCATAAACAAAACAAAAAGACAACCTACCGAATGGGAGAAAATATTTGCAAATGATGCAGCCGACAGTGGATTAATCTCTAAAGTATACAAACAGCTGCTCACGCAGCTCAATATCAAAAAAACAAACAACCCAATCAAAAAATGGGCAGAAGATCTAAATAAACATTTCTCCAGAGAAGACATACAGATGGCCAACAGGCACATGAAAAGGTGCTCAGCCTTGCTAATTATTAGAGAAATGCAAATCAAAACTACAGTGAGGTATCACCTCACACCAGTCAGAATGGCCATCCTGAAAAAGTCTACAAACAATAAATGCTGGAGGGGGTGTTCAGAAAAGGGAACCCTCCTGCACTGTTGGTGGGAATGTACTGTAAATTGGTGCAGCCACTATGGAGAACAGTATGGAGGTTCCTTAAAAAACTAAAAATATAGCTAACATTTGATCCAGCAATCCAACTACTGGGCATATACCTGGAGAAAACATGCACCCCAATGTTCATTGCAGCACTGTTTACAATAACCAAGACATGGAAGCAACCTAAATGTCAATGAACAGATGAATGGATAAAGAAGATGTGGGGTGTGTGTGTGTGTGTGTGTGTGTGTGTGTGTGTATAAAATGGAATAGTATTCAGCCATAAAAAGAATGAAATAATGCCATTTGATCAAGCCAGTATATTTTAAGTGAGTGTCATTTGGATGTACTTAATGGTAAACTAATTTGAAACAGAAGAGCTAGAAACTCGAAAAAGGTAAGAAATGGCCTTTGAGAAACCTCAGATTCCTCTGATGCCTGAACTGGACTCTTGAGCAGAAGCCCTCCACCTAGGTTTCCTTTTTGCCCCCCGATCTTTGCAAAACATTTCTCTATGGCCAGTTCTTACATTTCTTACCCTTGAACTGGTACGAATATTGCCTTTACCAAAGAAGGCAGTTTCAGTCTAACAGCATTTTCTAGTGGGACCACCAGTTTTCTGTTCTGATTGTTTCAACTAATTGAGACAAATGTCCTGATAAGGATCGATATTTACAAGGCAATCATCTGTTGGGGAGTCAAATTCCATTAGTTGCATGGGCTGTGGCCTCAGGTTGCTGTTGCCGAAATTTGCAGAACTCGATGGATCTGGTTGAATTCTGCCCAGTATATTACTGTGGTGGTCTGTCCCCCTTTCGCAGCCTTTGGAGTAACTGGTCCAGAAGAAGGTGCATGGCTAGGTCCTGCATATGGCCATCCACATCCCATTACATTCAGTGGATGAAGTGGAATTGATTGCATCTGGCAATGGCAAGAAGATGAACAGATTGTCTGAATGAGCACATGCTGAAGCCGCGGGGTCACTGATCTCTCTGCTCCCCAATTCTAAATTAGAATTAGGCCCTTTTTTAGTGGAACCCTGGTTTGGGGGCTGCCAGGACAACGGCAGCCGGTGTGAGCTGGACTTTTTGCGTGTACAGTCCAGGGGCCAATGGAGAAAATTTCCAGATTCCCTGAAACAACGGCCAACACTAAAGAGTCTTGAATAAAGCAGTCATTTATTTATTTGAAGGAATAATGCCAGGGTTTTTACACCACGTCAATGAAATCATAACTTGCTGTTAGAAACTTTTAAAAGATTTAGGCTTTTTTGTTTGTTTTCCTGGTGGATTGCATTTTGCGTTGGGAAGTCCAGTTGATTTTATACTTCTTCCCTATCAGCACTTGCATAGAAATCAGAGATACAAGCTCGGGAGACTGTCTTAAGAGCGTTCCAAACAGAAGAATATTCATTCAATTAAATGGAACAGGGTTTTGAGACCGCTAGAGAGGTTTGGGAGAAGTGTTAGTGATCAAACCCAGGAAAGTCTATGGTTCCACTGTTGTTGGGCTTCCTAAGAGCGGAGCAAACAATCAGACAAATTGGGCTGTTAGCCGCCTCACTGTGAGACAGCAGGCTCCCTGGCGCCCAGCACTTCCCCACCGTCCCTGAGCACAGGATCAATTTCCTTAGCCAGTTTGGTCAGCCATGTTTATATGTCACGTAAAAAACCACACTGCTCCATTTTCAGTTTTGCATCTTCTCATCACTATCACTGACTTTACAGAGATAAAGGATATAATCACATGATTGTGTAAGGCAGTGCAGTTGGTCCACTAGCCCCACCCCTACCCCTGCCTTTCTAGGAATCCCTTTCCCAGTACCCTAGCCAGGGGCTATCCCGCCTTTTAGATACGGGCCACTCGCTGCCTTCTAAAGCCGTAGGCTCTGTGGTTGGAAAGCTCACACAACTGGAAATTCTTTCTTAGTTTGAGCTGAAATTGTTTCCCTGATAACATCTACCCATAGGGCTAGTCCTAACCCCTTGGTCCACAAAGCAGGTCCCAAATCTCTTCCGTGTGACAGCCCTTCGGGTATCTGAATGCACCTCTCAGACCTTCCCTCAGCCTCCCTTTTCCATGGACTAAACTTTCCCTGTTCTCTTAAAGGGCATTTATAAATGTTGTGGTAACCGTCCCTTTTAAGAGGTTCCAATGCCCCTGCTGAAATGGGGCATCCAGGTGGCACAGTCTGTTTCAGATGTGGTCTGTCTCATACAATGTACTGTTATATAGCCAACTGTTGCCTTCCACATTCCGGGCATCATGCTTACCTAAACATCACCTGAGCTGACACTGGTCCTTTTGGCTGCCAAATCCCTCAGATTTACTTAGGGGTCAACTAAAATCTTTGGGTTTTTAGCCCATGAGTTACAGCTGAGTCAGGTGGTCTTTTTCTCATTTTGCAATTTCACACTTGGTTTGTAGAATATAATTGCAGTTTTCATTTACCTCTGTTAAAATTCATCTTATTGATTGAATGACATGTTTCTGAAAGCATTTGTTTCCACCAGAGGGCTCAATAAAACATGAGCCGCTATTATTATTATTGACACACAGACACACACATACACACACGTACGTGCACAGACACTGCTCCCCTCGCCTTCACCATGAAGCCTTTCCCAACGCCTCACACAGAGATCTCCTCCCTGACACCTTAGTGTGTCAAGCAGACTGAGCTCTTCACTGGAAGGAACTTGACTTTTTATGCTTTCTGGATCCTGGTGACTGGTACGTAATAGTACGAGTTAGTAGAACAAAATGCAGGGAGTCCATCACAGGGACTTCACCTCTTTGTGCCTGTTTCCTCATCTGTCCAACAAGTATGATGCTAATCGCTGCCTCTTTAGTTTGTGGTACAGAAAGTCCAAGAGTGGGAGCTATGTGCCTGACAGACTGTAATCAGTTGGTAAATCTTGATATTATTCTTATTAATAATATGGTACTTCACACATAGAAACTTTAGAAACTAATGATAATATCTCATATTAGCCAGTTATTACGGACTAGGCACTGGAGACAGGTGAATAAGACAAGGCTTGGGACAACATACTAGATACTTGAAATAACAGCGAGCTCTGTGTTCGATGAGTATGGGATGCATTTGAGATCAGCAGAGTCTGGAATTCAGACTGTGTTCTGCCCCTCAGCGCGTGGGGCACCCCATTTCTGTTTCTAAGTTGGGCCAAGCAGGGCCGCCCACAAGTTCTTTGGCTTTGCGCAAGTCCTAGTCCTGGAGGATATGCTTGGAAAAGAATCGCTGGTGGAAAAGGGCCTTTTCTGATTTTTCTGGGTTTGACTAGGGAGTCTTCAGATCACAGGAGTATAAGCATCTGCCCCATTGTCAGAAATTGCGTCGAATGCGCTATTGCTTGTGAAATACTGAGAAATAGAACAGCATTGCTTACTTGGTCCTTTCTCCACAAAACGCATTAGTTAGCCTCACGAAGGGGAGACACATCTAGTGTCGTGGAAAGAGTGTGCACCATGGACCCAATCCCCGGCGATCGCTTACGGCCAGTGTGAGGCCCTGCCTCTTGCAGCCTCCACTACATCGACTGCCCAGTGCGGGGATGAATCCCTGCTTTGTCTCTCTCGGGGAGGATCAAAGGAGCCCAGAGATGAAGGAGTTTCAGACCAATATCGTGTGCGTGTGTGTGTGTGTGTGTGTGTGATTTGGGGGGTTAGCGGAGCAGTGATGCTTGTGTTGAGTACAAGTGTTCAGCCCTGGAGCCTGTTGCCGAAGTCTTGGCGACACTTTGGAGCAGGTGCTCATCTCCACCTGAAGAACAGGAGGATTAGTACAGGTGGATCAGGGTGTGTGCGTGTTATCTTGGGAGTGGCAAGAACATAAAAGCAGGTTAATATCTTTCAAGTGTGAGTGAAAAGAATAACAGTGAAAAATCTGCTGCGAGCTTCGCGCACGTTCCAGGTCTAACTCATTTTGAGAAGTGGAAGAGCTTGCACCCAGGTTCTTTGCTGAAGACGGTCTTGCAGGAAATTATCTTCCTTTCGGCTGCCCCCTCCCTATCTTAATCAAAAGCATTGGTGGTGCCGCGGAGCCACCTTGCTGCTTCATGAAATCTCACGTTCTCAAATACAGAGACTCAGCTGTCATTGAAAATGTGACAGTGTACGTATCAATAGCTTCGTGTGGATGGGCCAGCGGGGCAGCGCACTCCGACAGTAACTCAAGATCATCCCATTCTGCCGCCCAATAAATACAGCAGACCTGGGGGAGAAGGTACACTTTCGAGAAGCGATTGATTCATCCATCCGGATGTCTGAAACACCTTTGAATAAACCCAGAGGCACACCTCGAAAAGCCAGTGATGGAAAGGGATGGATAACGAAGCCTCTCATTGGTCGAGGCATGCTCCATGGTTGCTGCAGAGACAGTACGCCTATCCCAGACTGGGCCTTACTGCCCTTTGGTTGACTCTGGCTCGGTAGGAACCTGTGTCTTTTAAATCAGTGGTCCCCAACCTTTTTGGCACCAGGAACCGGTTTCGTGGGAGACAATTTTTCCACGGATGGGATGTGGGGGATGGTTCAGGTGATACTGCGAGCGATGGAGAGCGACAGATGAAGCTTCGCTCACTCACCCGCCGCTCCCCTCCTGCTGGGCGGCCCGATTCCTAACAGGCCACGGACCAGCACCGGTCTGCGGGCCAGGGGTTGGGGACTGTGGTTTTAGATGATGGGACTAATATTGGAGAAGACCAGCCTTACTCAGGAGAAACCATATAAAATTTAAAAGAAATCATTGAGTATTTTAAAGACACAGAGTATCTGGAAATTCAGCTTTAAACTGTTGTCGCATAGAGTTACATTGGGCCAGTTTTGATGAATACATAAGTGGCATTTGTCACGAACGTTATCAACTGCATACAAATGCACAACTCGAAAACACTTGGAAATAGTCTATCTCTTAAGTAGGTTAAGCATCCCCTCTAAATCTTGTATGCATTTTTAATGTACTTACAGCCTCTTTTTAAATAGCGCCAGGTAGAATAATCTGTGTCAGGGCTCCTCTGAACCGTACTTACAAATTCTGCTGCAGCAGTGCCACTGTGAATGAATCTGTGAAGTATCTCGTTGCATTACAGCTCTGCATACATCAAAGACTCTTTCTGAACTGGATAATTATAGAAGGGGAAAAAAACATGTTTTAGTGCTACCTGAGAGTTATTAATATTACCTTTGAAATGACTAATTATGTTACCCATAAAGACTGGGGAAAAGTGTTATGTAACTGGCTCATTAAGAAGGCCTTTCATAAACTTTGATCCCCTCCACCCCACCCTCCAAGCTCTCCTTCATTTCCATCATTACATTGATTTTTAGGTTTAATGTTTATATACCAAAATGTTTGATGAATCCAGCACAGGCTGGGATGTTGAGCATGTGATTTAATTATCCTCACTCTTCAGGTAAAGCACATTGGCCACGAGCCCTGAGACGCAAGCAAGATTTGAACAGCACCTCTTTTCAAAAGGAGCGTTTGAAAGAACTGAGAAGGTGCCCCCGCTGGTAGCCGAGAGTGGGCACCAGAGGGGCTTTTCCAACGTTAAGACTTGAACTCACAAACACACTGTGTCAGTAGCGCAGCTGCAATCTTGTCACTAACTGTTAGGCTACATCAAGAGAAATGACTATCAGAGCATCCAGAACGAGGGTGGTGATGGTGCCGCCCTCCCCTGAGCTGACAGGTCACACCAGAAACAGGATACCACGAGTTACAGGAGCCCCAGGCAATGCGGAGTCCCTCCTGGGAGCTCCTGAGATAGTTGACAGAACGCAGAACTCAAGCATTAGAAGAAAAGTAGAAGGTTCTTGATCAATGAATGAACAAGCCACCAATGTGTCCGCCTGGTGAAAAGACAGCACCAGGGGATATGGCTGCTGTCTCCCAACAGCTTCTCAGGCAAAAGAAGAGGTGATGAGTTCTGTGCGGCTTCAAAGTACGATCCAGAGGTAGAAACTCCCGGGAGACAGGCTTTTAGCTCCCAGCCAGGAAGAATAGTGTGATCAGGCTGTCTCAACACGGGACAGGCTGCTTTGAGCGGTAGTGAGCTCACCGTCACTGGCAATGTGCAGTTGGATGTGGGGTGTCCCTTTGTCTCGCAGATAGGCTTCAAGCACCAGTGTGGAGCAGGGGAATGGACCGAATGTTCCCCTGAAAAAAAGTAGGCCAATTAAGTCAGTAAGTATTTAGAAAGGGCCTCTACCATGTTTAGTGCCAAGAAGGTGTTTCATTTTTCGAAGTGCTCGCAAATAAAGTTGCTTTGTTTTTCCCCATCAGGAGATGACCCATCCCTGGCCTACTCCTCTCACTGCCATGCATACTTCTGGAAACTCTGAGCAGAGCACATTTTCCATCCCAGGACAGGTCAGTTATCTTCCTTGCTCCATTTTCCTTGATCTGATGTCAGTTATACCAGCCTTCCCGTTGGATTCTTAAAAATAGAAATGGCCTTGGTGTTCTAAGCTCCATAAAATGTAGACTCTCTCGTGTCCTTCGGGATGTTAACACAAATAGGATTTTATTGAAAGAGCATCTTTAAGAGAATGTCCACCAGACGCTGGCATGCGAATCCTAATGCCTAGAGCACCGCCACTGGCCGAGCTACTGTGCCCAGAGCTCGTGGATTGGAGAGAGGAGTGAACTCATCTCTTAAGAAAGACCCAGTAGATGGTGGAACAACATCCAAGATTGTTTTTAATTTAAAAACCCTGTACTCTTCAGTCTGATGGATCAGTTTTCACTTTTGTGTATCACTTGTAGTCCTCGTACACAAGCAGGCAGATCTTCACACACCAACACACCATATTGACAGAACTTTTTCTCCTACAGTTCTAGTCAAATGTTTCATATAATTTTTTTCCTCACTTGCTCTCAGTAAGAATTTTTTCTCACCATCAGCTTTTAAAATGCCTGAGTAAACATGGATTTTCTAATAACACACTTCAAAAGAAAAAAAATAATGTCTTCCTTCTTTTCTTCCTCCTTCCATCCAATTAACCATCCATCCACCCATTCATCCACCCATCCATTCATCCACCCATTCATCCACCCATCCATCCATCCATCCACCCATCCATCCACCCATTCATCCACCCATCCATCCATTCATCCACCCATCCACCCATTCATCCACCC